>NW_004443943.1:19629866-19648444 GCF_000243295.1 Trichechus manatus latirostris
CCTAGGGGGCAGTGAGTTGAAGATAATGGTGATGGAATAATTTGGAAAAGGATAGTGAGAATAGCAGCACAACTGGAAGAATGTAATCGACGTCACTAAATTGTACATGCAGCAACTTCTGAAATGGTGTAACGTTGGCTGTGTATATTTTCACCAAAAAAAAGTCCTTCAAGTTTGAGAAGGGAAAGTGTTGATATGTCATGGGGTTGTTAACCAACATCATAAAACAATATGTGTACTGACTGTTTAATGAGAAACTATTTGTTCTGTAAACCATCTAAAGTACAATTAAAAAAAAAAAAAAAAACTGTTAGAGGTCAGCATTATTAATGGAATGTTCTCCAGTGTGCTCCGAATAAAGCCAAACTCCTTAACATGACCTACAAGGTCCTACTTACCTTTACACCCTCTCTCTGTTGGCTTAATTTATTCTGAACTCTCAGGTCTTCCTTTAGTTTCCCCAAAGGCATGGAATTCTTTTGCCCCTTCAGACCTTCATATTGGCTAATTTTGCTACCTAGACCCCTCTTCCCTCACTCTTTGTCTGCTTGGATGATTCTGACCTAAATATCATATCATGTGGGAGGTCTTCACTGATAACCTCATCTAAACTGAAATCAGGCCTCCCTGTTCTTTTTAATTCAGGACACTTAATATAATTTGTAATCGTACATGTATTTGTGTATTTAATATCTGCCTCCCTAACTAGACTGGGAACTTCTTGAGGGCAGGGGCTGTTTCGTTCACTGTTGTATTTCCTTGCATGTAGTTGTTCTTAGCTGCTGTGGAGTTGGCCCCAACTCATGGTGACCCCACGCACAATAGAACTAATGCTGCCCAATCTGCGCCATTCCCACGATCGTTGCCGATCTGTTTTGCTCCATAGGGTTTTCCTTGGCTAATCTTCAGAAGTAGATTTCTAGGCCTTTCTTTGTAGTCAGTCTTAGCCTGGAAACCCCACTGAAACCTGTTTAGCATCATAGCAACACACAAACCTTCACTGACAGGTAGTGGCTGCAGATGAGGCGCATTGGGCAGGAATCAAACCCGAGTCTCGCACATGTAAGGTGAGAATTCTACCACTGAACCACGAATGCCCCCTTTGCAGATAGTAGGCACTTAATAAATATTTGCTAAATTTGTGAATGAATGATTGCATTCACAGAAAATTACTGGCACAATCAGCTCTTATTGGTTGTTTATATATGATACAACCAAAACAGACAGTGAAATTGTCACCTTCACCCTGTTTTGGCATTGTGGAAACATCTATTGGTCCTCAGGTAAGTTGGCAATGACTCCAACGTGTGTTTATTTAAACTGAATTGGGTCTCTTTAGTGGCTCATTGGTGTCTCCACCGAGTCAGTTAATGCTAACTTCGATGACCTCAATCTGCGTTCTTGTTAAACTTCAGGGAGTACTCCTGTCCAAGAAGATGTCTGAGATTTAGAGTTTGAACTAAAGTATGTTTAAGAGAGAAAATCAAGTGAATCTCTAGTGACTGGTTTTGCCTATAAATGCAAGTCAGAATTAGGTCATGTGTGGAATTATTACATAGTCACTGGACTGCAATCAGTTTTGCTTAGATGTTGCTGGGACCACATGAAAAGGGGTTATTTATTAAGAACGGAATAGTTCCTTTTAAATCCTGTAGCAAGCATCTCTCTTGCTCTCTTTTTTTTTTCCCTCCAGTCCATGGAAAGTGTTATCTCAGGCAGCTTTGTGCAGGAAGTTCGGTTTATCACTTCCTCACAGTTGCAGTTTGTCTAGGACTTAACTACATGCTATCAGATTACATCAAACTGTAGGCCTTTGTGTGTTGAACTCATCAAAGGAGTGGACCCTCAGGACTTGCTATCATTTCACTGCATATGCAGCCATGTAGCAAAACAAAGCCTATCTAAACAGGACAGAACTATTTCTGTTGTGTAGCAGCCTTGCGAGCTCTCGCCTGCAGAAATGGTTGGGTTTCAGGTGTCTGCAGTGTTTCACTTCTTGTTTTTATATTTAACTCTTTTTAGAATTGCAGTCATTTGCCTGGTTGTGTGTAAGGAAAGAAAAACCAAAATATTACCGACAAGAGAGTAGACAAGTTTGTTCCAATCTGCAGTGTCACTTCGAGGTAGCACTAACCTTTACCTCATCTTCTTAATTTTCACTTGGGAACACAAGTCACTGCTGTGGTAGTCTGGACTTCAGAACTAGCCACCCTGAGGTTGGAATCCTGGTTCCTCTATTTCCTGGTTGTGTGTTCTTGGGCAAGTACTTAACCTCTCTGAGCTTTGGTTTTCCCCTCTGCAAGATGGAGAAAATAATAGCACCTATCTCATAGCCTTAGGATACAGATTAAATAATATGTAAAAGATGTTTATAGAAAGTGCTCACCATAGGAGGCATATCACTATTTTAAAGCATGCATCCTGCCCTGCAAAAGTGTCAAGACTAGTTGGCACAGCAGTCCCAGGCGGCTGAAGTTTCTCAGGCTATACTTCCACCCTTGAGGCCTCGTTGCTATTTTCTTCTCCATGGAGCTCCCTCTTCTCTGCGGTGGGCTTGCTGCCAGATGCTGCCTGTATTGGCAGCCACAGGAAGCCAATGCAACGGGTGAAGTAATACTTCTGTCCAAGTCTGGCTCCGCCCTGTTGACCAAGGTTTTTTAGATCTGCTCAGCCAACTTTTTTTAATGCCTTGCCTAAAAAGGACATCTCACCCAGCCCTGTGCCCTGGAAATAGCTGCCTGCCCCAGAGGCTTCGGACAAGCAGCTTCTGGGAGACAGAGATGGTGAAGTGAACTCCTTCCTCCCAGCTCAAAGCTTTAGGGGTTTGGGGTGCCATCCTGTAGCAATTCTGCATTATGATGCTCAGTTACCAAAATCAAATGTCAAAGAGGAAGGGGGCGTGAATCTACAAACTTTCTCCAGACCAGTGGAATATAATGAGATGACTCTTAAAAAGAATTATTTGCATCAAGGGAGTATGCAAATTTTCACAGGCCCATGACCGGAAAGAAATGAAGTTACGCCTAAAAATTGTATACTTTAAGAAGGTAAATATTTTCTTTTTTAAAAACATGAAATCATTTTTAATAGAAAAATGAATCCAGTATAAAGCTTTATGGCTTCTTTATTCTCCAGTCATTCACTGCTGGGTCCGCATCTTCATAGCTTCCTCCCTTCCAGCCCCTGGGGTGATAGATGCCCTATGAAATGTACTCCGCCCAGCTGCTCAAAAGAACTGCTTCAGAGCCGCAAATCACCCTCCACTCAGCGCTGGATGGTTTTGGGTTCGGGCCCAAGGTCCACATTCACTGGATTTTGCCCCTGTACCCAGTCCATTTGAGTGAACTCTTTGGCTGTCTCATTAGCTATCCCCCCTGACACTGTCTGCTCAATGGTCAGAGGGCCAGCCTGACCTCACCTCCAAGCCCTACTCAGGATACAGATTCTCAGGCTGGATCCAGCATCCTAGGCTCCCCGTTGTCTGGGAAGAGAGTTGGGACATTTGACTACAACCCTCTTCGGATAGCTGTAAATGCTAACTGAGGACCAGCACAGTCTGTACACTGATGTGAGTAAAAATCTTTTTTTTCTAATTGCAAAAGCAATAAATGCGTGCTCGTGCACACATGCACACACACCCATATATATACACGTACCTCCCTAAACACAGAAATGTATAAAGTTTAAAATTGAAGGCTCTTATATCAACCGCCGAGTGATAACTGTTTGTTATATACTGTCTTAGTTACCTAGGAGCCCTGGTAGTGCAGTGGTTAAAGCACTGGACTGCCAACCAAAGGGTCGGTGGTTCTAAACCAACAGCGGCTCCTTGGGAGAAAGATGAGGCAGTCTGCTTCCGTAGAGATTTACAGTGTTGGAAACCCTTGACGGCAGTGGGTTTGGTTTTGGTGTGCTCTTAGTTACCAATGCTGCCATAACAGAAATACCACACTTGGGTGGCTTTTAAGAACAGAAATTTTTTTTCTTACCATACTGGAGGCTAAGAGTCCAAATCAGGGTCTCAGCCGAATAGATTCCCTCCGTGGGCATCTCTCCTAGTTTCTCGTGCCTGCTGTCAATGCTCGGTGTTCCTTGAAGTCTGTCTTCCCCGCTGTGTGTGTCTGTCTCTCTGTTTATTTTATTTAGAGCTTAGAAGTGATCATTTTAGGACCCACCCTACTCTGGTGTGACCTCATCAACATAACAAAAGAAAACCCTATTTCCAAACAAGATCACATCCATAGATAGGTATAGGGACCAGGTCTTTAATACATATTTTGGGGGAACACAATTCAATCCATAACATATACTGTTCCAGATTTATTTCAGTGCACATAAAAACATTTTACTTTAAAAAAAAAATAGAATGAGACATGTACTCTTCTGACTTGCCTGTTTCCCTTAACAGTGTAGTTTGGATATATTCTAATGTCAGTATACACAGATTTACCCTGTTATTTATATGGCTGTGGCTATTCCAAAATATAATTTATTTACTCATTTCCTTGCTGATGGACTTTGGGCTATTTCAGGTTTTTTGGCTTACCAAACAGTACGGTACTGAACATCCTTGTGCAGATATCTTTGTGCTCATGTGTGACTATTTCTGCAGAATTGTTGGGTTAAAGGGTAATAAGCAGTGCTAAACTGACCTTCAGGGAGAGTGTACCAGTTTACAATTCACACAAAAGTCAGAGAGGTCCTATTTCCTCAAACACTTATCAACTCTAGAATTAATCAAGCTTTATCGCTTCTCGGGCTTTTGGCTAAGATCAAGTGTAGAACTAATCAAGTTTTATAAATCTGATGGGAAAAAAATCTTATTTTCATTCATGTTTCTTTTATTATTAGTGATGTGAAACCTCTTTTAAGATGGTTTTTTGACTACATGTATTTCTTCTGTGAGTTTTCTGTTTGTAACCTTTATCCAATTTTCTGTTATTAGTCTTTTTTTATTGACCTGTGCATTCATTAGGATGTTTTTGGTTGCAAATACATAATATTTACTAAAAGGTGGCTTAAGCAATATTACTGTTTTTTTTTATTCCATAACACAATGTCTGGAGGCAGGGCATTCCAGAGTTGGGTAGTGGCTTAGCAATGTCTTGGACACAGGCTCTCTTTTTCTGCTGTGTCTTACTCAGCTTGTCTTCTTGTAGTTTCAAGATGGCTGCCATAGTTTCGGGCATCCCATTCTAGGCAACTATCTCCAAAGCCCGGGAAAAAAAGCCCACCCATTCCAAAATCCTTAAGCTTTTTTTTTGTTGTAGTGGAAAACTCTTCCTAGCCGTTCCTCTGCCGACATCCCCTACCCTCCTCTGCCAGGTTCCAATGACCAGAATTGGGTGACATGGTCCTTTACAGACTGAGGTGCCCATGCATCTGCCATTTTTAATGAGACTTTTCTCCTTTGGCCACCGTATTGTATCCTGAATTAGTTGAAGCAGGTGAATGCAACTTGATTTAATGCAACAGTTTGAATTTAGGGACAAATGTTATACCTGAAATGTATGATTATATGGAGTGGTGCAAATGATTTGACACACTCAGCTGCTATTTGAAAGGTTAGAAGTTCTAGTCTACCCAGAGCCACTTCAGAAGAAAGGCCTGGGGATCTATTTCCAAAAAATCAGTCATTGAAAATCCTGTGGAGCCTAGTTCTACTCTGACACCCATGGAGTTGCCATGAGTCGGAGTCAACTCAATGGCAACTGGTTTAACTGGTTTATTTGGCTTTGAATAATGTAGCTTTAAACAAACTTCCCAGGAATTCTGGCCACACTTGGAGGAGCTAGGACCAGATTGCAAGGGCAGGTTTGCAGACGTGTGTGTCTTTCTGCAGCAAAGTTAACAGCAGCAAGTGAGCAAGAGAAAGCTTCTGTGTGAGCTGAAGCAGTAGAGAGAAAGAGTTAATTGAAAGAGGTATGGAAGCACAAGGAGGAAATGCCTCCACTTTTTCCAGAGCAGTCTGTGGCATATTGCAGGCATGGTGATGTCAGAGGGAAGACTTCGCTACCTGGGCATCTACTACTAGACTCAGGTAGCAGACCCAGCCACTAGGGTCCTCCCTGCAGTGAGGAGAAGTAGACGAGAGCAACACCAAAGGAAGAGACTCTTTATATATTTTATACCTCAGTTTTCATGCTAATTGCTGCTACTACTACTACTACTACTACACACACACATTAAAAAAAAAATTAACAGAAGCTTTCATGCTGTAGGAAAGAATAAGAAAACTTAAGGAAAGAATCTACATGTATTATAATTTGTTGAGACAGGTAAGCCATGACAAGGCTCAGCCTTAGGCACTGAAGGCAGAAGTTTGTCAAAAGCAGTGTGGGGACACTGAGGATTATTTTGGTGAATTAACAGGACTAGAGATTGATATGTTAAATGCCTTATCTAAGCCTCAGATTCCTCATCTGTAAAATGGGGATAGTAACGTTACCTTTGCCATAAGGTTGTTAAGAGAATTAAATGAAATAATGTATGTAATAACGTATGGTGTGCTTAACAGGTAAACTAGTGTATAATAAGTGCTGGTTATTAAAGCCCATGTCATAGTATTGTTAAGTGGGTTGAGTGAGATAATAAATGTAAAACTCCTGGTGCAGCACCTGCACATAGTAAATGCTTAATAAATTATAACTATCAACACTATTATAAATTTTTAAATAACATTAGATAAATAAATCTGGCATAATTATTACACAGCACTTGGCATTCCAAAATGCTTTCAACTTCATTCTGAAGATTTAAAAAGAGCAACATGATGACCACGTTATAAAAGGAAAATACAAAAGACCAGTAAGCTTAACTTTGGTGCCCAAGGAAATACTGGGGGGGAAATGAATACGACCAATTTTCATACCACACGAGAGAACAGAGTACATGATTCTGATTTTATTAAGAAAATGTCTAATCAGGCAAAGAAGATAGATGATAAGAGCAGCAACAGCAGTAGCAGAATTGACCTAGCTAATTATAGTGAGATTTTTGTCCCATATTCTTGGGTTTTCCAAAAAGTTAGGAAACAGGAGTTGAGTGACACTGTCCTTGGCTGGAAAGGCAAAGATCCTCATTAAGTTAACTGAGGAGAGTTTTGAGAGGCCAGTCCTGGGTCCCGTAGTATTTAAAGGGTCCACTAGGGAGGAGTCTTTAATGCAGGAAGAAAGGAGGGCATGCCATGGCTGTGTAGAGGTCAGAAGGAAGAGGCACATAGTAGATACTATGTAAATGTAAATTCTATACCCTTACTAATTAATATTTTATGATGCATTATTCCAATCAAATAATAAGAAGACTTAAAATCTGAATAATAGTTTCCATAATAAGAATTTAAAGTATGCTTGAAAGGAAAGGGAAAGGGTGCTACCAGGCTGTCATCTAAATATAAAATAGATTGCAATGGGAATCAGAACACTTGTTAAAGAGATAATATAAAGCGTGTACCATATTTTTACCCAAATAACACACGCCTTCTGTGTTTGTTTACCAGCTGCACCTTCGCCCTCTCCCCACCAGGCACCCTCACAAGCACAGCTAGGCCATCCTCTTCCACATGTTGCTGTAAAAAAAATTAGCATAGTGCATTTATACCTGGGGGGGGAGGGGGGAGGGAGAGGAGGGCGCAGCCAGCAAACAAATGCAGAAGGCAAGCGTTATTTGGGTAAAAATATGGTGTGCATGAACCAGTGTGATCTGAACCTTGCCCATACCTAGAAACCACATTCTTTTTTTTAATTGTTGTACTTTAAGTGAAAGTTTACAATTCAAGTTAGTCTCTCATACAAAAATTTATACATATGCTGTTATATGACCCTAATTTCTTTCCCTATACTGTGACCGCACAGTCCTCCTTTCCACCCGATTTCCTGTGTCCGTTCACCCAGCTCCTGACCCTCTCTGCCTTCTCATCTCACCTCCGGACAGGAACTGCCCATTTAGTCTCATGTATCTACTTGAGCTAAGAGGCACACTCTTCACGAGTATCATTTTATGTCCCGTAGTCCAGTCTAATCTTTGACTGAAGAGCTGGCCTTGGGAATGGAAACCACACTCTTGCTCTGAGCTTTACCACCTTGGTTTCTTGCCACACTTGCCATTGTTCATGTTCATTTATTCATGGCCCATTAATTGTTCCCGGGACGAATTACCCAATAAGCAACGCGTGGGCCAGATTGTGCCTTCTCACCAATCTGCAGTGCACACTTTCACATGTCCCCACCACATAAAGATGTCGTGAAATCCATGTGAAATTTCTCACCACAGATTAGCAAGTAAATACAATTAAGCCTATGCATACTTTTGCTCAGTGCAATACTATGCGTACTGGTTAATCTGCCTGAGTACCCACCTATGGGCAAAGCGCATGTACATCTAGCATATATTATTTTACATCCTCAAGACCAATTTGTTCACTGGTTTAACAGCAGGAAAATTACCGTATATTTCCTAGCCAGTATGTTGTTGCTGTTGTTGTTAGGTGCCATCGAGTGGGTTCTGACTCTTCACGACCCTGTGTTTGACAGAACAAAACACTGCCCAGTCCTGCACCATTCTTACAGTTGTTGCTATGTTTGAGCCCTTCGTTGCAGCCACGGTGTCAGTCCATCTCACTGAAGGTCTTCCTCTTTTTCATTGACCCTCTACTTTGCCAAGCATGATGTCCTTCTCCAGGGACTGGTCCCTCCTGATAACATGTCCGAAGTACATGAAACGAAGTGTTGCCATCCTCGCTTCTAAGGAGCATTCTGATGGTACTTCTTCCAAAACAATTTGTTCTTCTGGAAGTCCATGGTATATTCAGTACTCTTCACTAACACTATAATTCAAAGGCATCAGTTCTTCTCTGGTCTTCTTTATTCATTGTCCACCGTTTGCATGCATATGAGGTAACTAAAAATACCATGGCTTGGGTCTAGTGCACCTTTGTCCTTAAAGTGACATCTTTGCTTTTGAATAGTTTAAAGGGGTCTTTTGTAGCAAATTTGCCCAGTGCAATATATTGTTTGACTTCTTCACTGCTGCTTCCATGGGCATTGACTGTGGATCCAAGTCAAATGAAATCCTTGACAATTTTGACATTTTCTCTGTTTATCATGGTGCTGCACATTGGTCCATTTGTGAGGATTTTTGTCTTCTTTATGTTGAAGTGTAATTCATACTGAAGGCTGTAGTCTTTGATCTTCATCAGTAAATGCTTCAAGTCCTCTTCACTTTCAGCAAGCAAGGTTGTATCATCTGCATATCACAGGTTGTTAATGAGTCTTCCTCCAAACCTAATGCCATGTTCTTCATACAGTCCAGCTTCTTGGATTAACTGCTCAGCATACAGATTAAATAGATAAGGTGAAAGGATACAACACTGACGCACACATTTCCTGACTTTAAATCACGCAGTATCCCCTTGATCTGTTTGAATGACTGCCTTTTGATCTATGTACAGGTTCTTAATGAGTGCAATTAAGTGTTCTGGAATTCCCATATTTCACAATGTTATCCATAATTTGTTATGATGACATAGTCAAATGCCTTTACATAATCAATAAAACACAGGTAAACATCTTTCTGGTATTCCATGTTTTCAGCCAAGATCCATCTGATAACAGCAATGATATCCCTTGTTCCTTGTCCTCTTCTGAATCGGGCTTGGATTTCTGGCAGTTCCCTGTTGATGTACTGCTGCAATCATTTTTTAATGACTTTCAACAAAATTTTACTTGCGTGTGATATTAATGATATTGTTAGATAATGTCCGTATTCTGTTGGATCACCTTTCTTTGGAATGGGCACAAATAGGGATCTCTTCTAGTTGGTTTGCCAGGTAGCTGTCTTAAAATCTTCTTGGCATAGACTAGTGAGCACTTCCAGCCTTGGATCCATTTGTTGTAACATCTCAATTGGTATTCCGTTAATTCCTGGAGCCTTGTTTTTCACCAATGCCTTCAGTGCAGCTTGGACTTCTTCCTGATCGGTTCTTTTTTTTTTTTTTTATTGTTGTGCTTTAAGTGAAAGTTTACAATTCAAGTTAGTCTCTCATACAAAAATTTATACATACATTGTTTTGTGACCCCATTTGCTCTCCCTGTACTGTGACACCACACTCCTCCTTTCCACCCTGGATTTCCCGTGTCCATTCAACTAGCTCCTGTCTCTTTTTGCCTTCTCATCTCACCTCTGGACAGAAGCTTCCCATTTAGACTCATGTATCTACTTGAGCTAAGAAGCACACTCTTCACGAGTATCATTTTATGTCCCATAGTCCAGTCTAATCTTTGTCTGAAGAGTTGGCCTTGGGAAAGTACCATTGATTCTTGATCATATGCTACCTCCTGAAATGGCTGAACATCAACCAATTCTTTTTGTTACAATGACTCTGTGTATTCTTTCCATATTCTTTTGATGCTTCCTGGATCGTTCAATATTTTGCTCATAGAATCCTTCAATATTGCAACTTGAGGCTTGAATTTTTTTCTTCAGTTTTTTCAGCTTGACAGATGCCAAGTGTTCTTCTCTTTTGTTTTTCTAACTCCAGGTCTTTGCACATTTGATCATAATACTTTACTTTGTCTTCTTGAACTGCCCTTTGAAATCTTCTGTTCAGCTCTTTTACATGATCATTTTTTCCTTTCGCTTTAGCTACTCTACATTCAAGATCAAGTTTCAAAGTCTCTTCTGACATCCTTTTTGTCTTTTCTTTCTTTCCTGTCTTTTTAATGACCTTTTGCTCTCTTCATGCATGATATCCTTGATGTCATCCCACAACTTGTCTGGTCTTCAGTCATTAGTGTTCAATGCGTTAAATCTATTCTTAAGATGGTCTCTAAATTCAGGTGCGATATACTCAACATCATACTTTGGCTCTCGTGGACTTGTTTTAATTTTTTCAGCTTCAACTTCAGCTTGCATGTGAGCGATTGATGGTCTGTTCCATAGTCAGCCCCTGGCCTTGTTTTGACTGATGATACTGAGCTTCTCCATCATCTCGTTCCACAGATATAGTCGATTAGATTCCTGTGTATTCCATCTGGTGAGGTCCATGTGTATAGTTGCTGTTTATGTTGTTGAAGAAAGGTATTTCCAATGAATAGGTTGTTGGTCTTGCAAAATTCTATCATGTGATCTCTGGCATTGTTTCTATCACCAAGGCCTTATTTTCCAACTACTGATCCTTCTTCTTTGTTTTCTACTTTAGCATTCCAATCACCAGCAATTATTAATGAATCTTGATTGTATGTTTGATCAATTTCAGATCAAAGAACTTGGTAAAAATGTTCAGTTTATCTTTGGCATTACTGGTTGGTGCATAAATTTGAATAATAGTCATATTAACTGGTCTTCCTTGTAGGTGTATGGATATTATCCTATCACAGCATTGTACTTAAGGATAGATCTTAAAATGTTCTTTTTGACAATTAATGTGACGCCATTCCTCTTCATTTTGTCATTCCCAGCATAGTAGGCCATATGTTTGTCTGATTCAAAATGGCCAACACCAGTCCATTTCAACTCTCTAATGCCTAGGATATCAATCTTCAATTGTTTGATTTTATTTCTGACAACTTCCAGTTTTCCTAATTCATACTTCATACATTCTATGTTCCAATTATTAATGGATGTTTGCAGCTTTTTCTTCTGATTTTGAGTCATGCCCCATCAGCAAATGAAGGTCCCGAAAGCTTTACTCTATCCATGTCACTAAGGTCAGCTCTACTTTGAGGAGTCAGCTCTTCCCCAGTCGCATTTTGAATGCCTTCCAACCTGAGGGGCTCATCATCTGGCACTGTATCAGACAATACTCTGCTGCTATTCATAAGGTTTTTAGTGGCCTTTTTTTTTTTAGAAATAGATCTCCAGGTCCTTCTTCCTAGTCCGTCTTAGTCCAGAAGCTCTGCTGAAACCTGCCTACCATGGGTGACCCTGCTGATATTTGAAATACCAGTGGCATAGCTTCCAGCATCATAGCAACATGTAAGCCACCACAGTACGACAAGCTGACAGAGGAATGGTGGACTATATGAAGAAGAACACACCATCAGGATTGGAGGAATACTCATTAACAACCCAAAATATGCAGGTGACACAACCTTGCTTGGTGAAAGTGAAGAGGCCTTGAAGCACTTACTGATGAAGATCAAAAACTACAGCCTTCAATATGGATTACACCTCAACATAAAGAAGACAAAAATCATGATAACTAGACCAATAACATCATGATAAATGGAGAAAAGATTGACATTGTCAAGGATTTCATTTTACTTAGATCCACAATCAGCACCTGTCTTAGTTATCTAGTACTGCTATAACAGAAATACCACAAGTGGATAGCCTCAACAAAGAGAAATCCATTCTCTCACAGTCTAGGAGGCTAGAAGTCCAAACTTAGGGTGCCAGCTCCAAGGAGAAGGCTTTATCTCCCTGTCGGATCTGGGGGAAGTTTCCTGTCATCAATCTTCCCCTGGTCAAGGAGGTTCTCAGCGCAGGGACCCCAAATCCAAAGGATGTGCTGTGCTCCTGGCACTTCTTTCTTGGTGATATGAGGTCCCCATTCTTTCTGTTCATCTCTGTCCTTCGCATCTCAAAAGAGATTGATCCAAGACACAACATAATCTTGTAGATTGAGTCCCGCCTCATCAACATTATACAGGTAGTATTTACAATACGTAGGAAAACCACATCAGATGACAAAATGGTGGACAATCACACAATACTGGGAATCATCGTCTAGCCAAGTTAACACATATTTCTGGGGGACACAATTCAATCCATGACAACGTCCACGGAAGCAGCAATGAACAAATCAAACAACATATTGCATTGAGCAAATTTGTTACAAGAGACTTCTTTAAAGTGTTCAAAAGGAAAGATGTCACTTTAAGGACTAAGGTGCACTAGACCCAAGCCATGGTATTTTCAATTGCCTCATATGCTGGTAAAAGCTGGACAATGAATAAGGAAGACAAAGGAAGTATTGTCATCTTTGAATTATGGTGTTGGCCGAGAATATTGAATATACCATAGACTGCCAGCAGAATGAACAGATCTGTTTTGGAAGAAGTACAGCCAGAATGTACCTTAGAAGCAAGGATGGTGAAACTTCATCTCAAGTACTTTGGACACGTTATCAGGGGGGACCAGTCCCTGGAGAAGGATATCATGCTTGGTAAAGTAGAGGGTCAGTGAAAAAGAGGAAGACCCTCATTGAGATGGATTGACACAGTGGCTGCAAAATGGGCTCAAGCATAACAACGATGTGAGGATAGCGCAGGACTGGGCAGTGTTTCGTTCTGTTGGACGTAGGTTTGCTATGAGTTGGAACTGACTTGATGGCACCTAACAAGAGCAACACTGGATGCATAGTACTCAACCCCCTACTAGTTGTAAATTCTATTCCAAGGCTGAGTTTTTTGTCAATTTAGTTCACTGCTATATCCCTAGCATACAGAATAGTGCTTAGCATGTATTAGACATTCAATAAATATTTGTTGAATAAATGAATGAGTATGCTTCAGAGGAATGATAGACTTTCTTCCTATTTAAGCCTTTCTATCTTCCCTAAGCATGGAGAAATGTGTTCGTTTCCAGAGTTTCACATGAGACTTAAAACTGTGAAATAAAAGGGAAGGATGCCTGCTAACTTTAGTCACCTTAAGATAAGTGGTAACACACAGAAAATAAAACATGGCAGTTTAGCCTAGGTCATGACAAATGGACATAAGCCAAGGATTTAGTCATCCTGATTTGCTGCATCTCTTCAAGACAATGTAATAATAATAGCCAGGCACTGTGCTAAGAGCATTATATATATGATCTCATTTGCTCCTTTCAACAATTCCAAAAGTTAGGTGTTATTACCCCCATTTTACAGATGAGGAAACTGGGATTTATAGAGGACAATTTATCCAAGATGGATCACCCAGATAATAAATAGTGAAGCTAGGATTCCAAGGCTGTCTGACTCCAAGAAAAATGCTCTGGGCCACTTTGCCACACTGCCTTATCTTCAAGCCAAAGCCCCTGAATAGGAAACAAACTTATACAGATGAGTCAGGAGGTACACAACCAGCCAAGTCTTCTAATCTCGGGGTAATCTTGATCCATGTATCAGAGATGGCAAAGAGCCAAAGCCCAGATTATAATCTATAGATATCACCCACCAATAGTATCAGGTCCCCACTCAAAAAAGGACAGAACTTCCCCACCGAACAGCTGTTAATTATTTTAAATATCTCCCCTTCTGGTCATAGTAGATCAATAATATTCCTCTTGAAAGCATGCTGGCCATTTTTAATGTTTTTAAAAACTTTTTATGAGAGACAATTTCAAACATATCCAAAAGGATAGAGGAAAGCACACCTGCCCTTCACTTAATGAGTTTAATTCATTCCTCTAAGTGAAAAGACATTAAATGAAAAAATATTTTTATTCTTTTTAATGGGAAAAAATTATGATGCATTCTATCCCAAGCCCAGATATGCATACAATTTTCATATTTGGAAAATATATCAGCTGAACAGGGAAAACAAGTTTAGTAAGTAATAAATAACAATTGGAAAGTAAACAAACACCACTTGTACATAAAATGTAACATCATGAAAGTTTATTGTACCCCCCAAGAGAGGAAGAGGACTTGAGGGAGGGAGGTGGGTAGGGAGCCCTTCTTTGGAAGGTGCAGTCTTCTTTCTGCACTATTTTCTTCACTACTTTTTCAAACTTTGGGGTCTTATGGTTATCTTACACTCAAACTGCACTTAAAAATAAAGTTATGGCATAGAAAACCACCTTTGGGACTAAATTAAATAAATAAATGGTTAAACCTGTGAAAAGAGCACATCCACAAGCAGACTGAAGAGTTGTCGATACTGCCACCTCTTCATCTCTCTCTCTCTTTCTATCGACGACTGCATGCAAAGCAAAATGTTTTTGGGTCATCCAAACACGGTAGGGAATTTAAATGTGTTCTGTATTCTCTAAACAGAAAATGTTGCTGAGTAAATTGGTGAGTGTGTCTTTGCCTGAAACCATAATGTGGAAGCAGCACTTCATATGGTTTATTTATTTAGAGCATGTTGGAGTGAAAAATCATTACACCAAAAGAAGTAATTGTACAAAAAGTGTTTTAACTTTTTCAGAGCCACTATGGTGAAAAGTTATTTAATGGTAGTTGTTATATGAGTAAGTCTGTCACTGGTCCCCCGTGTACTCTTAACCCAGCTTCAATTATCAAGTCATGGCCAGTCTTGTTCCATCTATCCCCGCACGTAGATTACCCCTTCCCTAGATTATTTTGAAGCCAAGTGTGGAACATCGTATTTCATCTGTAAATCAGAATTATTTTTAGAAAAGGAAAATAGCTAATCTCTTCATAGATTACATGCAAACTACAGTGGACTAAAGTTAACACAAGTGGGAGAACAAATGTAAATTTCTTGATAAAGGAATCTTTCCAATTCAGGGCTGGATTACCCAATAAGCAAGGTATGCACGGGTTTACTTGTGTGTATTTACTAATCTGTAGTGAACAATTTCATGTGAGTTTCACCACAAACCCATGTGACATTGTTCACTACAGATTAGTAAGTAAACATAATTAACCCCTCGTGTACCTTGCTTAATGTAAGCAGGTGCATACCTTGCTTACTGGTTAATACGCCTCTGCTTTCCATACTAAGAGCTTATGGTTTAGGCACAGTTTTAAAAGTCAACTCTGCTACTTATTAGCTTTATGACTTCTGGCAAATTATGTAACTTTTCTGAGCCTGTTTCCTCATTCCAGAAATGGAATCTGATAAACGTATTTCACAAAGTTGTTGTATAGAGCAAATGAAAGTGTATAAAGCACTTTGCACAGGCCTAGAATGATAAATACATAATATTGTTGTTAGGTGCCGTCAAGTCCGTTCTGACTCATAGCGATCCCGTGTATAATCGAATGAAACGCTGCCTGGTCCTGTGCCATCCTCACAGTCGTAGCTATGTTTAAGCCCATTGTTGCAGCCACTGTGTCAATCCATCTCGTTGAGGGTCTTCCTTTTTTCGCTGACCCTCTACTTTACCAAGCATGATGTCCTTCTCCAGGGACTGGTCCCTCCTGATAACATGTCTTAAGTACATGAGACGAAATCTCACCACCCTCGCTTCTAAGGAGCATTTTGGCTGTACTTCTTCCAAGACAGATTTGTTCGTTCTTCTGGCAGTCCATGGTTATTCGGTACTCTTTGCCAACATCATAATTCAAATGCATCAATTCTTCTTCGGTCTTCCTTATTCTCTATCCAGCTCTTGCATGCACAGGAGGCGATTGAAAACACTATGGCTTGGGTCAGGTGCACCTTAGTCCCCAGGGTGACATCTTTGCTTCTGAACACTTTATAGAGGTCTTTTGCAGCAGATTTACCCAATGCAATATGTCATTTAATTTCTTGACTGCTGCTTCTGTGGGTGTTGATTGTGGATCCAAGCAGGGCTTTGAACCAGTTTGTTCTGGTTTCAATTCCTGCTGAGAATTTGCATTTCTAACAAGTTCCCAGGTGACGCTAATGCTGCTGGTTAGGGGCTAATTCTGAGAACCACTAGTAGAGTAGTGGTTCTCCTAATTTATTATGCATAAGAATCACCTGGTGATCTTGTTTAAATGTAGATTCTGATTCATTATATCTGAGGTGGAAATGCAAATTCTCAGCAGGGATTTGAACTGAAACAAACTGGTTCTGAAGCCCTGGATCCAAGTAAAATGAAGTCCTTGACAACTTCAATCTTTTCTCCATTTATCATGATGTTATTTATTGATCCAAAACCAAAAAAAGCAAACCCGTTGCCATCGAGTTGATTCCGACTCATAGAGACCCTATAGGACAGAGTAGAACTGCCCCATAGGGTTTCCAAGGAGCAGCTGATGGATTTGAACTGCTGACCTCTTAACCACTGTGCCGCCATGGCTCCGCTTATTGATCCAATTGTGAGGATTTCTGTTTTCTTTATGTTAAAATGTAATCCATCCTGAAGGCTGTAGTCTTTGATCTTCATCCGTAAGTGCTTCAAGTCCTCTTCACTTTCAGCAAGCAAAGTTGTGTCATCTGCATATGGCAGGTTGTCAATGAGTCTTCCTCCAATCTTGATGCCTCATTCTTCATATAGTCGAGCTTCTCGGATTATTTGCTCAGCATACGGATTGAATAAGTATGGTGAAAAGATATAACTCTGATGCACAGCTTCCTGATTTTAAACCACGCAGTATCCATCTGTTCTGTTGGAACGACTGCCTCTTGGTCTATTAAGTATTCTGGAATTCCTATTCTTTGCAATGTTATCCATAATTTGTTATGATCCACACAGTCAAATGCCTTTGTGTAGTCAATAAAACACATAAACATCTTTCTGGTATTCTCTGCTTTTAGTCAAGATCCATCTGACATCAGCAATGATATCCCTTGTTCCACACCCTCTTCTGAATCTGGCTTGAATTTCTAGAAGTTCTCTGTCGATGAACAGCTGCAACTGTTTTTGAATTATCTTCAGCACAATTTTGCTTGCAAGTGATATTGGAGATGTTGTTTGATAATTTCCACATTCCAATGGCTCACCTTTCATGTATTAAAGGTAGCTCTTTTTTTTTTCTTTCAGTGCCTAGCACAGGTAGGTGCTCAGTGAATTGTTGTTACTTACCATACAGTTATTCCATTACTTTGAGGGACTCCAGTGACATCTGATAAAATTTATTGGCATGGTTAGCCATGCTGGGATCTGCTGATGAGACTGTATGACTCTAAATTTACAGTCTTCTCCCAGGGATGGATTCTTCCTGGGCACAGTTCAGCTGAGTGGTCTATCGGCTTCCCCTTCTACCTTCCAGATAGTTAAAAGTAGGTAGAGTGTGATACCCAGTCCTCAAGGTGAAACTTGAAGGAAAGGCAAACAAGTAAAGTAGAAAGAATTCACCAAACTACATCTGAGCAAGTGAAAAAACAAAACAAAAAACAAACCTGTTGCCGCTGAGTCAATTTTGACTCGTAGTGACCCTATAGGGCAGAGTAGAACTGCCCCATAGGGTTTCCACAGCTGTAAATCTTTGTGGAAGCAGACTGCCACATCTTTCTCCCGTGGAGAGGCTGGTGGGTTTGAACCACCGACCTTTTGGTTAGCAGCCAAGTGCTTAACCACTGTGCCACCAGGGCTCCTTATTGTGTGTTGCGGCTGCTGTTGTGTGACGTTGATTCCATTCCGACTCACAGAGACGTCCCTGGTCTCATTTTGTGCCAGAAGTAATGGAACATGCCTGTAAAGACAAGATGCCATTCATCTATACAGGTAACAAGCAGACATTTCAAATATGAAAATAAACTAGGAGAAAATAGCACCCATGATCCCTTCTTGGAAAAAAACATCCAATGATGACTCAAAGCAACTAGGAGATAAATGGAGAACCCCTGGTAAAAGGCCAAGTTCAACACCTTATGCCAAAAGACAGTGGAGCAATTTCTACCAAATTCTGAGGGAAAGAAAGTGTGAATTCTATATCCCATTAGGCTGTTTTTCAAGGTAAAACTTGAAGCTCTGCTTGGGGGGAGGGGCGGGGG
>NW_004443943.1:19648544-19724843 GCF_000243295.1 Trichechus manatus latirostris
AATTAAATAAAGAACTCAAGAATGGAGAGGGCATGATAAAAGACTGGTGCAGAGCACTGAATCTGTTTAAATACTGTGGAAATTATGGTTACAAAACAGAATGTAAATATTAAAAAGTTTAACCAGATAAAAATAAAACGAACCAAATAAACTCAACAGAAGAAAGAAGAGACGGGGAATTTTTAGTGTACTATTGTCCTCAGGTTTCCTAGAAGTGCATCAGAAATGCTCTCTAAAAATTAAAAATGCAACATAAAAGTGAAAAATAAAAAAATATAAATGACTCAAGTCTCTTATTGCTTAACTTTAGAAGTATCTGTAAAGAACTAATGTTCCTCGTGATAAACATTTATTTAAAGTTTAGCACTTCCTTCAGTTTCACTTTTGTTAAACTTTCACTTTAGTTTCTTCTGCTTTGGTCAAATTCAAATAGGGTTAAATTTAATACTGTTATTTCAAAAGAACACATCTGGAGTGATCCCATTTCTGTCTAAAACCAAAAAACCAAACCTGTTGCCATCAGGTCGATTCGGACTCCTAGCAACCCTATAGGACAGAGTAGAACGGCTCCATAGGGTTTCCAAGGCTGTGATCTTTACGGAAGCTGACTGCCACATCTTTATCCCTTGCATTTCTGTCTAGCAATCCTTTTTTCTATATGTGCATAAGGAGATGTCTGAAACAATGTTCTCTTCTGAGAGGATTAATGGTAGGATTGGGAGTGATTTTTCACTTTTCCCCTGTTCTTTGATGTATTGTTCATATATATCTTTTACAGTGAATATGCATTATCTTTACAAAAACAGCGATCAGTATTCTAAAAAACAAAAAAGTAAGCAGGGAAGAGAGTTTGGTCAAGGCACAGAATCTTTGCCATAGCTCACCTGGTTTTGAGCCCATAGACATGACCTGAACAACCCTAGGCCACATAATGATTTGTAAATGGAAAACACCAGTTGCAGAGAAAATGTTAAGCAAGCAAATGGTAGTGAACATGATAATGGACAAGGAAATGAGACAGCAACTTGAAGAAGTGGCTGCAGCTTTGGACTGGGAGTCACAAAGCCCGAGTTTTTGTTCTGGTTCAGGCACTTAAGTCTCCATGTCACTTTGGATATATCATTTAACTTCTCTGATCCCTAGGCCCAACAGTGCAGTGTTTTCTATTTTCCGTAAAAACCTAGGGATATGGATTTCTTAGGTAAAATGTCATAATACTTAAATGCTGGAACTAACAAAATACTACAAACACAGGCTAAGGAAGCACATCTGGAGCTATATTTGGCCTGTGGATTTACCTGTTGGTGAGCAACACTGTTCACATACCCCATCAGTGGACAAGGTTGGACCTAACTGAAGCCATCCAGTACTGTACTGGAGCCAGCTCATACAAGCTCACAAGGGCCAATTGTACACATCTTCCCAACTCCATGTTCAATGACGTCACATTTGTAGATTGAAATCAGTCATTGTGGCAGTATTTACACCATGGAAATCAGCAAATACATCAAATCAGGGCTTCCCTTCCCAACCCTAGGCTGGTTGTGAAACATTTATCACTGTAGTTATCTGTCCCAGCTGATCCTAGAGTGATGGTACTGAATATCAGAACTGGAAGAGATCTAAGATATTCTGCAAGAAACAGAAACTCAAGCAAACTAGCTAAATGGAGGAATTAAATTGAAAAGGGGGTGGAACTATTCCTTTTAGAAAAGCCAGGGGTATGGTCTCCTGATTAAGACAAGAAGAAACACAGGCCTGAATGCGACCCAGAACCCCTCTCCTTCCATCACTAATGTTTCACTCTCTCTGGGTGTTAGCTTCATTCTCTCTAACTGCTTCTCTTCTGTGGCAAGGATCAGGGCTGGGGAGAACACGGACAGGCACTTGTTCCTCAAGAGCGCAGGTGTGATGCTGGCACATATGGGGCCTTCTTCCTCTGGGATGCCCTGTACCAGGGTGCCCAGCAGCTTAGTATGGAGCACAAGTTGGGTTTTAGTCCTCATTGGCACCCATCTGGGTGCCTGTGTGCAGTGCACAAATTGTACAGCCATACACAATGGCCCAATATGAGCACATTCTCCCCAAATGGTGTAGTTTTAATAAGCATTAATAAGACATTAATGTAATGGTGTTAAGAGTGTGATGAAAAGACAATAGGGGAAGAAAGAATCAGCTGGTTCAATATAAGGTTGAAATAATGGGTTACACTTTGAATCCAAGAGAAAGTGACTCCCCTCCCCCCCTTTCTTCCGTTCTCCTCCGTTCTTTTTTTTAAATAAACTTTTTATTGTGGGATAATTTTAGATTTAAGAAAATTTGCAAACAAAGTTGAGAGAGTCCCCAGCTAGCTTCCCCTAAGGTTAACGTCTTACATAACCATGTATCTTTGTTGAAACTGAAAAACTAACATTGGTACACTACCATTAACTAAACTACAAACCATATACATACATATATACATATTTCATTAACTAAACTACAAACCATATACATACATATATACATATTTCATTAACTAAACTACAAACCATATACATACATATATACATATTTCATTAACTAAACTACAAACCATATACATACATATATACATATTTCATTAACTAAACTACAAACCATATACATACATATATACATATTTCATTAACTAAACTACAAACCATATACATACATATATACATATTTAAGAAATCGGCTCATTCAATTGTGGAGGCTAGCAAGTCAGAAATTAGAAATCCATAGGACAGGCCAGCAGGCTGGAAACTCAGGCAGGAGTTGATGTTGCAGTCTTGAGGCAGAATTTCTTCTTCTCTGAGAAAACTGTTCCTGCTCTTAAGGTTTTCAACTGTCTGGATGAGACCCACATACATTATCCAGGGTAATTTCCTTTACTTAAAAGTCAACTGATTGCATATGTTAACCACATCTAGAAAATACCTTCACAGAAACATCTAAATTAGTGTTTCTTTAAATAATTGGGTCCTATAGCCTAGCCACTTGACAGGTAAAATTAACCATCACACCAGTTTTTTCACTAATGTCCTTTGTCTGTTTCAGAATATAACCCAGGATACCAGACTGCATTTAGAGGTGGTTCATTTTTTATGTGATTACTCCCCACCAATCCATAGCACAGGGAGTCTCACCACCCCTCAACACACACACACATTAGAATCACTACACTGATAATATGGTTGCCAATGACTACCAAGTTTCACTTCTCACATCCCCTACCACAAGAGAGGAACTGCTCTACTTTCTGAGGCCCAAAGTTAAAAATCCTAGAGAAGGATTTTTGTTGGCTTGGCTTGTGACAAATGGCTTCCTCTAGAACAATCAGGTATGGCTGAGAGGGGAGAGTCTCATAGCACAAGATGGCCACTGGGGGTTCACCCTTGTGAGACAGGCAGTGACCTTGTGGGGCAGTGACCCCAACTGAAGTAACCAACTAGCCCATCTATCTTATTTTACAGATGAGGAAACTAAAGTCCAAAGAGTTAAGTGACTTTCCAAAGGCCCAGAGCTAGTTCTTAGCAAAATAAATGCTAAACCCAGGCCTCTTAACTCCCAGTCCTAGCCACTTTCCTCTATGTTCCTAGAACTACCACAATTTTGATATTAATCCAAAGAATCAAATAACCTGACATTAGAAGTAACCTCAAAGTTAATCTAGTTCTTACTGATGCATGAGTTTTCCAATGTATCCAAGCTAATCTCAGAGAAATACAAGCCTATATGAATAATAGCTGACATAGCTAATTTCCAAAATGTGAAGATAACTCATATCCTCACTTTCCCACTTAATCATTCTGACAACAGCCACCCATGTGGCACTTTCTTTCTCTGACCCTAATTCCCCAGAGTTGGGTCTCCACAAGCTAGGACTCTGTTCTTCCAGCCCTTGCCAAATAGGCAAACACCAGTACGAAGTATGAATCTAGAAAAATTGGACATTGTCAAGAATGAAACAAAGTGCATAAAAATCGATATGCTAGGCTTAGTGAGCTGAAATGAACTGGTATTGGCCATTTTGAATCAGATAATCATATGGTCTACTATGCCAGGAATGACAAATTGAAGAGGGATGGCGTCGCATTCATCGTCAAAAAGAACATTTCAAGATCGATCCTGAATTACAACACTGTCAGTGATAGGATAATATCCACACACCTAGAAGGAAGAGCAGTTATTATGACTATTATTAAAATTTATGCACCAACCACTAAGGCCAAAGATGAAGAAATTGAAGATTTTTACCAACTTCTGCAGTCTGAAATTGATCAAACATGCAATCAAGATGCATTAATAATTACTGATGATTGGAATATGAAAGTTAGAAACAAAGAAGAAGGATTGGTAGTTGGAAAATATGGCCTTAGTGACAGAAATGACACAGGAGAATGCATGATAGAATTTTGCAAGACCAACAACTTATTCATTGCAAATACCTTTTTTCAACAACATAAATGGCAACTATACACGTGGACCTCATAAAATGAAATACAAAGGAATCAAATCGACTACATCATGGAAAAAGACGACGGAAGAGCTTAATAACATCAGTGAGAACAAGGCCAGGGGCCGACCATGGAACAGACCGTCAATTGCTTATATACAAGTTCAAGTTGAAGCTGAAAAAAAATTAGAACAAGTCCATGAGAGTCAAAGTATGACCTTGAGCATATCCCACCTGAATTTAGCGACCATTTCAAGAATAGATTTGATGCGTTGAACACAAATGACCAAAGATCAGATGAATTGTGGAACGACATCAAAGATATCATACATGAAGAAAGCAAGAGGCCATTAAAAAGAGAGGAAAGAAATAAAAGAACAAAATGGATATCAGAAGAGACTCTGAAACTTGCTCTTGAATGTAGAATAGCTAAAGTGAAAGGAAGAAATAATTATGTAAAAGAGCTGAACAGAGATTTCAAAGGACAGCTGTAGAAGACAAAGTATTATAATGAAATGTGCAAAGACCTGGAGTTAGAAAACCAAAGAAAAGAACATGCTTGGCATTTCTCAAGTTGAAAGAATTGAAGAAAAAAATTAAAGCCTTAAGTTGCAATATTGAAGGATTCTACGGGGAAAATATTAAATAAGGCAGGAAGCATCAAAAGAAGATGGAAGAAATACACAGAATCACTGCATCCAAAAGAATTGGTTGACCTTCAACCATTTCAGGAGGTAGCATATGATCAAGAACTGATGGTACTGAAGGAAGAAGTCCAAGCTGCACTGAAGGCATTGGTGAAAAACAAGGCTCCAGGAATTGACGGAATACCAATTGAGATGTCTCAACAAACAGATGCAGTGCTGGAGGTGCTCACTTGTCTATGCCAAGAAATTTGGAAGACAGCTACCTGGCCAACCAACTGGAAGAGATCCATATTTGTGCCTATTCCATGGAAAGGTGATCCAATAGAATGCATAAATTATTGAACAATATCATTACTATCACACACAAGTAAAATTTTGCCAAAGATCATTCAGAAGCAGTTGCAGCAGTACATCAATAGGGAACTGCTAGAAATTCAAGCTGGATCCAGAAGAGGACGAGAAATGAGGGATATCATTGCTGATGTCAGATGGATCTTGGCTGAAAGTAGAGAATACCAGAAAGATGTTTACCTGTGTTTTATTGACTGTGCAAAGGCAATCAACTGTGTGGATCATAACAAATTATGGATAACATTGCAAAGAATGGGAATTCCAGAGCACTTAATTGTGCTCATGAGGAACCTGTATATAGACAAAGAGGTGGTCACTCAAACAGAACAAGGGGATACTGCATGGTTTAAAATCAGGAAAGGTGTATGTCGGGTTGTATCCTTTCACCATACTTATTCAATCTGTATGCTGAGCAAATAATATGAGAAGCTGGACTCAGTGAAGAAGAACATGGCATCAAGATTGGAGGAAGACTCATTAACAACCTGTGTTATGCAGACAACACAACCTTGCTTGCTGAAAGTGAAGAGGATTTGAACCACTTACTGATGAAGATCAAAGACTACAGCCTTCAGGATGGATTATACCTTAACATAAAGAAAACAAAAACCCTCACAACTGGACCGATAAACAACATCATGATAAATGGAGAAAAGATTGAAGTTGTCAAGGATTTCATTTTTCTTGGATCAGCAATCAACCCCCATGGAAGCAGCAGTCAAGAAATCAAAAGACCCATTGCACTGGGCAAGTCTACTGCAAAAGATCTCTTTAAAGTGTTAGAAGGCATAGATGTCACTTTAAGGACTAAGGTGCTCCTGATCCAAGCCTTGGTGTTTTCAATTGCCTCATATGCATGTGAAAGCTGGACAATGAATAAGGAAGACTGAAAAAGAATTGATGCCTCTGAATTATGGTGTTGGTTAAGAATATTGAATATACAATGGGCTGCCAGAAGAATGAACAAATCTGTCTTGGAAGAAGTACAGCCAGAATGCTTCTTGGAAGCAAGGATGGCGAAACTTCATCTCACATACTTTGGACATGTCATCAGAGGGACCAGTGCCTGAAGAAGGACATCATGCCTGGTAAAGTAGAGGCTCGGTGAAAAAGAGGAAGACCCTCAGTGAGATGGATTGACACAGTGGCTGCAAAATCGGCTCAAGTTTAACAAAGATTTTGAGGATGTCGTAGGACCGGCAGTGTTTCATTCTGTTGTGCATAGGGTTGCTATGAGTCAGAACTGACTGGATGGCACCTAACAACAACAACAGCCTCTCTGCTGGCTCTCACTGCCCCTGGTGGGTTCCATGATCCATAGAATGACTCATACAACTCACAGAGACTACCTATACTGACAGTTATCCATTTCTTATAACCAGTGAAGATACAAGTGAAGAGACGCATCAGGCTAGGTATGGGAAAGGTCCTGGCTCCAGGCTCCCATTGCCCCCAGGAACATGCTGCACCCTCTCCCATGCATGAATGTTCTCACAAATCCTGGACGCCCCCAAAGAGAGAGCTATAAAGTTCAGAGTCCCTTAATCATTGGGACCTCAATGAGTGTGCATGTCTGGAGCCTTAATGCATAGTTATGATTGATCCAGTCAATGAATATGCATGACTGCATCATTCCTCCCTCCCTTCCTGAGGCCTGTTGCCAGGGTGGGGCCTGTGTAGCCTCTACTTAACTTTGGTGGGGACTGTGTAGCCTCTACTTAAACTTTTTTAAGTTTGGGTAAGGAGTCCTGGTTGGCAGTTTGAACCCACTCAGTGGCTCTGCTAGAGAAAGCTATCTGCTTCCATAAAGATTACAGCCTATAAGGGCTGGGGACTATGGTCTTGGGGGACATGTAGCTCAACTGGCATAACTTAGTTTATAAAGAAAATGTTCTACATCCTACTTTGGTGAGTAGCATCTGGGGTCTTAAAAGCTTGTGAGCAGCCATCTAAGATTCTCCACTGGTCCCACCCTGTCTGGAGCAAGGGAGAATGAAGAAAACCAAAGACACGAGGGAAAGATTAGTCCAAAGGACTAACAGACCACAACTACCACAGCCTCCACCAGACTGAGTCCAGCACAACTAGATGGTGCCTGGCTACCATCACCAACTGCTCTGATAGGGATCACAATAGAGGGTCCTGGACAGAGCTGGAGGAAAATGTAGAACAAAATTCTAACTCACAAAAAAGGACCAGACTCACTGGTCTGACACAGACTGGAGAAACTTGGAGAGTATGGCCCCCGGACACCCTTTTAACTCAGTACTGAAGTCACTCCTGAGGTTCACGCTTCAGCCAAAGATTAGATAGGCCCATAAAACAAAATGAGACTAAATGGGCACACCAGCCCAGGAGAAGGCAGGAGGGGATATGAAAGCTGGTAGTGAGGAACCCAAAGTCAAGAAGGGGAGAGTGTTGACATGCTGTGGGGTTGGCAACCAATGTCACAAAACAATATGTGTATTAATTGTTTAATGAGAAACCAATTTGCTCTGTAAACCTTCATCTAAGAAACCAAAACCAAACCCATTGCCATTGAGTCGATTCCAACTCACAGCGACTCTATAGGACAGGGTAGAACTGTCCTATAGTTTCCAAGGAGTGCCTGGTGGATTAGAACTGCCAACCTTTTGGTGAGTAGATGTAGCTCTTAACCACTACACCACCAGGGTTTCCTTCTAAAGTACAATTAAAAAAAAAAAAAAGAATAAAAATTCTCAAATGTTAGATCTTAAAATATATATATACATATATATATATACACGTATATATACATATATATACACATATATATACATATATATACATATATATATACATACACACACACACACACACACACACACACACACACGTATATTACAGCCTAGAAAACTCTATGGAGCAGTTCTACTCTGTCACATGGGGTCGCCATGAGTCAGAATCAACTTCATGGAAAACAAAAAGCTTGGCCTGGTCCCTTTAGAAAGACAAACCAAACCCAATGGGGCACCTTAATTACTCAGGGTATTTAAAAAAAACCAGAGACAAAAAGCCAAAGTTAGTTCTTTTGTCCCACAAAGGCTTTCCTGTTTATTTTTCTCCAGTATTGGGATTTCAAAGTAATTCATCCTTATTTAGCAGGTTAGGATGTAAACTATTTTTCCTGAACAAAGAATTGAGGAGGGGGAAGGCCATCAGCAGATCTGTTAAACAATCTAGAGTTTAACCATCTAATAAAATACTACACAGTCTATTAAAGAAAATGAAGAGGTCTGTATGTACCGACACAGGAAGATGCTTCCAAATTAAAGGAGAAGTTGCCAATAGTGTAATCCTATTTACATGGGAGACAGTGGAATGGCAGTTCTCATTACACTGTTAACAGTCTTCATCAGTTGTGGGTGGGATTACAGAATATTTTTTATTTACTTTATTATATCATTCTATAATGTCTGAATTTTTAAAATTATTTAAAAATAATTTTTAAAATAATTCTCAACAACCATTGATTGATCTAGGCCCATGGGCTAATGAGCAGAAGATGAAGCATAATGAAAACACATCATCACTCATGGTTGTCCTTGACTCCTCCTCAGGAATTCTCACTTCTCTCTGCCCCAGTTCTATGGGTCTTCACACAGATTTACCACCATGCCTGGCTCCATGGCTCCCTCACCCCCTTGGCTTGACTGTGGACAAACTCAGTGCAGTGTCCCTGGGTGGTCAAATGGTTAATTTGCTCGCTTGCTAACCAAAAGGATGGAGGTTGGAGTCTACCCAGAGGCTCCTTGGGAGAAAAGCCTGGCTATCTACTTCCAAAAAATCAGCCCTTGAAAACCCTATGTAGTACAGTTCTACTCTGACATACATGGTGTCACCATGAGCCAGAGTTGACTCCACAGCAACTGGTGACTGGTTTTAGTTCAGTGCAGCTACCAGTTTTTTTGTTTTTTTTTTTTAGTCCTTACTCTGCTACTAAAAATGACCTAATCAAGTTCTGCTGTTGCTGACTGAGAAGGAGCTCAGTAGAGCATGATGGCTATGCTTTTGGCCATGGAGGTCAGAGAGACCTGAGTTTAAATCTCAATTCTACTTGGGAACATGGCTGTGTGGTTTAGGTTTTTGGGACTCTATATTTTTACCTGTAAAATTAGATGAGGATAATAGCTTGTACCAATTTAAAAGAGTTGATGAGTGGGAAGAATGAGCTAATGGATGTGAAAATTTACTCTAAATTTGTGACATTACTGTTATTCTATAAAGGAAAATATTTAAATTTGTTGGAATGATCTCTTGGAAATCACAAGATTCTAACACTCTTTTATGTTGTGAGAAACCCCCCAGGGGTCTGTAAGTAGTGGGGAGCGTGGAAAAGTTCACCTTCATAGGAAACTTAAAAAAAACTGTTGAAACTATAGTTCTCCAACTAATGCTGACCACCTACCATGAAACCAAGATCAAAGCTGTTCTCTTGTAAATGGAAAAGGAATAGTTCATTATGTTTGTATTTCTTCATATGGGGTACCTTCTCAGGGCTTGCCACTTCGGGAGTGTGACCCTAGACGAATGAGTTGATGGTAAACCCACCTCCTCACCTGTGCAGTAGCAATTGTACAGTCCATCCAGCAGTTTATATGTTAGGTCGTATACACCCATTTTCAGGGGGAATACTGCTCTCGGGGAGCTGGAGGCCTTCACACCTGCCAGCTGAGACACTTGAGACAGCACTGGCTGCTCCCCAGGAGGCCCAGTTCTCATGCTTGAGCAGCTGAGCATCTGGGCAGACTGAGAATCAAAGAAACGGGCCCTGAATCCCCTCCTCCTAGACTGAACTGCTGAGGGTGCCCTCTGGAGGTTTATTCCCTTTTGGTCTCCAAGCATTGAAGTATCTGGCCCCTTTTTTTTTGTGAGTGTGCTTTAGGTGAAAGTTTACATAGCAAATTAGTTTCTCATTCAGAAACTTAAGCACAATTTTTTTCGTGACATTGGTTGCAATCCCCGCGATGGGTCAGCATTCTCCCCCTTTCCAGCCCGGGTTCCCCGTTTCCATTCGTTCAGTTTTCCAGTCCTTTCCTGCCTTCCTGTCTTTGCTTTTGGGCAGGTGTTGCTCATTTGGTCTCGTATACTTGATTAAACTAAGAAGCATATTCCTCACGTGTGTTATTGTTTGTTTATAGGCTTGTCTAATCTTTGGCTGAAAGGAGAACTTTGGAAGTGGCTTCAGTTCTGAGTTAGAAGGGTGTCCAGGGGCCATAGTCTAGAGGGTTTCTCCAGTCTCTGTCAGACCAGTAAGTCTGGTCTTTTTTGTGAATTTGAATTTTGTTCTCCCGCCGTGTCCGGGACCCTCAACTGTGTGGCCCCCAGCTTTTAACAGGGTTAATAGCTGTACACAGTTGGAGTCTAGTGCATGTGATGGATGCAAACCAAGGCTTCCAACAGGTTTGTTCTGGTTTGAACCCCTGCTGAGACTTTGCATTTCCACCCCAGATATACTGAATCAGAATCTACAGTTTAACAAGATCCTCAGGTAATTCTTATGTATAACAAATTTTTAGAACCACTGCTCTACTAGTAGTTATCAGAATTGGTCCCTAACCAGCAGCATTAGCCATAGCCTGGGAACTTGTTAGAAATGCAAATTCTTAGCAGGGGTTTGAACCAGACAACCCATCTGAAGCCGTGATACAAACCTGGGCTATAATTTCATGCTTTAATTGTGCAAGAGGACTTTGAAGCTGGCCTTTTCCAAGCTGGTGGCATGCATAGGAAATGCCTTGTAGATACCACTCACAATAGCAAAATCCTGTCCGGTATACTGTGATTGGGGCAGAAAGCCTCAATAAAGGGCCAATCTTTTAGGTATTTTAAAAAGGAGATTAACACTTATTGTAGAAGTGGTAATCACTGATTGAATTTATCAAGGGCCAAACTATAAGGTGTTAACAAGAAAGATTAGTGACTTTGGGTGTGAATATTCAAAACCAGGGGCTGGGAAACCTGGAACTAGAGGTGTTCTTGGGTATACAACAGAAAAAGGACAAATAGAAAACAAGGTAATGAACGGCTATTTTTACCCAGCCATTTCTCCTTGAACAGGGCTGGGGAATAACTGTTGAAAATATTAAATGTCAAGTGGGTGGAACAGTACTTGGCTTATAATAACCACTCATTAATATTAGCTACTGTTATTCTTTTTCCTATTAAAGTCCCTTGTTAGAAAATCAATTGAGGAATAGAGATTAATTTTTTTTATAAAAATGAGGTATAATTTGCCTGCAGGGAAATGAACAGATCTTAAATGAATATAGTTCAAGCTCAACTACTTTCAAAATAGAGAACTGAGATAATACTTCGATGCTACAACATACACTAAAACTTACTTTTACCCATTTTCTGGAAAAAGTGATCTGTAACCAGAGAGGTAAATACTCAGGGATATAAAACCTGAAAGTGAAATTAGAACATATAAGGAAACGAATGCTTTATATAATATCTGGTGCTGTCGATTCTGACTCCTAGTGACCCTATAGGATAGGGTAGAACTGACCCTTAGGGTTACCAAGGCTGTAATCTTTATGGGAGCAGACTGCCACATCTTTCTCTCTCAGAACAGCTGGTGGATTTGAACTCTGACCTTTCATTTAGCAGCTGAGCACTTAATTGCTGCACTACCAGGGCACTTTTTTAAAATAAATAGCTCTATCTAAATCACTAAGGCTGGATGAAATGGTTCTCTAGAAAGTCTGTATTCAGAGTGCACACAATGGGAGGGCAGAGGGAAGGAAGTGGGCAACTGGCGGAGTTGTCCAGAGGATAGGGCCTTTGAGAATGAGATGTGCATTTTGCAAGAATATAACAAAAAAGCATTAAAAAAATCCAGAAGAGGGAAAAACAGAAATAGATTATATATATCTATATCTGTATCTATCTATCTATCTATATATATATGTATATATTTATTGTGCTTTAGATGAAGGTTTACAGAGCAAATTAGTTTCTCATTAAACAATTAACACACATATTGTTTTGTGACATTGGTTGCCAACCCCACAGCATGTCAACACTTCCCTCTCTACAACCTTGGGTTCCCCGTTTCTATTCGTCCAGCTTTCCTATTCCCTCCTGCCTTCTCATCCTTGCCTCTGGGCTGGTGTGCCCATTTAGTCTCGTATATATGGTTGAGCTATGGGTATTACTGTTTGTTTTATGGGCCTGTCTAATCTTTGGCTGAAGGGTGAACCTCAGGAGTGACCTCAGTACCCAGTTAAAAGGGTGTCTGGGGGCCATACCTTGGGGTTTCTCCAGTCTCTGCCAGACCAGTAAGTCTGGTCTTTTTTTGTGAGCTAGAATTTTGTTCTATATTTTCTTCCAGCTCTGTCCAGGACCCTCTATTGTGATCCCTATCAGAGCAGTTGGTGGTGGTAGTCTGGCACCATCTAGGTCTGGTGGAGGCTGTGGTAGTTGTAGTCCACTAGTCCTTTGGACTAATCTTTCCCCTGTGTATCATTGGTTTTCTTCATTCTCCCTTGCTCCAGATGGTTTGGGACCAGTGGAGTATCTTAGATGGCAGCTCATAAGCTTTTAAGATCCCAGATGCTACTCACCAAAGTAGGATGTAGAACATTTTCTTTATAAACTATGTTATGCCAATTGAGCTAGATGTTCCCCGAGACCATGGTCCCCAGCCCTCAGCCTAGTAGTTCGGTCTGGCAGGGAGTTTGGATGTATCTGTGAAGCTTCTATGACCTTGCCTTGGTCAAGTTGTGCTGGCTTCCCTAGCATTGTGTACTGTTTTACCCTTCACCAAAGTTACCACTTAGAAATAGATAATATATTTAATGGAGTTAATTTGAAAAAATCATTTTAAAAATCCACGTGGAGCAATTGATAGTTGAATGAGTGTCTAGAGAAGAAGGTCCTTAAATTGAGGAAGGAGAAGGGGCACTAACATTTATTGGGTGTTACTAGGGCCATTGAAGTGGGGGGTAGCAAAAGATAATTTGGTCTAGACCTCCAGTCCAAAGAGGACTTCACATTTAGATAATTCCAGACCCAGGGCTAAGCACTTTGAATGCATTATCTTTTTTTTAACCCTCACTATAACCCACTGAAAAAACTAAACCCAAACCCACTGCCATTGAGTCGATTCTGACTCATGGCTACCCCATGTGTTACAGAGCAGAACTGCTCCATAAGGTTTTCTTGGCTATAATCTTAACAAAAGCAGATTGCCAGACCTTTCCTCCACCCTACTGCTGGGTGGGTTCAAACCACTAACTTTTAGGTTGTCAGTCAAACACAAACCATTTGTGCCACCTAGGGACCTAATGAGGTGGGTAATGTTATAGATGGAGAAACTGAAGCTCAGTATGAAGTCCTATAGATACCTACTCAGTGTACTTTTTGAATCGAATTCAGCCCAAATGGATCCAAAGTTGTCAAAGTGCACACCTAACTTTTCTTAGATGGAAAAAATTGTTTAACATAGAAGTTTAGTATGGTTATTCAGGTAATCAGTATATATAAAATTTTTATCACCTAGCCTGCACTGTACAATAGAAATGTAATGGGAGCCACTTATGCAATACAAAGTTTTTAGTAGAAGAAACAAGTGAAATTAATTTTAATAATATGTCCTATTTAGTATATCATTTCAACAATCAATATAAAAATTATTGAGGTATTTTATGTTTTTTATTAACATACCAAGTGTTTGAATTCTGATGTGTATTTTATACTTACAGCTTATCTCAATTTGGACTAGCCATATTTCAAGTGCTCAATAGCCACATGTGGCTAGTAGCAATCATATTGGAAGACAAAGACCTGAACTATGAAAATCACAAATGTGCTGTTTTACCCTTGGAGGTAATGACCCAACAAGCGAAGACCATGAGAGGTCCACCAGAATGTGAATGAGTCGAATGTCTGTGCTTTTGTTTTTCTAGAGGAAAGGCTATACTTTGACGTTTTTTTTTCGGTTCCCAGCACTAATACAGATAAAGCAAAAGTCACCTTTTACCGCTTGGCCTCTAACTAGTCTTAATTTCCTCCCCAGAGGCAGCCACTGTGGGCAGTGTGGTGCTTCCAGATCATTTTCTATGCTTTTACATATATGTATATATCCAGCCACCACCGGTCCGTCAGTTTCTTTGTTTTATTATGATGCTAGAAACTATGCCACTGGTATTCAAATACCAGCAGGGTCACTCATGGTGGACAGGTTTCAGTGTAGCTTCCAGACTAAGACAGACCAGGAAGAAAGGCCTAGTGATCTATTTCTGGATCACAAGAGAATGTTGTCCGATATAGTGCTGGAGGATGAGCCCCTCAGGTTGGAAGTAAGGTGACAGTCTCAACAGTAAGGTGATGGTCTCTTTTTGGTGACGAAAGGAGGAGGATGGTAAGTCTGTCAGAGACTGGGAAATTAAATACGTTGTTCAAATTGTCTGGCTGAGGGCCACTGCTGATGCCTCTCTAACTTCCTCTGAGCCAACTCTGTTGAGTTATGCCATTTCCCCCTGAGACACTCAAAATAAGTCATTGCAAGCATTTCTTTGTTAGAGGACACCTCAGAAGCTTGAAACTGGGGCAGGGATGAATAGAAAGAAAATATTTTTGTTAAAGCCCAGTAGAGATAACGCCTTCCGCAAGAACAATGGTATAACCCCAGTTTCGAAAACGAACTGGGATTCTTCACACCCCCACCCCTGCCCTCCAAGTGCTCAAAGTCCCAGAATCACTTCCTGGCTGCTCACTGATGTCTGACCCAGGCATGCCTTCTCCCCTCTTCCTTGCTAGTGCCCTGTGCTCCAAAGTTGCCCATCATTTTAATCTTTCCTGGGAGAAAGTAATCCGATTAGGTTAATTCATATGCATTAATGAAAATCATCAACCCTTATAAGGAAAGTCTGTACTTTAAAAAAGATGTGTTAAAATGATGATCTTCTGTTGTCTCCATCCATCTGCCCATTCAGTCAGCAAACATTTTATGAATATCTATGTTCCTTAGAAGAAGCCTGGGTGGTACAACTGGTTTGCGATTGGCTACTAACTGAAAGGCTGGCGGTTCGAACTTACCAGGAGCCCTGTGGAAGGAAGGCCTGGCGATCTGCTTCTATAAAGATTACAGCCAAGAAAATCCTATAGAGCAGTCCACTCTGTAACACGAGGGGTAGCCATAAGTTGGGGCCACCTCGATAGCAGCTAACAACAACACCAACATGCTCAAAATAAGTCATTGAAAGCATTTCTTTGTTAGAGGACACCTTGGAAGCTTGAAACGGGGGTGGAGAGGATGACAAGAAGCAAGGATGACAAGACTTCAGCTTCCTTCCTTTGGACACGGATCAGGAAATTTGGACACATCAGGAAAGACCAGTCACTAGAAAAGGACATCATGCTTGGTAAAGAAGAGGGCCAATGAAAATGAGGGAAACTTCAATGAGATGGATTGATGAAATAGTCACAACAATAGACTCAAACATACCAAATGATCATGAACATGGTGCAGGACCAGGCAGTGTTTTGTTCTGTTATACATAAAGTTGCCATGAGTTGGAGCCAACTATGTACTAGGCACTACGCTAGACCCTGGGGACACAAAGATGAATAAGAACCCATGATGTTATGAATGCTATTCTAGATGGTATTACAAAGGGAAATAAGGACTTTTGGATACTGTGCAGTAGCCCTGGTGGTGCAATGGTTAAGTGCTCACCTACTAACTGATATGTCGGTGGTTCAAACACACCAGTGGCTCCTTGGGAGAAAAGACCTTGCGATCTGCATCCATAAAGATTATAGCCCAGGAAACCCTATAGGGCAGTTCTACTCTGTCCTATAGGGTCATTACAAGTCGGAATTGACTCGATGGCACACAACAACAGCAGATACTGTGCAGGGGATGGCACACTTTCGTCTGGGAGAACTGTGTTGTAAAAGGGAGCTATTTCAGGGTTCTACCCAACACAGTTGGTTAAGCGCTAGACTACTAACCGAAAGGTTGGCTGTTTGAACTCACCCAGAGGCACCTCAGAAGAAGGGCCCAGTGATCTGCTTCTGAAAGTTTGGAGCCTTGAAAAACCCTATTAAGCGCAGTTCTACTCTGCAACACATGGGGTCATCATGAGTCAGAATCAACTCCACAGAACTGGAAAAAAACAAACAAAAAACCTAAAAAATTAAAATGATGAGTAAAAACTTAGGAAAAAACCATAAATGTCCATTTAAAGGTGCTCTGAAAAGGAACAGGCATGCCTCCACCCCACACTCTGTCCATAGGTATCCTTCCCCCTCCCTGCCCCTTGTTTCTCCTGTTCTGTCCTTGCTTCGTCTCACCCCATAGCACAGCTGCCTCTCACTTTAGGCCAAAGACAAATCTAGCCCATCGTGGCAAAGTGTCACATGATGAAATGCTAAATCTCCTTTGTGGGACAGGTTTCTGTGTCAAGTCGAGTCTATGTGAGTCTGGATTGGCAACTTCTTATCTACCATAGTGTTTAATAAAATCATTTCCAGAATATGTTGAATTACAAACTATGCAATGTAGAATTATACTAACCTACAATATTTTTAAAATAGATTTCTGCCCTCTCCCCTCCCCCATGTTGACCAGACAAGCCTGGCATCTATCCAAAAAGAATTTTTAAATGTGAGTCATTAGACTGTGTAAAAAGATCTAACCTTGTGTAAAGATACCCCCCTCCACAAAACAAAAAGGCTTCAATGACCACAACTCATTTAAAGTGAAGATTAAACATTTTAACTAGGACAGTGCCCTAATTCAGTGAATTTTATTTATGTCCAAATGTAGTGCTATTGCCAATGAAGAGCAATTTGAGAAGTCATAACCCAAGATAATTATTGTGTAGGACCTTTAGAGTTCCCTATAAATTTTCCCTTGTGACTTCAGAGCCAATGCTCGACCACATAGTCAAATATTTGTATTAGGTGTTCCTGTGTTTAAGACACTAATTAAAAAGATGGAATTCTTTGATTCTGTCCCAAATCATTTTACTTCTAATCTCCTTTTGGAAAAGCCTGCTGGATAAATGGAACTAAGAGTGTGCTTTCTGAAAAGAGTCTTTACCGTGTTGCCATAAATCTGGGGCCTGGGGACATAAATGTACCTGAAGTGCTCTTAATGATTCCATAGTGGGAGTCATCCTTAGAGTCTTGTTTCAGGGACCTTTACCTTGAAGGTTATAAATTCTCTGAGAAATGACTATAATGGGGAAAAGCTTTACCAAGGGAAACACTGAGTTCAAACATAGCTAAATGCACTGGCCAGAAGGGCAGGTTTAAGGACAGGTAAGGAAGCCATGGCACTTTAAGGCATTAACTCAAATAATTTATCATTGGTGATGCCACATGACTGTCCCTTAAATCTACTCAGAGAAAACCAGAATACCATTTGGAAATCTCTCCATTGACCCTATAATAATTTTTTTCTCTTCTTTTCTATTTACAGTTAGGGCTGGGAGGGATATTAGAGATTTGTGGTCCAAAGTGTATAGTCTGAGGACGACCTCATCAGAATCACCTGGGGGAATTTTGTGGAAGGGGGTACCTTTACATAATGTTAGTTCTTTTTACACAGTCTAATGACTCAGATTTAAAAATCCTTTTTGGATAGATGCCAGGCTTGTCTGGTCAACATGGCGGAGGGGAGAGTGCAGAAATCTATTTCAAAAATATTTTAGGTTAGTATAATTCTACATTGCATTAGAATCCCCTGGGGGCATTATCTTAACTGAAGTCTCCCAGGCCCAACAGAACCAGAATCCGAGGTGGTGGTAGTGGGGGGGGGGGGGGGGTGGGGTGGGTTGGAGCACTTGGAATCTGCATTTTTAAACCAACAGCTTAGTGTGATGTTTATATAGACCACAGTGTCTGGTAACCCCAGGTGTCTCTTGGCATTCCTAAGCTTATAGATGTATTTTTCTATTGCCTCTTTCCTCTCTGTGACTCTGTTTCTGTGTCTGTTCTCCCCTTTTTGTAAGACACCACTCAGAAGGGATTAGGACTCACCGGACTCCAGTATAACCTCGTTAACTGATAACATCTTCAAAGACAGAACCCATTTCCAAACAAGGTTACATTCACAGGTACAGGTGTTACCAAAACCAAAAACCAAACACTTTGCTGTCGTGTAGAAGCTGGTGGATTCAAACTGCCGACCTTTTGGTTAGCAGCTGTGAGCTTAACCACTCCACCACCAAGGCTCCAAAGGACTTCAATATATCTTTTTGGGAACACAATTAAGACAACCCTGGGTCCTTACACCTTGAGGTTTTACAGATTCCTGATACATTAGGCCAGAGTGAGATGTCAGTATCTTGTGACTAAATTATGACCCCTCTCACAATGTGTGGAAACATTCATAGTTATTACAATATTTGTTCCTTTAGTTCTTCTGGAATCATCTTTTCTCCTGGAAGACCAGGGTAATTAAAGAGTTTCAAAATTGGCTCTCACTTGAAATAAATGCACATTCTTCGCAACAGGAAGGAAGAAGAGAGCTGATATTGCATCCTCCGGGGAGAGTTGACTCCCAATATCCATTCTCACCTCCCTTCATAACAGAATTTGCAGCTATGCACATGGCCACCAGGATTAAAATACATTTCCTAGAATCCCTTGCACCTAAATGTTACTTAGTTCTATCCAGTGGGATGTGAGAGTGGAAGTGCTGTGTGACAATTCTGGCAACATTTCTTAAGAGGTAGCTGGCTGTATGCCCTTTGTCCTTTCTTATTTTTTCATCCTAGAAAGAGATGCCTAGAGCTCCATCATGAGCCATGAGGACAAGTCCTAAGGGTAGGGTCCTACAAATGGTGAGCAGAAGGCTGGAAGGAACTTGAGAGCCTGAGAACTTCATGGAACAGAACCACCATCACAGTCTGGGATTACCTCTGGACTATTGCATAAGACATGAATAAAATTCCAGTTTGTCCAAGCCTCTGTTAATTCTGGGTCTCTGTTACTTGCAGCTAAGCCTAATCCTAACCGATAACTCCTTTTATATGTGAGAAAGGAAGAAACAGCTGACTTCCTATAGGGCCTTTAGCAGGTTGCCAGTTGTCCTATGATTACCACCTGTAAGAGCTTTCACAGCATGGAGCAACAAGGACACAGTGGTACTTTCCTAGAGAGTCCCTGGGGGGCTGGTCTCCCCTAGCTGCCCATGGGGTGAGCTGGCTTGGTGCCCTGGGCAGGGCATTGTGTACCCATCTAGATGGAGGAGAGAGACCATGCTCTGCTCTCATTCCCTTGGCTTTGCCGTCATAGACTTCCACCTGGGACCCCCAGTAGGAGTAACTTCATTCAACCTAGAGGATCTTGTTTGGAAGAGACATTACTTGTCAATGTTTCTCTGTAGATATACTTGTCTTATTAGAGATTTAATTTTTAGCTTTGAAATATTTGTATTTTTGTGCTACAATATGTTTTTCATTCTGATTTGTATTTCTCTTAATGTTTCACTAATTTTACCTATTTTAGTTGTGGTATAATTTTATTCTTTCATGCCTCACTTTTTGGTCTTTAATTTGTTTTCTCTTAGCTATTTTAATTCATTCACATTCTTAATATATTCTATTTTTATTCTCTTACCTTATCATTTTATTATTTCATTAATCTTCTGATTAGATTAAAATATCTACCATCTTTTCTCTTTGATATTTATTTTAACGTTACTAACATTTTCTTATCATTGCGTTTTAAAGTTATTTTAGCTTGTCAATAGTTAATCTTGTTTTGTTTTAGTTTGTTCTCCTTTTTAAAAGTTCATTCTTAAATTTCTTAATTTAACCGTTTCAATGTTAACTTGTTTTACTCTTTAATATTAACTGTGTCTCAATTTTCTCCTTTTGATTTCTGAGCTTCTGGTTTTATTTCTTAACGTTAGCATTTCCATTTCTATTAATTATACTTATTTCTAGTTTCCTAATAATAACTTATTATTATTTTTAAGTACTATTTTACTGTGTTTTCGGTGAAGGTTTACACAGCAGTTTAGGTTTCCATTCAACAATTTCTATATAAGTTGTCCCGTGATATTGATTATATTCTTCACAATACGTGAACATTCTCATTATTTCCGTTCTGGTTGTTCCATTTCCATTAATCTAGTTTCCCTGCCCCCTTACATTCTCATCTTTGCTTTAAAGTAATTGTTGACCATTTGGTCTCATACAGGTTATTTTTTAAAGGAGCACAGTACTTATGGGTGATATTCATTATTTTTTGAGCCAATTTGTTATTTAGCTACAAGGTGACCTTGGGTTAGTTTCGGTTCAAGGTTTGAAGAGTATCTCAGGGCAATAGTCTCAGGGAGTCCTCCAGTCTCAACGAGTCCAAGACGTCTGTTTTTTATTTTTATTTTTTAGGAATTTGAAGTTCTCTTCCACATTTTTCTCCCATTCTATCAGGGTCTATCTATTGTGGCCTGTTGGGCTGCTAACCAAAAGGTCAGCAGTTCGAATCTACCAGCCACTCCTCAGAAACCTCAGGGGGCAGTTCTATTCTGTCCTGCAGGGTCACTATGAGTCAGAATCGACTCGACAGCATGGGTTTGATTTTTGTTTTTTAATCATAACTTAACTGATTTTTATTCACTGTTCTTTGTAGAGAGAAAAAAGGAAGACCCTCAGCGAGTTGGACTGATTCAGTGGCTCCACCAATGGGTTCAAACACAGCCACGATGGTGAGGATGGCCCAGGACCGGGCAGTGTTTCGTTCTGTTGTACACAGGGTCGCTACGAGTGGGAAATGACTCGCAGGCACCTAACAACAGCAACAACGCTGTTTTTTTAATCTATTGGTTTTAATGGTAGGTAGAAATTATGGCCATAAACGATATCCTAGTCCCCTTGTTTTTCCAACTAAGATAGGGGTACCCTGGCTGATGGCTAGAGAATGGGGAAGGGAAGGATTCTGTAGTTTCTGTGCTGAGTCAAAAGGTACTGGAACTAGAATCGAGAACCCAGATGTAAATCCATCCACCTTTGATCAGCTGATCTTTGGCAAAGGACCAAAGTCTATTAAATGGGGGAAAAGACAGTCTTTTTAACAAATTGTGCTGGCAAAACTGGGTTTCCATCTGTGAAAAAATGAAACAGGACCCATATTTACACCATACAGAAAAACTAACTCAAAATGGATCAAAGACCTAAATGTAAAATCTAAAACAATAAAGATTATGGAAGAAAAAATAGGGACAACACTAAGGGCCCTAATGCATGGCATAAAGAGAATACAAACCATAACTAACAATGCACAAACACCAGAACATAAGCTAGGTAACTGGGAGCCCCTAAAAATTAAACACTTATGCTCATCAAAAGATTTCACTAAAAGAGTAAAAAGAAAACCTACAGACTGGGAAAAAAATTTTGGCTATGACATATCCGACAAGGGTCTAATCTTTAAAATCTACAGAATACTTCAATATCTCAACAACAAAAAGGCAAATAATCCAGTTAAAAAATGGGCAAAGGATATGAACAGACACTTTACCAAAGAAGACATTCAGCTGGCTAACGGCTGCATGAGGAAATGCCTGCAATCACTAGCCATTAGAGAAATACAAATCAAAACTACAATGAGATACTATCTTACCCCAACATTACTGGCACTAATCAGAAAAACAGAAAATAACAAATGTTGGAGAGGTTTTGGGGAAATTGGAACTTTTATGCACTGCTGGTGGGAATGTAAAATGGTACAACCTCTATGGAAAACGATATGGCGTCTCCTTAAAAAGCTAGACGTAAAAATACCATACAATCCAGCAATCCCACTCCCAGTAATATATCCTAGAGAAATAAGAGCCATCACACAAATAAACATATGCACACCTAGTTCATTGCAGCATTATTCATAATAGCAAAAAGATGGAAACAACCTAAGCGCCCTCCAAGAGATGAATGGGTAAACAAATTATGGTACATACACACAATAGAATACTATATAAGGATAAAGAACAGTGATGAATCCGAGAAACATCTCACAACAAGGATGAATCTGGAGGTCCTTATGCTGAATGAAATAAGTCAATCACAAAAGGACAACTATTGTATGAGACCACTATTACAAAAACCTAAGAAAAGGTTTACACACAGAAAATAAAAACTTCAATGGTTATAAGGGAAAGGAGGGTTGGGGAGGGCAAATCACTAATTAGATGGTAAACAAGTGCAAACTTTGGTTTAGGGAAAGACAACACACAATATAGCGGAAGTCAGCACAACTTGACCAAGGCAAAGTCATAGAAGCTTCCTAGACACATCCAAACACCTTGAGGGATGCAGTTGCTGGGCCTGAGGGCTGGGACCATGGTCTTGGGGGGACATCTAGGTCAACTGGCATAACAGTTCAAAATGAAAATGTTCTACATCCTACTTTATTGAGTAGTATCTAGGGTGTTAAAAGCTTGTGAGTGGCCATCTAAAAATACATCTATCAGTCCCATCACATTCGGAGCAAAGGAGAATGAAAAAAACCAAAGACACAAGGAAAATATTAGTCCAAAGGACTAAATAGACCACATAAACCACAGCCTATAGCAGCCTGAACCCAGAAGAACTAGATGGTGCCCGGCTACCACCACCTGCCACTCTGTTGTTGTTGTTGTTATGTGCCATTGAGTCAGTTCCGACTCATAGTGACCTTATGCACAACAGACTGAAATACCATCAGGTCCTGTGCCATCCTCACAATTGTTGCTATGCTTGAGCCCATTGTTGCAGCCACTGTGTCAATCCATCTCATTGAGGGTCTTCCTCTTTTTCACTGACCCTCTAATTTACCAAGCATGATGTCCTTCTCCAGGGACTGATCCCTCCTGACAACATGTCCAAAGTATGTGAGATGTAGTCTCACCATCCTTGTTTCTAAGGAGCATTCTGGTTGTACTTCTTCCAAGACAGATTTGTTCATTCTTTTGGAAGTCCATGGTACATTCAATATTCTTCACCAACACCACAATTCAAAGGCGTCAATTTTTCTTCAGTCTTCCTTATTCATTGTTCAGCTTTCACATGCATATGAGGCGACTGAAAACACCATGGCTTTGGTCAGGCATACCTTAGTCCTCAAGGTGACATCTTTACTTTTCAACATTTTAAAGAGGTCTTTTGCAGCCGATATGCCCAATGCAATGTCTTTTGATTTCTTGACTGCTGCTTCCATGGGTGTTGATTGTGGATCCAAGTAAAATGAAATCCTTGACAACCTCTATCTTTTCTCCGTTTATCATGATGTTGCTTATTGGTCCAGTTGTGAGGATTTTTGTTTTCTTTTTGTTGAGATGTAATCCATACTGAAGGCTGTGATCTTTGATCTTCATCAGTAAGTGCTTCCAGTCCTCTTCACTTTCAGCAAGCAAGGTTGTGTCATCTGCATATCACAGGTTGTTAATGACTCTTCCTCCAATCCTGATGCCCTGTTCTTCTTTATATAGTCCAGCTTCTTGGATTATCTGCTCGGCATACAGATTGAATAGGTATAGTGAAAGGATACAATCCTGATGCACACCTTTCCTGACTTTAAACCATTGCAATATGCCCTTGTTCTGTTTGAACGACTGCCTCTTGATACATGTACAGATTCCTCATGAGCACAATTAAGTGTTGCGGAATTCTCATTCTCTGCAATGTTATCCATAATTTGTTATGATCTGTACAGTTGAATGCCTTAGCATAGTCAATAAAGCACAGGTAAACATCTTTCTGGTATTCTCTGCTTTCAGCCAGGATCCATCTGACATCAGCAATGATATCCCTGGTTCCATGTCCTCTTCTAAATCCGGCTTAAATTTCTGGCAGTTCCCTGTCGATATGCTGCTGCAGTCACTTTTGAGTGATCACAATTGAATGACCTGGACAGAGTGGGAGAAAAACGTAGAACAAAATTTAAATTCACAAAAAAAGACCCGACTTATTGGTCTGACAGAGATTGGAAGAGCCCCCAAGACTATGGCTCCCGGACACCCTGCTAACTCAGAACTGAAGCTACTCTCGAAGTCCACCTTTCAACCAAAGATCAGACAGTCCTATAAAACAAACAATAACACACGTGAGGAACCTGCTTCTTAGATCAATCAAGTATACAAAACTAAATGGGCAACACCTGCTCCAAAGCAAAGACGAGAAGGCAGGAAAAAGAAAAAAAGAAAAAAAAAAAGAAGATGAGAAGGCAGGAAGGGACAGGAAAACCTGAAGAACAGACACGGAGAACCCAGAGTGGAAAGGAAAAGGGGAAGAGTGCTGACACATTGCAGGGATTGCAGCCAATGTCACAAAACAATTTGTGTATAAATTTTTGAATTAGAAAGTAATTTATACTGTAAACTGGGAGAAGTTTTGGATTACTGAAGATCCTTGAAGAGAAATTATCAATATTTTGAATTTGAAATACAGTGTCAACTTTTAAGACTCCATCCCAAGTTTCAAAAATTTATAAACTCAATAAAGCAACATCTCAACTATAAATTAATGAGAGAAGCCTCCAGATGATATTTGTGTCAAATATGTAAACCTAAATGCTCCTACCTTCTCTTTTCCTTGTCTTTAGCCCCCTTTTTTAAGTTAACAAGTCCCTCCCTCCATTCAGCCTGCCTTTGACATGCCCCTCAGTTTTCTCCTGATTTGTTAAAACTCTGTCCTTCCATCAGGATTGCCCTGTGGAACCCCAGTTCCTCCTGCCAGGCCCTACTCAGAGACAAAAGGGGTCTTAGTCTTCTCTCAGAGCCATTCAGAACACTGAACTTTCTTTTCATTTTATGTCATGCTCAGTGTAGTGAGGTATTATGTTTTACCCATGTATTTCTCAGAGTCTCAGTGTCTGGTGCACTGTAGGTGTTCAATGAATGCTGAATGAACAAATGAATAATTAACAGATGGATAGACGCATAGCATTTAAGGTCACTATTGACTTCCTGAAAAGGAGCGCAGGTGGTGCAATGGTTAAGCTCTCCACCGCTAACAGAAAGATTGGCAGTTTGAACCCACCAACCACTCTATGGGAGAAAAGACCTGACAATCTGATCCTATAAAGATTTACAGCCTAGGAAACCCTATGGGACAGTTCTACTCTGCCCTATAGGGTTGCTATGAGTCAAAATCAACTCGACCGCACACAACAACAAAACTTGACTTCCTGACTGCCACATGCTCTCATTATTGGAAACCTCTCTGTAACATAACCTCAACTTTCTCCCCTACCTATTACCTCTTTCTTGAGTATCTTTTCTCCCTTGGCTTTCAAAATAATATGCTATCATAGTACAACTCCAACCCCGCCAAATACTTTTTTCTGTACCCTTTACTGTTTCTTATTTCTTCTCCTGGCCTTAATTGTGGACATCCCAAGGCTCAGGCACCAGACTAATTTCTTTATTTTCCACCTAGTTCTGCCTAAATCGTTGTCACAGCTTTAACTCTCACCGCCATGCAGATAACCTCCAAATCTCTATCTCTAGCCCTGACCTCTCACCTGAGCTCCTGCTTCTTATCTCTGTCTGCCTCCCACTGGAGATTTCTGCCTGGATTTCCCACCATCACATATCCCAAACTGACCTCCTCAGATTTCTCTCTCTCTCTCTGTGTATTTTACTACCACTGCAAACAACAATGATAATAATTGCAGCTACCATATTTGATTACCTACTACTATATGGTCAGACACTTTATTTTTATCAGCTCATTTAATCCTCACCATAACCCTGCAAGGAAAGGCTTATCTGCACTTTTACAGATGAGGGAACTAAATCTCAGAGAAGTTAAACAACCTGACCAAAGTCACAGAGATAGTATGTGGGACTGAAATTCGAGATTGTGTAGCTTCAAGCACATGTTCTCTGCACTAAAACATACAACTATCATATTACTCTCTTAAATTCCTTGAAAGATAGGGAACACCAATGATCTCTGAGGGTCCTTGGAACCTGGCATAGTCTACGCTGAGGTTTGTCAAATAGTAAGTGGTGATTAGACATAGAGGCTTTGGACTCAAGTAGACCTGAGTTCAAATCCCAGTGCCATCATTTTCATGAAGGGTAGGGTAGTTACCTTTTTTGAGTTTCAGTTTACTCAACTATAAAATGAGAACACTAACATCTACCTCCCAGGAGTATTGGGAAGACTAAACGAAAGACTATGTCAAGAATCAACCTAAATGTCCATCAACTGATGAATGGATAAACAAAATGTGGTATATGTATACAATGGAATATTATTCAGCAATAAAAGCAATGAAGTTCTGATACAAGCTAAACATGGATGAACCTTGAAAACATTATTGTAAGGGAAAGAAGTCAGTTAAAAGACTACATGTTGAATGATTTCATATATATGAAATGTCCAGAATAGGCAAATTTTTAGAAACAGATTAATGGTTGTCTAGAGCTAGAAAGATGTTGCAGTCAGCTTCCATAAAGATTTACAGCCTTGGAAATCCTATGGGGCAGTTCTACTCTGCCCTACAGGGTTGCTATGAGTTGGAATCAAATCAGTGGCAGTGAGTTTGGTATAGGGCTGGGGGTGGTCATGGTAGGGGGGAAACGGAGTGACTGCTAATGGGTACCGGGTTTCTTTTTAGGGTAATGAAATATTCTAAAATTGATTGTGGTGTTCATTGCACAACTCTGTGAATACATTAAAAACCTTCAAATTGTATACTTTACATGGGTGATTGTATGATATGTAAATTACATCTCAATAAAGATGTTAAGAAAATAATATATGTCATATGCTCAACACATAATTAGTGCTCAGTAAGTTCTCACTGCTGTGACTTTTCCCTTCCTTGCCTGGTTGGTCTCCATCTCTGCTCCCATGACTGATTGTGGACATTTGCTCCCACTTGGAATGCTCTGACTTTTCATCAGCTTTAAGTGCAGATCTTTTTTTCTTTTTTGTTAAACACTTGGTGGACTGACTTTGTCTCCTTTTGAGGTGCTTGAGGATTTGGGGACAGTCTGCCTGCCGCCCCTTGTTGCTTGACCTCTTGTCTTTGCCTGGGCTGTCCTAAATGTGCTCTCCTTCACTGTCAAAATAACCTTCTTGGTCTACGTTTTAGACCTCTTCCCCTCCTCCTTAATCTACAAACTCTTGGTAAGTAACAACTTTAAGCAGAGCACCACTAGGCACTGTGTATGATGCCATGAGGTTAGAGACACAGCCCTTACTGGCAAAGAGCTCTTTGACTGTGGTTGGGGAAATAGCACATAGATATAAAAACCCAACTAAGATGAAGACACAGGTCTGTTAAGTATCAAGTGAGCAATTCTCACCTAGGTGCTATGGGAGTTTAAAGAAGTGGGAGATCATTGGTCAGGGAAGTCATCAAAAAGCAGTTGGTTCTTGATGGATGGGTAAGTTTCATATTGGAAGAGAGGGCAGGGAGTAGGATCAAAGGCATAGAAATGGATCTTCCTTTTTCCCTTTCTTCCTGCCATATACATTTATTGAGCACCTATTATATGCTAGGAGCCCTGGTGGCACAGTGGTTAAGAGCTCGGTTGCTAATCAAAAGTTCGAATCCACCAGCCGCTCCTTGGAAACCTTATGGGGCAGTTCTACTCTGTCTTATAGGGTCGCTAGGAGTTGGAATCGACTAGACCACAAATGGGTATTATATGCTAGACACTGGAGATACAACAAAAGAGTAAGACTGAATCCTGGCCCTCTAGGAGTTTACAGATGTGGAGGAGCTAGACACACAAAGAAGTTACAAGGAATCCACAAATATAGTGCAGCAAGTGAGCTACTTTCATGAGGGAGTTTGAAAGCTCTTCACAGAAGAGCTGACATTTGGGCTGTCAGGGTGAAGAGAAGTTTCAAGTCAGGAGGTGAGAAAGCAGGGTACAGCAGGAGCAAAGGCATGGGGGCATGAAGGCACATACTGGGGTAGGATGGCAGAGAAGCGTTGGGAGCTGGGGCTGTTAAGGTGTGTTGGGGCCTCACTGTAAAGGTTTTGTGTTGAGTTCAACAATTTAGGTTTTATATTGAGGCCATCAAATGTTGGGGGTGGGGCACCCTTTCTACTCATCTCAGGCAAACTGTCTAATCCCAGTTCTGTCTGCTTTCTCTTGAACATCAGTCCCCTTCCAATGCTTCCTGCAGAGAGTGATTCTTGCTTTAGTTAAACTCTACATGCTGTCAAAGCCTTGCCATATAGGTTCCCAGAGAAGGCATGCTGTCCTTACTCTCTCCCATCTATCACATATCTCATGCCGGCACCTTTGTGGGGGAGAAGGGAGGAGCTTGAATAGCAGCACCACCCCTCTCCAGCAGGGATCATCAAATTCAGAATCAAAATAATGTTGATCCCACACAATTTACCCATGGTCAAATACAACTCTTCCATTGCATGCCTTTCCAAAATTTGTTGTGATGAAAGCATTTTAAATTTTAGGCCCAAATCACCCAACAAATGAGTCCTTATAATGTTTGCAAACCAACTTAGGACACAGCCTGTAGAATTTTTCTTTCTGTGTACTGAAAGATTTAGGACTTCCAGAAAACCATAAATCCTTTGGTAGATTATGGCAGGAGTGGTAGAAATGCATATAGCACATTCGAATGTATGTAAGATGTATATTTTTAAGAAGTATTTTTAAACAGAACACTATAATTACTTCTACAATCTATAAGCAAAACGAGGTTGTAGTTTCCCAGATATATAAAAGGGCAAGTTTGCTGACCGAATTCATAATCATTTGTCATACTTTCCTATACTGTATTAATATATTTAACTGGCCAGTTAATCATGAAAAAAAAATTAAATCCTCAGTAAATCTTATCGGTACCACAGAAATAATGGGATTTCTGTTTACAAGGTGTCGATTGTGTTCAGAGCCTTTGATAATGGCTGCAGACGGTCAATAAACACTGAGACATTTACATGGCCAGTAGGAGCCTAACTAAACTATCTAATCTTTCAAAAGACAGTCAACACAATGAACTCCAAACCTAATCCCCTCAAATACTAGAGAGACAGTTTAGTGCTTTAAATACTACTCAACCCAAAACCCTAAAAAGAGCCATTAAGAGTTGTATGTTGTTTTTTTTTTTTTAAACTCTCAGGAGCAGGACATTCTGATTTGAGTTCCATTTTTTGATGGCGGATCTTTACCCTATAATCTAAATTCAGTGACTTACAGGACCTGGAATTTTGTGTAAGGATGAGTAGTATCGTATTGTAGGAATTGACTAAAAACTGAAAGAGGAACAGTATTTGACATTATTTTTTTTAAAAATAATGATTTTTTTTAATTTCAAGAAAGCAAAACATTTACTTGCTATTTTTTTCCTCCATTCTAATCAAATAAATTCATGTGTATTCTGAATTCCTGTATAGTTGATGCTATATTTATTTCTGGAAGATTTTTCTAAAGATTTTTTAAAAAGACTGTTAATTAACCTCTTCCGGGCCTGTGTTACTCAATTAAGATAAGGTTTAAAAATTCTAAAATCCTGACAAGAGACTTTTATATAAGGGGAGTTGAAAATGCCTGGCTTTGGATTCATGAATTTAGATCCTGAAAGAAACGTTGGGTTTTCAATGGCAGAGAGAGGGAAAGAAGAAGAATTTCAGCATGACTTATGCAAATGCCCCTTTGATTCTATGATGGTTTTGTGATGTTATTCAATAATATGAAGATGCCTGGCAGTACATTTGTTAGTTACTGGATGGAAAAACTGGGCCCTGACACCCCACACCGAAAGAATATCTTTTTTTTTTTAAGATATTTGACTTTGGGCTACTTTGTTCTTTTCTTGTCCATGCCCAAGGTGTTGGGTTCTTCATTGTTTAAAGGGGCTGGCCAGAGAGGTTCTGATATCTTGCTCTGTTACATACCCAAGTCAAGAGTGGGAATCAGGAAAGAGCAGCCTTGTAGCTTGTGGAGGGGCTTCAATCAGCCGCTTTAGAAACAGACAAGGCCTTGTTTGAAAACTGATTAACACAATAGACTACCTGAGAGCCAATGTTCAATTCCTGTCAGGCTATAGAAATTAGAGTCTTTGGTTGACCTGGCATTCTGCCATGTCAGAGAGCCCACTGGAATCTCGACTTTGCCATTTGCAGGAAATGGCAGGAAGTGTATGAAAATCCAGAATCCAGGAACAGAATTTAATCATGCCACACATAAGGTCACTCTCTCTATACCAGGTCAGTGGTTGAGAGGGCCTGGAAGAAGACTGATTTATTTATCTTGGGGTGGGTAAGTGGAGGGGCTCACACTGGCAAACACATAAGCTCTAGGTATCTTTGTACATTATTAAGTCTTAAATTTGAGAACTTCAGGGTCTTTTTTTTTTTTTTTGTCAGTACACATATTGTTTTATGACATTGGTTAACAACCCCACAACATGTCAACACTCTCCCTTCTCGACCTTGGAGGACCTTTTTTTTCTGGTGAAAATATACATAGCCAAAGTTACACCATTTCAAAAGTTTCTACGTGTACAATTCAGAGACATCGATTACATTCTCCTAGTTGTGCTGTTATTCTCACTATCCTTTTCCAATCAGAATCTTTTCTTTAGTGGACAAGCAAACACTCTTTGAAGTCCAACAATCCTTCAACTTCACTGGGATGTAAAATCCACTGATCCTACCATATTTTCACTGTCTCTCATGCCTTTCATATCCTCATTACCTAGCTTAAATCCATGGTCAATGTTTTAATCACACCCTTGAATATACCCTGGACTCCTTTGTCCCTCTCTCACTTTGTTGAACTTGGCTAAACTACAAGAAAACTTCCACAAGCTCCTACCACTACATCTACCCACCTGCCAACATCTGGGCCCACAGAAGTTGCCATATCTCCTATTCCTCTGTATGAGCACTCCATGTTCTTTTAAGGCCAGCACGTCCACTGATGCACTATATCCCATCCCCCTTGCCTACTGAGTCAAGGTCAATGTTGCAGGCATCTTTCCATCTCCTTCCTGCATCATCAGTTTCCCCCTCTCTGTCCCAGTACCATGTAAGCATTTCCTGATTCTTAAAAAAAACCAAAAACCAAAAAAAAAAAAAAAATCCTCTCTTGACCTCACTTTCCCTTCTAGCTACCCCTCATTTCTCTCCTTTCTTTTATAGCAACATTCCTCAAAACAGTTATATCTACTTGCTGTCTCCAATTTCTCTCCTCTCAGCCCCTCTCCTCTCACCCCAACCATCCAGTGAAACTACTCTTATAAGGTGGTTGTGTGCCCGTTGAGTCGATTCCGAATCAGAGTGACTCTATAGGACAGAGTAGACCTGCCCCATAGGGTTTCCTAGGCTGTAATCTTTACAGAAGGAGATCACCAGGTCTTTTTCCTCAGAGCTACTGGTGTGTTCAAACCACCAACCTTTCGGTTAGTAGCCGAGCTCTTAACTATTGCACTACTAGGACTCCTTCTCTCTTCTAAGGTAGCCATGGCAAATGCAAGAAGCCCTGGTGGCTCAGTGGTTCTCCGTGGGTGAAAGGTGTGGCAGTCTGCTTCTGTAAAGATTACAACCTTGGAAATCTTATGGGGCAGTTCTACTCTGCCCTATAGGGTCGCTACGAGTTGAAACAGACTTGACAGCAAGGGGTTATGGCAAATGCAGTGGCCAATTTCAGTCCTCACCTATCAGCAGTATTTGAAACAGCTGACCACTCTCTTCTCATTTAAATACCTCCTTCACATGGTTTCTAGGACACTACATTCCTGATTTTCCTCCTACCTCACTGCTTCTCATTCTTGTCTGGTTCTTTTTGTTTTCTTGATCTCTTTTATGTTGGAGTACTCAGGTTCAGTCCTTGGATCTCTTCTGTTTTCCATCTAGATTTACTCCCTTGATGATCTCATCCAATCTCAAGGCCTTAAATATTATCCATATATGTCTAAATTTATATCTCCAGCCTGTGCTTCCTCCCTGTGTTCTATATCCGTATGTCCAACTTCCAACTCAGCATCTCCACTTGCACTTGAACTTCTAATATTCTTCCACGCTACCCTAAACCTGCTCCTCCCACAGTGTTATCTTTCTCATAAATGGCAACTCCATTCTTTCAGTTACTTAAGCAAAAAACTTGGCATCATTCTTGACTCCTTTTTCTCTCATACTTCACGTTCTTATCTATTAATGAATCCTGTTGACTCTACCTTCAAAATAAATCCAGAATCTGACCACTTCTTACCATCTCCACTGCTACCACGCTGGTCCAAACCACCTTCTAACTGACTTCCCTGCTTCTGCTACATGTAGAAAGTAGCACAGCTGAGATTCAAACCTATTATTCTTCCATTTTGAAGATTTGGTTTTTTGTCTGGGCTCTCTTCCCTTTTTGTGGCTGGAAATGTAAGTGCTTCCCCTATATCCATTCTTCTTAGTAACAGAATTTGAACTACATTCAAAGTGACAATGTGGCCAGATAAAATCTATCATTCCCAGCCTCATTTGCAGATAGGCGTGGCCATGTGATTGAGTCCTGGCCAATGAGATAAAAGCAGAAGTTGCTAGGTAGATCTTCCAGGAGCACAGCCAAAGGGAACAACAGCTGATCCACCTTTCTGCTCTTCTCCCATTCTCCTTCCTGCTGCCTGGATTGGGGACTCGGTGACTGGAGGTCCAGCAACAATTTTACATCTTAAGGTGACCTTGAGGACTGAGCTACTTACTAAAGACAGAAAGCAGAAAGCAGTCTGGGTATCTGATGACTTTGTGGAGCTGCCACACCAGCCCTAGACTGTCCATATCTGGGCTCTTAGACAAGACAACAAAAGCCGCTGTAGGCTCTTCTCTGCTACCTAAAGCTTAACACAATTCTAACTAGTTCATCTTGACTCATTATTTATTCAGGATCTTTTACAGACCATAGCCGGGTCCTGAGCACAAAATTGGCTCTCAGTAAATGACAGTGATTGGTTGTTTATGAGAAGGCAAATTTCTTTGAAATTTTGTCCAACACATTTCATTCAGTAATGAAATGATTAAAGTTCTGGAATCGAGTTTGTACACCTGACACTTCTATGTGAATTTCCTTTATGTTGAACTTTATATGATTGGTAAAATGGGCAGGTAACATCATAGACTTATTCCAAACAGTGCAGGATTTAAATTAATATTATATTTCTATTAAATATAATGTATGGCTTATAAGGAGTCCCTGGGTGGTAGAAATGGTTAGTGAACTTGGCTGCTAACCAAAAGGTTGGACGTTCAAGTCTATACAGAGGCACCTTGGAAGAAAGGCCTGTTGATCTACTTCTGAAAAATCAGTCATTGAAAACCCTACGAAGCACAGTTCTACTCTGACACACATGGGGTTGCTGTGAATTGGAGTCGACTCAACGGCAACTGATTTGGCTTTTGGTTTATGGTTTATAAGTAATGAGACCAAGTCCATAGGTTTTCTCTAAAGATAAGTTCCATTACTTTAAAACTGTATATAAAGATTAAAGTACTGTTACCACTCTCAATTCCTTCCACTGAAAGATCATTACAATAAAATTTCTGAATAATTCAAATTTTAGATCTTTACAACAGCGTCAACATCTACTACAAGATAAAGAGAGTAACAGGGATCGTCCACTGCATCAGAATTTTACTGATGGGATGTTGACAGGTGCCATATGAGTTGGTTCCAGCTCATAGCAACCCTATGTAAAAGAGAACGAAACACTGCCCTGTCCTATGCCATCCTCACAATCGTTGCTGTGTATGAGCCCATTGTTGCAATCCATCTCGCTGAGGGTCTTCCTCTTTCTTGCTGACCCTCTACTTTACTAAGCACGAGGTCTTTCTCTAGGTATTAGTCCCTCCTGATAACATGTCCAAAGCGCGCGAGACAAAGTCTTGCCATCCTCGCTTGTAAGAAGTATTCTGGCTATACTTCCAAGACAGATTTGTTCATTCTTCTAGCAGTCTATGGTATATTCAATATTCTTCACCAACACCATAATTCAAAGGCATTAATTCTTCTTTGGTCTTGTTTATTTATTGTCCAGCTTTTGCATGCATATGAGGCAATTGAAAATACCATGGCTTTGGTCAGGCACACCTTAGTCCTCAAAGTGACATCTTTGGTTTTTAATACTTTAAAGAGGTCTTTTGCAGCAGATTTGCCCAATGTAATACATCCTTTGATTTCTTGACTGCTGCTTCCATGGCTGTTGATTATGGATCCAAGTAAAATGAAATCTTTGACAAATTCAACCTTTTTTCCATTTATCATGATGTTGCTTATTAGTCCAGTAGTGAGGATTTTTGTTTTCTTTATGTTGAGGTGTAATCCACACTGAAGGCTGTGGTCTTTGACCTTCATCAATAAGTGGTTCAAATCCTCTTCACTTTCAGTAAGTGTCTTAGTCATCTCGTGCTGCTATAACAGAAATACGACAAGTGGATGGCTTTAACAAAGAGAAATTTATTTTCTAACAGTCTAGTAGGCTAGAAGTCCAAATTCAGGGTGTCATTTCCAGGGGAAAGCTTTCTCTCTGTGTCGGCGCTGAAGAAGAGTCCTGTCATCATCAATCTTCCCCGGTACTGGAGCTTCTCTGAGCAGGAGCCCTGGGTCCAAAGGCCACACTCTGCTCCCAGCACTTCTTTCTTGGTGGTATGAAGTCCCCAACTCTCTGCTTGCTTCCCTTTCCTTTTATCACTTATAAGATAAAAGGTGGTTCAGGCCACACTCCAGGGAACTTTCTTCACATTGGATCAGGGATATGACCTTAGTAAGGGTGTTATAATCCCACCCTAATCCTCTTTTACATAAAATTACAATCACAAAATGGAGGACAACCACACAATACTACTAGGAATCATGGCCTAACCAAGTTGACACATATTTTTGGGGGACACAATTCAATTCATGACAGCAAGCAAGGTTGTGTCATCTGCATATTGCAGGTTGTTAATGAGTCTTCTTCCAATCCTGAAGCCATGTTCTTCTTCATACAGTCCAGCTTCTTGGTTTATTTGCTCAGCATACAGATTGACTAAGTATGGCGAAAATATACAACCCTGACACACACGTTTCCTGATTTTAAACCATGCGGTATCCCCTTGTTCTGTTCAAACGACTGCCTCTTGTTCGATGTATAGGTTCCTCATGAGCACAATTAAGTTTTCTGGAATTCCCATTCTTCGCAATGTTATCCATAATTTGTTATGATCCACACAGTTGAATGCCTTTCCATAGTCAATAAAACACAGGTAAACATCTTTCTGGTATTCTCTACTTTCAGCCAAGATCCATCTGACATCAGCAATGATATCCGTCATTCCTTGTCCTCTGAATCCAGCTTGAACTGGCAGTTCCCTGTCAATGTACTGCTGCAACTGCTTTGGAATGATCTTCAGCAAAATTTTACTTGTATGTGATATTAATGATATTGCTTGATAAAATCACCTTTCTTAGGAATGGGTACAAATATGGATCTCTTCCAGTCAGTTGGCCAGGTAGCTGTCTTCCAAATTTCTTGGCATAGACGAGTGAGTACTTCCAGTGCTGCATCCATTTGTTGAAACATCTCAGTTGGTATTCCGTCAATTCCTGGAAACTTGTTTTTTGCCAATGCGTTCAGTGCAGCTTGGGCTTTTTCCTTCAGTATCATTGGTTATTGATCATATGCTACCTCCTGAAATGGCTGAACACCAACCAACTCTTTTTGGTACAGTTACTCTATGTATTCCTTCCATCTTCTATCGATGCTTCCTACTCATTCAATATTTTTCCCATAGAATCTTTCAATATTGCAACATGAGGCTTGAATTTTTTCTTTAGTTCTTTCAGCTTGAGAAATGCTGAGCATGTTCTTCCGTTTCGGCTTTCTAAGTCCAGGTTTTTGCACATTTCATTATAATACTTTTGTCTTCTCAAGCTGCCCTTTGAAATCATTTGTTCAGCTGTTGATGACTTAATTAACTTAAAAGAAAACAATATATGGTCTTGATCCTTCCTGTGATTGTGATGAAGTCTTAAACCTCCACATCAGATATCCACCTTAAAGGCTCTGATTTACAGGCCCAGTTGAACAGAGAGAGAAGCAGTTGAATCTTTCTTACAAGTGTGGAAAGCTGGTTGGGAGGTGGTTTGTTCTGTGTTGGATACCCCTTGAGATTCAGGTCATGGGATCTGGGCATCATTCACCTCTAAGATGAATTTTGATTGGTAGGAGGAGCACGTCGTGCAGTATCTGACACTGACTAGTTTCTGAGTGAGTCATTTAACTTATTGGAGTTTAAGTTTCTTTATCCGTAGAATGGAAATAATACCAAAAATAAGTATCTTGTAGGGTTGTTGAGATGATAAAATGAGGGAGTATAGGTGAAAGGGCCTAATTCAGTTAAGCACCCAATAAATATTTGTCCATTAAATACTTCAGAATTTTTGAAGTGCTTTCACATACTGTACAGGTTATTGTCAAAATACCAAGCTCTGATCAACACTTCCTCCAAGAGCTTGTGGATGGTTTTTAATTGTTTTAGGATGTGACCATCTTTTGTGGAGTTAAGTTAGTTGGCTTCATTATTCTCCAGCAACATTTCCTTTGCACTCGTTGATTTCCATGGCTACATGATGATTACTTCCTCAGAAACAAAGGAACATATGTGTTTAGAAGTAAAAAGGAAGCATACTGATCACCTATTGAACCATAACCCTGTAAAACCTAGTATAAATGGAAACTTTTCTTTTTATCATGGTGTGTTTGAAATGAAGGAATTCACATTAGTCATTCACTCAGTTTTTACTTGACAATATGTGTCCTTGTAAGGGGATAGAGTGGGTCAGGCCTGATAAACCAAATTTACTCCAAAATGTTTTGTGAGATAGACTGTTTACAACATCCAAATTTCTGAGGAGTGATCAATTCAGAAGAGTGATAGCAGGTAATGGGAAATTTGAAGACAAGGAATGAGTGGAGGAAGAACTAACTCACCACTCAAACACACTGGTTCCTTTTTACTACATTAATTAATTTATCAAATACTCCAGTAAACATTTTTAATAGCCTATGTGTTTGGGCATATATCTATGTATGAGGACCTCTCCTAAGTGCTCTGAGAAATACAAAGGTGAATAAGGCCCAGAAGCAGCCTTCAAAGAATTCACAAGTAACTATATTACGAAGCAGCACAAATTACATGCTATACGAAGTACAATCAAGCACCTAGAGTGGCTTTGAGGAGGAAGCTGTCTGTGTTGAGTCTTGAGTATGCGTAGAAATTTGTTTACCAGGCAGACAGGTGAAAAGGCATTCCAGACAAAAGGAACAGCATCTACAAATGCCCAGAGGTGACCAGGTTTGAGCTTGTGGATCAGAGGTAGGTAGAGATTGATTTGGAGATCAAGGGCAGGTTATAAACATCTACCTTGGGGATATCATTATTAGTAGGTGGGTGCCTGGTGCGTGGGAACTGGCTTAAAGTAGGAGAATGATTTCCAGTTTTGGACATGTTAAATGTAGGTGCTAGTGGGACAGGATATTCTGATGGAGATATTACATAGGTTGTTAGAAATGAAGTTTGGAGCTTAGGAGAGAAGTTCTGTTGAAGATTCAGACTTCGGATTCATTAATACACAAGTGAGAGATGACTCACAGTCTAGAGTAAGAAGAAAAGAGAGAATTGAGGACAGAGAGAGTTGGGAAACAACTACATTTAAGGGACAGACTGATGAAGAAAAGCTTGGGAAGGAGACCGAGAAGGAAAAGCCAGGGAGATGTGAAGAAAAACTACAAGAAAATGGCAGCTCCCTCTTCCTCCACAGTGTAGTCCTTCTTTGTTGATAGTTGGGGAATGTCAAAGAACAGGAGACACTAAAGGTACATTTGATCAGTTTTTTTTAAAGGTAAACCTGTCTTTCTTTGGATTTTGATCTCTTTTTCTAATGTTGATTCTTCTCTTCACTGACAAGAAAAAACTCTAGGACCCTGGGGCAATCCAAATGGGTTGCACACAGAATGGAAGGTTCTAGGGGTCAGGTAAGAAGGATGTTCCTTGGGTTGTGAAGTTCCAATGAGCAAGGGAGGCAGTATTGTATATTGTATAGTGGTTATGAGCGCTAGAGTTAGATAAGTCTGTGTTCACCTCCTGACTCTGAGGTCTAGAGGTAGATTCTCCCAGCAGGCGTATGCGCCATCCTGGGTGCGTACTGCAGACACCTCACTCTCAGACCCCACCCACTCTGAGTCTGGTTGAAATAAGGGAGATATTTCTCTACTGACCTATGGATTTCTTAAGGACTTAGAACATAGGAGGTTCTTAAATATATTGTTTCTTTTTTAGAGATGAATGAATACATTAATAAAACAGAACAGTACACAAGAAATAACTTTATAAGAAGCATATGGACATTGTAGTCTTCTTACATTTTTATGAATCACTGACTTCTTAAAAACTCTGACCACTGAGCATTAGAGAAACATCCACATGTGTCCATTTGAAAAGAAACAGAGGGACAATACTACATACCAGACCAAAAATAGGAAGTAGTTGATTTTAAAACCCCCCAAAAAACTATCCTCAATGGTATATAATATCATTTCTCATTAAGCAATTGCATAATACTGGCTAATGCTTACATAGTGCTTATTACTTGCCGGGCTCTGATCTGATGACCTTATTTACATCAATTAATTTAATCTCGCCAACAAATCTATGAGATAGGAGATTGTCTATTACATAGATAAGGAAACTCCACACATAGAAAAGTACCCAAGGTCACATAGCTAATAAGTAGCAGAGGTAGGATTTCAAACCAGGAAATCCAACTCTAGAGTCTGTGCATGTAACCGCTATGCTCTACAGAAGCCTCTTTTGATTCTGGTGGCTGCCTGCATAGCTGGACACACTTTGTGCATCACCTAGTACAGAAGAAAAGCTGCATTGCCTGCGTGAAGTGAAGCATTCTCATCAGGGCCATGAGTGGCCTGGAAACTTTTACACATGACCTCCTGTCTTCTATGGGAGTGGGTGGGTGGAAGTGGGCTATGGGAGATGTGTCTGTATTAAATCAGGATAACAAGCACGATAATTATTTATACTAACAGAAATCATAATCACACAACGATGTTATTTCACAGTTTACCTCTCTAGATCCCATGGGCAGGTTACTTCAGCCCCTTGTCACAAACTCCCATGCCTAAGCTGAGAAAAGCTAGGTGCTTGGGACAGGGCCAAAAAGTATATATACTTGGTAGTCTCCAGGGACACATTGACCCTGTTTATCCTCTGTGGTCCTGCTAGAGAGTTTTCTGAGGGGCCCTTGTGTGAACGGCCTGTATCTTTTAGTTGGTCTCCAAGAGCCCACAACTGATTGTCTCTTATCTGAGGGGTAACTGAGAGGAACAATAGAAGGAGTTGGGCAAAAGAGGCACCAGACCATCAAGTGGAAGTATTGCCATAGCCCTGAAGGAAATTTGAATCCAAGGTGATTATTTAGGATTACTCTAAGGAATTTATCCAATATCTGCTATAACACATATACTAAAAAAAAAAAAAAAAATTCAGAACAAAGTATTTCCTGATATGCTCAGTGAATGAAGACATTTTACAATTAACTAAAACAAACAAACAAAAACCCAAAACTCTGCCATGGAGTCAATTCCAACCCACAGTGACACTATAGGGCAGCACAGACCTGCCCCATAGAGTTTTCAAGGCTATGAATCTTTACGGAAGCAGATGGCCACATCTTTCTCCCAAAGAGTAGCTGGTGGGTTCGAACCACCAACCTTTCGCTTAGCAGCTGACTCAGCCAAGCGTTTCAACCACTGCACCACCAGGGCTCACTGCAATTAACTTTTATTTAAATATATTTAATATCATTTGCTGAAGAACCCACAACACATAAAAATAAATCTGATTGAGCTTTATTTTTTGATTAATGTCTTTTTTCACAGAACAGGAAAATACTCATTAACAAAAGTTTTGAGAACAATGCAGTAACTGGAGGTTATTAATATGAAAATATTGTCGATTGTTCCTCCCGTAGAAATCTCCCGGGGCAGCCCACTTCCTGAAGAATGACTCAGCAAAAGCTCTCAATATGAGTTGTTCATGTTTCATACAATTGTTCAGGCCAGTGCTTATTTCTTATCTATAAAGTCCTCTTGTGATTGATGATTCATGATTCTTTTCCATTATGTGCTTTCAATACAAACTATTTCTTAATGTAAACAAACGGCTTCAGTATTTAAAGCAAAACATTTCCGTTTGTTTAGTCCTATTTCCTATTTTATGCCAAAAAAATTATTTTTGAGGGAACTGTTTGGTTTCAAAAGAGGGAAAAGAGAATGATTGTTTAGAAGAATGTGAGAGAGGGATACGTTTGCCACGGGCAGCCTGCGTGTACTGCATGGAGTCAGAAGGGGCACATGGTGGCTTACCCCCTCATAGCATGACCCAAAGAAGCTAGTGTCCTAAATTCTGACTGTAATGGTGTCTTAGGCTGGGTTCTCCAGAGAAGCAAAACCAGTAAAGCATATAAATATATATATGTGGAGAGATTTATATCAAAGAAACAGCTCACGTGATTGTAGAGGCTGGAATGTCCCAAGTCCATGGAGTAGGATAGCAGCTTCTCCTGATTAAAGCAGCCACAGGGGCTGGTGATCCCAAGATCAGCAGGTCGGAAAGCAGGGTTCTTGCTCACAGACCATGAATATCGATGAATCCCAAGATTGGCAGGCACGACAGCAAGGCTTCTCCTGATTCACATAGCTGCGGGGGCTGGTGAACCCAGGATCAGCAGGTTGGAGAGCAGGGCTCCGCTCACAGGCTGTGAAGATCCACGAACTCCAAGATCAGCAGGTAAGCTGATAGCTCAAGTCTCAAGAACTGGATGTCAGATGAACAGGAGGCAGCTGCAGGATCCAGAGCAAGCAAAAAGCCAGAATGTCTTATATTCAGATGCAGGCCACCCCCCAAAGAAACTCCCTTTCAACTGATTGGCTACTCACAGCAGATTCAGTCATGGGAGTGATCACATAAAAACACTGAGAATCATGGCGTAGCCAAGGTGACACACAGTCTTAACCATCACAAATGGGTTTTGTTTTCTGATTGGAGAAAACGGTGTTTTGGAGCAGCTTGATAATAGGCCTTATAGCATGTCTGTTCTCCCAAAGAGATATGAACTAGATGAATGGAGGATAAATGATGCATAGAACAATTGCCAAAAATACTAGAAAGAAGAAAGCAAGATCTTTAATGATTTCTAATGGCATTTTACAATCACCAATATAAAAAATAAAACTAAAGCCTAAAATAGCTTGATAGCCAGTTTCAAACGAAGTACGTGCCAAAAGCTGGCCACTAGGTAGCGCCATAACCTAGTTATATGACAGTAGTGCTGAGATTTGATTCTGTGTGGGCCAGGATGCAAATAATACACAGGATTTACACTTGGAAAAAGACTAACAAGGGCAACTTAAAATTTTTCAATCAGAACGACCAACATAAAAAACTGCAGAGGTAGAAGTTTCGATGATTTACTTGATGAATGTATTTCCACTATAGCAACTGTGTTTATTGAGAACTCAGAGGAACAGACATTGCAGATGATAGAAGAGATATTGGGCTTTCTCTTACCAAAACCCCAGATCTGAATGAAGATTAAAGAGAGAGAATAATCACGATTAATTAAAACAAATAGTTCAGCATTTTCTTCTCAAATTAGAAAAATATCAATTTAGTTAAGCAGTAAACACTATTCACATTTGTTTTGGAGAGTCATTATTTCTTTCATCATTCCAACTTAAGTCTTCCATTCCTTCAGCAATCAATCATTCAGTACATGCCTGGTACCCTAGCATCGTGCTAGGTGCTTTGACTCTAAAGAAGGATAAGGCACATTCCTTGTCTTTGAGTAGCTCATAGTCCAGTAAGGTAGATAAATACATAATAAAAACAGCAATACTAGGTGATAAGAGCTTTGATAGAGGCATGCACAAGAGTTATGAGAAATAGCAGCAAATCTGTCTACCAATGAGGTGGCATTTGAACAAGGTCTTGAAAGATAAGTAATAATAACAGTTGACACTGATGTTCACCATGTGCCAAACTCTCTGCTAAGTGTTTACCTAATAAATGCTCACACATCATGTCATCTTCAAAACAATCATATCAGTTAGGTGACAGTATCACTGTCCTCATGTTACAGACAAGAAACTAGCTTGGGGAAGACATCTAGACAAAAGAAGTATCACGTGTAAAGGCCCAGAGATGTGCAAAACCACGGCATGTTCCAGGGAGCAGCTGGATGAGACCAAAATAGAAGGAGGTCAAGTAGCAGTAAGGATATTCATTACTTTTCATATTTATATTATTACTCATGTTATTCATAATATATTTATAATATTCATGGAAATACCATCTCCTCTATGAGTTTATAAACAAGAAAATTGTGGCGAGTTACAGCAGAAACTTAGAATATATTTTAAAAAACGATTTCCTTAATTAGAAATTTTGTTCTTTAAAATACCACACACACCCTTGCCGTTGAGTTGATTTCAACTCATAGCAACCCTATAGGACAGAGGAGAACTGCCCCATAGAGTTTCCAAGGCTGTAATCTTTACTGAAGCAACTGCCACATTTTCTCCCATGGAGCAGCTGGTGAGTTCGAACTGCCGACCTTTTGGTTAGCAGCTGAGTGCTTAACCACTGTGCCACCAGGGCTCCTTTTTTGTTCTTTAAAAGGCAATAGAAATATAGTTTTGGCATCCTTGGGTGGCACAAATGGTTAAGTGCCTGACTACTAACCAAGAGGTTGATGGTTTGAACCCATCTAGAGGCACCTCGGAAGAAAAGCCTGGCAGTCTGCTTCCAAAAGGTCACAACCATTGAAAACCCCATGGAACACAGTTCTACTCTGCAACACATTGGGTTGCCATGAGTTGGAATTGACTCGATGGCAACTGGTGGTGGTGGAGAAATATAGTTTATTGAGAAAACTGTGATCCATTGACAAACTAAATGATTTTTCTAATGAAATATATTCTGAACTTTGAGAATGATAGAAAAAAAATATACGATGGCTTAGTGGAAGCACAATTTTGGATGCCATAGTTTTTTTTTTGTTTTTTTTTTCAACTAATAAACAGCATTGTTATGAGTGTCTTGAAAACAATTATGGTATAGTTTTAAAAATTAACTGACAATCTGGAAAGATTTCCTGACGTTGAAACAATGATACTAATATAACTAAAACAACTTTTAACTATTTTATTTTAGATAGGCTTTGTCAGACAAACTCTGTGATATCATGATTAAATATTTATCGGGTGTCTACTGCTGCTTACAAAAACTGTGCTTCTGTGTCAAGATTATTTATTGAACAAATATTTATGGAGCACCTACTTTGTGCCAGCCATCATGTTTGGTGCTGTGGGAATAGCAACAGTAGCAGCAAAACAACAAAAAGGGCCCAATCTCTGCTTACCTTTCCATCTCCACTCTTATCTCAGGCAAGCATCTCCTCGTTCACCACACTCCAGCCACATTAGTGTTCCCTGTTTCCTCCAACAGCTTTTCATATGACTTGATCATGAGTCCTTCCACCACCTTGGAATATCCAAATATTCCAAATAGTACTAATTCTTCAATTCTCAGTCCCAGTGCCCCTTCTTCAATGGAGGTTTTGTTCTGTTCTTCTTTTCCTAGCATTTTTATCTGTTCTTTTCTAGCACTCATTTTTTGCCTCCATGTATTTAAACTATTTGAATATTTATTTTCCTCCTTCCTCATCTGTATGTTTTTTCATCCATCCACCTAGCCATTCATCCAGTCATTCATCCATCCATCCATCCATTCATTCATCCATCCATCCACCCATTCATCCATCCATCCATCCATCCATCCATCCATCCATCCATCCATCCATCCATCCATCCATTCACCCAACATATATTTATCTCCTATTTTCCAGGAATAGTTTTAGGCACGGGAGATACATACATCAATGGACAAAACAGAAGAAGTGCCCTGCCTTCATTAAGCTTACATTTTAAGAGGGGAAACAGATAATACACAAGATAAATAAGTGAAGTATACAGTATGTTCAAAGGTGATAAGTACTAGGGGGTAAAAAATAAAGCAGAGGAGGTGGGGTGGGTATCAGGAGCGCTGAACCAAGGTTAAAAATCTGGATTTTGTTTCCAGGGAAGGCATCACAAAGAAGATGATTTCTGAATAAAGGCCTAAAGGAAGTGAAGGAGCAAGCCAAGTGAATATGGGGGAAGAGCATTTCAGAAAGAGGAGAAAGCAAGAGCCCTGCAGTGGAACATGCCTGGCAGTTTGAGGAATATTGAGGAGGCCAGTGTAACTGAAGTGGAATGAGCAAGGGGTGAGTAGTAGGGGGTGAAGTCAGGGAAATAATGGAATGGGGGAAGGGGCAGATCATGGAGGGCTTATAGTTCATTCTTAAAAGCAGGGTATGTGTCTGAGTCATCTGTATGTAACTCACACAGTGCCTCGCACAGCACTTGGCTCATAGCAGATGTTCCATAAATATTATTTGAATGAACAAATGAATAGAAGTCTCCTCTGGATACATTCCATGTTAATCATGTCTCTGTTAAAGGATGGTACTCAGAAAAAACCTCCAAGTTCAGTCTGATCAGCATGGAATACAATAGTTATTGCCTTCTTTGCCTTTACTGTAGTGTTATTAATGCAGCGTAAGACTGCAAGGAAGGAGCCCTTTGCTTGCAGTTAAGAGCCTGACTGCTAACCTAAAGTTTGGTGGTTCGAACCCACCCAGTGGCTCCACAGGAGAAAGACCTGGTGACCTGCTTCCATAAAGATTACAGCCAAGAAAACCCTATGGGGCAGTTCTACACTGTCACATGGGGTTGCTATGAGTTGGACTCGACTCAATGGCACTCAACAGTAACAACAAGACTGCTGGATCACACAACTTACTTATATTAAACTTGCAGTCAACAGGCCGGTTGGTGGAACAGTCAGAACACACACAACATTTATCAATTAATTTCGCTATCTTATACGGGCGTGGTTCGTGGCACCCCAAAACAATTACAATAGTAACATCAAAGATCACTGACCACAGATCACCATAACGGATATAATAATAATGAAGAAGTTTGAAATATTGGGAGAATTATGAAAACGTGACACAGAGACATGAAGTGAGCACTTGCTGTTGGAAAAATGGTGCTGATAGACTTGCTGAATGCAAGGTTGCCACAAACCTTCAATTTGTAAAATACACAATATCTGCAAAGTGCAATAAAATGAGGTATGCTTGTACACTGTATTAAAATCATCTGATTTCCACAACAGATTGTGAGCCTCTTGAGAGTAGGGAATATATAGAGTAGGCATTTGCATCCTGACTGAATTAAAACCATCAAGTTTTAGTTCAAGTCCTTTGGGTTTTAGTTCAAGTACAGGACTTTACATTTATCCCTTCTAAATATTACTGGGTGACTTACATAGTGTTGCTATAACAGAAATATCACAAGCGGATGGCTTTAACAAACAGAAATTTATTTTCTCACAGTTAGGAGGGTAGAAGTCTGAACTCAGGGCGCTGGCTCTAGGGGAAGTCTTTCTCTCTCTGTTGGCTCTGGGGGAAGGTCTTTGTCTCTTTTTAGCTTCTGTTCCTCAGTTCCTTGGTGGTCTTTATGTGGTCTGACAACCATCTTCCCCTGTCTCTGCTTGCTTGCTTGCTTGCTTGCTTAATCTGCTCTTAAATATCTCAAAAAAGATTGACTTAAAACACACCCTACACTAATATTGCCACATTAAGAAAACAAAGAAGACCCATTCCCAAATGGGATTATAACTACAGGTGTAGGGGTTTGGATTTACAACACATATTTCTGTGGACACAATCTATAACACTGGGGTAGAGTTTTCTTTCTTTAATACACTGCATTACCATATGTCTTAGAGGCAACTTAGAACCAAAACCAAAAAACTAAACCCATTGCCATTGAGTTGATTCCGACTCATAGTGACCCTATAGGACAGAGTAGAACTGCCCTATAGGACAGAGTAGAACCGCCCTATAGAGTTTTCAAGGAGCAGCTGGGGGATTTGAACTGCTAACCTTTTGGTTAGCAGCTGAGCTCTCAACCACCGTGCTACCAGGGCTCCAGAGGCAACTTATGATACAGGGTTCTGGAACCAGCTCTGCCGCATCCCTGCTGAGTGGCCTAGGGCAAGTTATTTAGCTTCTCTTTGCTTCAGTTTTTTCTTCTATGAAATGAATTTGATGATAATAATATCTAACTCTTAGGGCTGTTATATGGAATAAATGAATTAATATTTGTAAAGTGCTTAGAACAATGTCTGACATATGCCAGTTGCTATGTAGGTGTTTGTTATCATCTCATCTGCATTTTATTCTCTTTTCTGCTGCTACCGGGAAAATATTAGGTGTTATGGATTGAATTATGTCCCCCCAAAATATGTATTGTAAATCCTGACCTCTATGCCTGTGGCTATAATCCCATTTGGGAACTGGTTGTCTTTGTTATGTTAATGAGGCAGGATTAGTGTTGGGTGTATCTTGAGTTAATCTCTCTTGAAATATAAAAAAGATTAAATGAGCAAACAGAGCAGAGATGGGGAGGACTGATGCCAAGACACATGGAGATCTCCAAGGAACCAGGAAACAAGCTGAAGAGACAAGGATCTTTCTCTAGAGTCAGCAGAGAAAGCCTTCCCCGAGAGCACCCTGAATTGGGTCTTCTAGCCTCCTAAATTGTGAGAAAATAAATTTCAGTTTGTTAAAGCCACCCACTTGTGGTATTTCTGTTATAGCAGCACTAGATAACTAAGACATTAGGTAATTAAAAAAAAATCTCCTCGGCCTCAATTTTTTGGCCAAGATCTTTCCAATTTTAAAAAGCTATGGTTTTAGGGAAGGGGTGTGTGTGTGTGTGTGTGTGTGTGTGTGTGTGTGTGTGTGTGTGTAACACAGTGGTTATTTGGATAAAAGACAAAAGGGGGGTAGGAATGACAAGTATCTGATATCTCTAAAGATTAAAACAGCAGACAGACTGTAGCAGTCATCAGAGGTGGTGCTAGCCTAGGAGAGCTCTAATGCTGGGCAGAGAAGGTGCTAGGTAAGGAAAGGAGGCCTAGGTCAGATGCAGCTCAGTATTTTTGGGTATTAGAAGTTGAGTTCTATGGGGAGAAAGTGGAAAATACCTGTGTATACACTGGGTAGTGTTCCTGTATTTCAAGTTACACTGTCAGGTTTGCATGGAAAGGTAGCATGTCAGAGGTAAAAGGCTGATGATATTTTGTGACTTATAAAGAGCTGCTGCTACCTAGGACATCTCCTCCGACCCTCAAAGCTAGAATATCCACCCGTATACCAAACTGGTCAATAAAAATAAATTGCAAAAGCTAAAGGAAGATTATTTTAGGTAATTGCCTAGGAGTTCCCACACCCAGGCTGCATCCTGATTTTCTTGTGCTTTCTCTCATCTTACAGACCCCCAGGTGAATGACGACCTCTGGCCCCTCTGAATTTGGTAGCCTTCATTTCACCTTTCTGAAATCTTGGACTTTGTCATTCTTTACCATTTTATGGCTTTGTTAGCTGTAACTTTCAGCTATGGCCTAATAGATTCCCAAATCCTAGTCATACAGCACAACAGATTCCTAAATATTTGGTTTTGGTGCTATTGTATATAGTATTGATTTTTTTTTATTTCATTTTCTATTGTTTGTTGTTAATATATAGACATACATTTCATTTTTTTATCTAGAGACCTTGTTAAATTCACTCCTTAATTCTCATTGTTTGTTGATCCATTTAGATTTTCTATGTTATATAATCATGTAATCTGCAAATGTCAATTTTTCTTCTTTCTTACCAATCTTTATACCTTTTATTTTTTTATCTTGCCTTACTGCACTGGCTAGGACTTCTGTAACAATTATGAATAGAGGTAGTGATAGTGGACATCTTTGTTATTTTCCTAAACTGAAGTGGAAAACATTTGATACTTTGTCACCAAGTAAGATGTTAGCAGTGAGACTTTTGGTAGACACCTGTCTTAGTTACCTAGTGCTGCTGTAACACAAATACCACAAGTGGGTAGCTTTAAAGAACAGAGATTTATTTTCTCACGGTGCTAGAGGCTGAAAGTTCAAATTAGGGTCTCGGCTGTGTCAGTTCCTTCCTTGTTGGCAGCTCTGGGCCTTCCTTGCTTCCATGGCTTGTAGATGATACTCACACAGCATTCGTCTTCCCCATGTGTATCTCTGTGTCCATTCTGCTCTTTTCATAACTCAGAAGTGATTAGATTTAGAACTCGACATACTCAAGTATGATATAATTAACATAATAAAGAAAACCCTATTTCCAAAACAAGATCATATTTAGAGGTATATTGTTGTTGTTAGGTGTGGTTGAGTCAATTTTGACTCATAGTGACCTCATGTGACAGAGCAGAACTGCCCCATAGGGTTTTCTAGGCTGTAATCTTTACAGGAGCAGATTGCCAGTTCTTTCACCCAAGAGCTGCTGGGTGGATTTGAACTGCCAACCTTGTGGTTGGTAGCTAAGCGCTTAACTGTTGTGCCACCAGAAGGCCAGGATTTCAATACATATTTTGGGGGGTCATGATTCAGTTCATAACAATACCCTTTACCATTTTAAGGAGATTCTCTTCTACTCCTAGTTTGCTGAGATTCTTTTTTAAATGAACTTAGCAAAAACATAAAAGCAAAAGGTGACAGAACTACTCCACAGGAAGGTATAGGGTAGGGGTGGGAGAGTGGAAGCCACAAAGGGTCTGAACAGAACTGGAGAAGGGGCACCTGTGCTAATGAAACTCATGAAAATAATACTTCCTGAAAACAATGCTTCCCACTAGTGGTTCCAGTACAGAGCGACAAGGCTGTGATTCTAGCCTTGAAGAGGGAAAAAGGTAAAAGACTGATGGAGTTTTATTTGAATAAAAGGTTTACTTTAAAAAAAAGTTGGTGTTTAGCTCTAGAGGAACTGGCAATCCTAACTAAATAATAAGATGAGAGACTCAGTTACAGAGAAGGAAGAAAAAGGCTCAGAAAGGAACAGGACCGTATCAACAGCATATCTCCATGGCCTTAGGGAAGAGTTCCAAAGGATAGGATTGACATTCTTTGTTGTGGGGGCTGTACTCTGCATTGAAGGTCATTCAGCAGCATCCCTGGTCTCCACCCACTAGATGTCAGTAGTATCCAGCACCAGTTGTGATAAAAAAAAAAAAGTATCTCCAGGCAATGTCCGCCGGTTGGGGTAGGGGTGGGGAAGAGAATGGATATCATCCCCCTTGAAAACCACTGGCTAGGACCAATTAAATATCTCCTGTCAGTGGTCAGACTTGATCCTCGGAGGCAGTCAAATAGTTTCAGCTGCTGTTGGAAGGAGAGGTCAGGGGTCGAGGCTGGGAGCATTCCAGTCACACACAACATTCTCTTTTATGGACATCTTGGAGTATGGATGTTCGAAATGTTCCATTTCCTCCTTTCCTTTTCCTTATTTAGTGACGTTGTTGTCAGCATTATGGGACAGGGGAGGCTGTTTTTCTGACTGTTACTTTCAGGAGGAGATTCTCTCCTGCCTATTCAATCTGTGCGGACTTCCGGCAGGAAATGGCAATCAAGGAAAGTTTTGAATAAAAGGAAGATGCTGGTTTGGCCAGTGGAAACAGGAAGTTGTTGCTGGTGCCTTATACAGCATAGAAGAAAGTAAGAGGCAGAGAGAAAATTCACTTAGCAAAAGTGGGAGGAGTAGAAGAGAGTGGGGAGGAAGCAGAGGGGAGGTGGGGAGAGCTAAGGAGCTGAGGGAGGCAACCAGGCCAATAGGCTAGAAACCCTGAATCCCCTGGTGGGGCTGGCTGTACCAGAGAAGGGTGATGGTGCTGTGTAGTCATGCAGTAACAATGAGTCAAAGCTATTGTGGTTTTGTTAATTATACTATTTTAAAGTATAGTATTGTACTATTCTAAAAATATTCTATTTAAGTTAATACATTTTCCCTACATTTATTGAAGGCATATGGCTACGTTGTAAAATTCCCTTGAATAAGCAGAGAGAAAGGCAGAAAGCAAATGTGGCAAAATGTGAACAAAGCCAGATGAAGAGCATATGGCTGTTCACTGTATTCTTCTTGTAACTTTTCTGTACATTTGACATTTTTTAAAAATAAAAATTTGATGTGTATAGGTGAGACAGAATCAATTTTCTAACTATGTGACATTCAGGGCTGGGTGGGTCATCACAGATATATGTTGATGGGTATGTGGCATTACCTATGAATTTGTTCTCTACAGCGTAGTATGGTGATGACCAACACTCTTATGACAAGAATGATTTCTCATCATGCACCTATATATTACCAGATTCTGTTAAGTTTACTCTGGAATTGTCAAATTTTTGCACAATTTGGACAACATTTCCTCACAAGGCAGAGGTAATTCTCAGCTTATAGTTTTTGCACCCATTTATTCATTCAATAAGCATTTCTTGAGTACCTACTGTATACAGGGCAATATGTTAAGTGTTATGGGGAATACAGTTATGAATCAGATTCTTAAATAATCTGATAATTTAGTATACATTAAAAACTTTGGACATAAATGACTTAACACAAGATAGAAAGTCAGTGTTTTTTTGTCAAGTCTTAAAGGATGACATCATTGTTTCATCTTAGGGGAAAATGGTGTTAGGCATATTTCTGTTGCATTTGTTCCATCCTACCATGGAGGAAAACTAGGGCTAAGAGTTGGGGTTATTGGTGGGGTTGAAGTAAAGAATGCTGCATTCTAAGGTTTGCTATTGCTGTGTAATAAATCATTCAGCGGCTGAAAACAGCAATCATTTAATACTATTATTTTAAATAATATTGTGTTTTCAGTGAAAGTTTACAGAGTAAATTAGGTTGCCATTTGACAATTTCTATACAATTTGTTCAGTGACATTAGTTACATTTTTCACAATGAGTTAACTTTCTCTTTCACTGCATTCTGTTTGTTCCATTTCCAGTACTCTAGTTTCCCTGCCCCCTTATTTTCTCATCTTTGCTTTAATTATTGACATTTTGTTCTCATATATATTTTTGTTTATTTGTCCATTTGTTTCTTAATAGAGCACCATACTCATGGGCAATACCCTTTGTTTTGTGTGCTGCTCTGTTGTTTCACTAAAAGGTGGTCTCAGGGGATAGTTCTGGTTCAAGGGTTAAGAGTTATCTCAGGACAGTAGTCTCAGGGAGTCTCAATTGGTCCACCAAGTCTGGACTTTTTAAGAATTTGAGTTCTATTCAGCATCTTTCTCCTATTATATCAGGGTTCATCTATTGTGGCCCTGTTCAGAATGGTCAGTAGTTGTAGCCAGGCACCAGCTAGTTTTTCTGGTCTCAGGGTAGATAAGGCTGTGGCTCTTGTAGGCTATTAGCCTGGTAGACTGATTTCTTCTCTGAGACTTTGGTTTCATTCTTTCTCTTTTGCTCCCAAAGAGTAACCAATAGTTGTACCTTAGATGGCTGCTTGCAAGCTTTTAAGACCCCAGATACTATTCACCTCACTAGGATGCAGCACATGAACTTTGTGAACTATATTATGCCAATTGACTGAGTTGTCCCACGAGACTAAAGTCCTAAGTCTTCAAATCCAGAAAACCAGTCTCTTAAGATGTTTGGTTATGTCTTAGAGGTATTTGTAATTGTATCCTCTATGAACATATATGCCTGCACACACACCTTTACTTACATGTATATATACAGTTACTTCTATCTGTGCACACACATGTACCTGTCCGTACACCTGTATGCCTATACACATATGTATGTGATCATACACTCATTTTTTTTGGTCATTGTTGGTGTGGTTGCCAAATTATACCTGTCAAACTCTTTAGTACAAACATTCTTTTCTTTTGATCTTCTTGGTGACATCGTTTACTTTGGCAGCAATCATTTAATATTGCTCCTGTGTCTGTGGGTCAGCTGGGGTTTGGCTGATCTAGCCTGGGCATGGGTGGGCAGCTTTGTTTCAGGCTGCTGCAGCTGGGTGAGGCTCTGCTCCTCCCTGCAGGTCTATGGATCAGTGGGAGGACTCTGCTTCATATATCCCTCATCCTTCTTGGACCAGCAAGCTAGCCAGGGCTTGTTTTTTCTCACGGAACAGCAGAGATACAAGAGGACAAATGGAGATACATGAGGCCTTAAAAAACCTAGGTTTGGAGCTCACACACTGTTGCTTCAGCTCATTTATCGTTGGTCAGCAGAAGTCACATGGCCATGCCCAAAATCATGGGGTAGGGAAGAGCACTCTGCGCACAGTGAGGCACTGGCAAGGCTATGGATGCAGGAAGGAGTGAAAAGCTGATGCAACCTATGACAATGCCTGTGGTTATACTATGCTTTGAATGCTACATCTTTAGGAGAAAAAAACTTTAATGTTCTTCAGACCAAAATTCTGATAAAGAGTTTAAAATATAGCTTCATATTTAAGAATGTCCCTACTCATTCCTTTAAATATCTACTTTCTAGCAAGAAAGTATGAGGTAAAATTCAGAGTTTAGGAAGATCTTGTTCAAGTAGTAATGGGAAATACTGAGCCCATTTAATTTTCTAGGCCTACTTGGAGCTTGCTGTAGGCCACATTTTCCCTTGTTACTTTGGGCATTTATTTCCTACACTCTTTCTTCCTCTCACTGGCAACCAGCCCCCTAATATCCTGGCATCTTCATGCTCCTTCTTTCTCCCCATCAAAACCTATTCTACAGAAAGGATCTGGCAAGCTCATTCACAGTGAGTCATAACTAACTAATAAGGACTAAAATCTAACTGCCCCTAGGAGCATTTGTATTTGAACAGGGATTAAAATAAAGAAATAATGGAGGAATTTTACACAGCAACCAGTAGAGCAGGGAAACAAAGGAGATCATGGAGGAGGGAGAGGGAACGTCTTGTAAGTCACTACATTTTTTTCCCCGGTCAAGTTACCTGCTTGGAATTGTGGGCAAGGGTATATTTGCACGGCGTATTTAGCATAAATAATATTAAAATAATACCGTAACAAATCAATTATATTTAATCAAATTTTATGGTGTAATGGTTCTAATTCCTACTGCCCTTCATAGTTACTGTCTTTGAGAAACACGTAAATAAATATAGCAGGCATTGGAAAGGAACTCTCTGAACTGTGTCAAGGTTAATAATAAGTAAAATGTTGCAAGTAGAGACAGGACAGCAACAGCTGCGCAACATTCTTGGAAGCAAGGATTTGATAATGTGAAGTCAGATGGTAAGCTCAGTTTTTGCTGCCACTTTTGGTGAACAGAAAATCCCTACATTAATTATAAGGAGAACTACACTTTTATAAAATACAGTTGTTTTGCACTGAAAATCTGATGTTTGCCGCTGGGAAGTCAGGGGCTTGTGGAGCAATGCTGGAAGAAGACACAGATCAAACCTATGAGAATGTCCTGGCTGAGATTCAGTCTTTTGAGCTGCCCATTGAAGCTACTTTAAGGTAGGGCTCATTTATATTTTACTGTTTCTTCTTTGGTGGCAGTAACTTTTTTTTTTTTTTTCCACTTCTTTTTATGCTTTTCTGTATAACAGAATAAAAACTATTTTTGAAAAACAGTTCTGTATACCTAATCTCAAAGTTTTCTTATCCTTAGAGAAATTACAATGAATAAAGAAGCCACCTTTTTGTACCTTATGCTTGTTTCCTGACTCATCAGCACAAAGTTAAAAAATATAAATGACTTTCAAATTATCAAAGAGGGTCTTGTGCCATCTCCAAATAGATAGTCTATCTCCATTTATATGAGATTTCAATTGTTTAATCTAAGATATCACTCAGTGAAAAACTTCCAGGGCAATTAGACATATCAATGAAGCCAAATTATATTTGGATGGATGTGAATTGTAGAAAAAAAAAAAAGGTAGAATGTTTATTTGTATTGTTGCTGTTCTCTTGTGTATATGGTGATCTCTCAGATATGTATTTTTTTAATTTCTACATAAGATTTAAAAATAGCTTCTTTGGTAATATGGGTATTACTTTGCACTGTTTAAGAACAGGATTAAAGTGAAAGACGAAGTATCTTTGTGTTAACAGGTTGGCTTTTAAAATTTAATTCTCTCCGATTTTCTGCCTGTATCTGACAGCTATCAGCATGGGAACAGGGTGGCAATTACTGAATGTGATAGTAACAATCAATAAATATTTGCTGACTAATATTTGTAGATTAAGTGAAAAGATTTTTTTTTTCCTTTTTGGTGCCGTCTCCTCATTCTCAGGTCTCAGAGTGCTTTGAAATCCATTATAGCTTAAACCTGAATAAACGTCTCCTAAATATTTAAACTTGATTTTGCATTAAACATAAATTTGAATATCTTCAAAGGGCCTCAGGTACTTACTCCGGGCATGGTAAGCTACTGAGATTATTGGCTGATTATTGGAGGCATTTATAAATATGTAGGTGTAGTTGCAAAATAATTACAACTCCAATATAACTATCCTATGTGCCTTCATCTTATTTGAGTATCATGAACGTCCTCTGAGGAATGGCAGTATTTTCTACTCCATTCAGTAGATAGAAAAAAATCAGAGCTCTTTTACTCAATGGGAAACTCAATTTTTTTCCATAAGGAACATACATTATACTGTACCAACACCTTCTAAAACCTGGGCATTTGTCTGGTGACAAGGTCAGCAGTCTAAAAGGAAATGAGAGAAGAGGGTGAAAGGGGCCTACAGTTGTTTTAGTTACTGTTGCCTCTCCTGCCATCGCTGCTTCCAAGCCCTCAGCCTTCAACCCCTGACCCTCATCATATTTTCCCTAGCTTCACAACCCTGGCCAACATCTATAGACTTTGTTCTTCCTTAGAACCATCCTCTCAGCTACTCTTGCTCTGGCCCTGGGACTGCCTTTCTGCTTTGGTTCCTGGATCTTCTCTACCCTCTGTTCTCAGGACAAATAATCTTGAACCTCATCTTCCAAAAGAAAAAATCAGTTAGATCTAGCAGCCATAGCACTCTTTCAGCATCTTCCGCAAGAGTGGAGATTGCAAAAATATTTTCCCCAGTTGCTGCTTTGCCACCACCATGGCCTGAAATGCCCACTGGCAGCTTCGTGTTTGGGCTATTTAACAAGGGGTCAGAGTACTCTTCCCTGAAGGCCACTGTTTCAAAACACCAATGCTATTTTGGAGGACAGAATGGAGTCACAGTGCTCTTACCTAGACTTTACCCAAGACAATATCAGCCAAAATTAGTTTTCCTAAACTATTGCTCTAATCATTTGATGAAGGCTTTTTAGGCTGGCATTTGATGTTTCTCTACAGATACCTATGCAGATCATTGATATCCCAGTGTCAACTGTTCTGTTCCATTGCTCATATGTAACACATCAGCTCACAGGCCAAATATGAGGGCTGGAAAATAAAGAGAGGTCTTCTACTTTGGCCAAACTAGACTTTGCTATTTGACAGTATACCCTGAGATTTTCTTCCTCTTAGTACTCATAGTTCCTTTCTTTTATTATTTTGTGCTCCTATCTCTGCCTGCCAAACAAAATCCGACTCAGTTTTGCAAGGCACAGCTCAACTATGAAGCCACTCCTGATCCCCCAGCCAGATATGAGCGGTCCCTCCTTTGAAGCCCTAAAGAATCCAGAGCATTTACTATGCCTCACTCGTGTGCATGTGTGTGTGCGTGTATGTGTGTGTGTGCGTGCTGTGTTACAGTTGAAGATTCCTGAGGGCAGGGCCTGTGTCTTACTTATATCGTATTTTATTTTGTCTACAGAAGCTCCCAAAGTGCCTGCCACATAGTAGCTAAATAGTGTTGAGCTAATTTATATGAGCTTATGAGCTAATGGTGACCTTGTAAGTCAAAAGAAAGGAGGCAGTCTAGAGAGGATGTTGTCATTTCAGTGAAGAAGAAGAGGAGATAGAAGTATTTTAATACCTACAAGCTCTAAAGACAGGGTGGAAAGGGGGTGTGGCTAGAGAGAGCATTTGGCCAGCAGGGCTGCAAATGCCCTGTCATGAGGCCACAGAATGCACAGAGAGGACATTGAGAGGATGGGGCTGGGGATGCAAGAGCCATATATTCCCAATGAAAGACCTGCAGCTGGGAATTGGGATAGAGAGAACATTGGGAGTTCTCCTGTTCTTTTTCCCTGGTCACAGAAGCAAGGCATTGCTTCAACAAACATTTTCTGCTACAGAATCCTAAACTCTGTTACCCTCCTCTCCTGCCCACCTTGTTCTTCAGGTAGGGAATCTGAGGTGCCCTGCTCAAGCTCAGGGTTCAGATCAGGGTCAGGTAGGGTTTGCTTCTCTAAAAAGGTGAGCTTAGTGACTCAGAACTCAGAAATGATTTCTACCAATGTCATCAAGGGTGGCTCAACAGCTCTTCTTTCACAGAAGCACCCAAACCTTCCTGGCAAAACCACCACCACAAGTCTTCTGGGAGAGTGGGTCTTCTCTATCTGAGGAGTCATGAGGGGGTCGCTGAGACCAAGAGTCATGCTGTTGGGGATGTCATTGGCCATAGTCTCTCTCATCGTTCCCAGACTATCCTCCCACCTCCTGACTTTATACCTGGCTGCTCCTGGAGCATGCTTTCCTCAGATGGTCCAGCCTGTCTCCTGCCTGATTTTCCAATGGGCCCTTGGGTCAGCTCCTGTGTTTTGGTGGAAAAGTGGACAGGAGTCAGATAATTCTGAGCTTCTGTGTTTGTTTTCATTCTATGTGAGTAGTAGTAGCATTGCCTATAGTATTAGATTTGAAGCACAGACAGTTTTCAGGGGAGTTGAGATACTATCCTTTTTCCATATGCAATAAAACCGGTGAAAGTCAGAACCTGTGTAAGGTGGAAACCTGTCAGAGAAGGAAAACTCAAATATTTTCCACTAAAGAGAGAGAAATAGAAAAGTGGTGACTGCACCCTGTCAAAGGTGGAAAACTTGCGAGACCTAGAAATACTAGGTAGTCCCATCAAGTTCTGGCTCTCACAGGTTTCACTGTAGATGCCAATTCATGACGCCAATGAGAATCCCATTAAAGACCTCTTAGGTAGCTATAAAAAGGAACTGAGGAATAAAATTCCGGGGTGGAGAAATGGAATTTGATGTTAGTCACATGCAGATGGTGACTGAACTTAACAGAAAAGGGAGAAGTGAAAGAAAGGCCTACTGTTGGTGCTGGCATTGTCCTAGCATGGGTCAACTTTGGGCATTCAAAATCTCCTGGCTGGCAGAGATTGGTAAGTCAAACTTGCCAGCAGGTGTAGTCTGGAACTAGTTTTCCTGCCCTAATCCTATTTTCCTGGGCTTTACTATTCTCATCAAGTTGCAATCATATGCTAATTTCCACTGGATTTTCTCATTCTGTTTAGATTTCCTGATTTTCACTCCACCTCCTCCATTTGGCCTAAATATGCCCAGCTCCTTATCAGCCCCTTCCTCTAGGGTCATGCCTGTACCTGGTAGGCTTAATGGCTGTCTGGAGTCATGCTAAAGAAAACTACAATGCTACTATCAGCCTGACTCAGTACTACCAACTTTCTTAAACAAGGATGGGCAACAGGTCTCAGCTAGCATATCACCTCTAATGGATTTATAGTGATTGCCTAAATTCTCATGTTGAGGATGATTCTGATGAATCAGTGATGGCTGCTATGGTCTTGGGGTTCCCTGGGTGGTACAAATGGTTAACATGCTTGGCTGAAAGGTTGGAGGTTTGAGTCTACCCAAAAGCACCTCGTAAGAAAGGCCTGGTGATCTACTTCTGATAAATCAGCCATCGAAAACTCTACGAAATACAGTTCTACTCTGACACACATGGACTCACCATGAGTTGGACTTGACTGGTGTTTTGGTTTTTGTTATGGTCTCAGGATAGGGCAGTAGCAGTGTTCATAACATTTATTTACCATATTCACACTAGAACTTCCTATAGCCAGGCCCCACCCATTAGATCTGATCTGAAAGGATACTGACTCAGGCCCAGATGTAGCCTGGGACTTATTATACCTCTTGGGGTGGAGTAGGTATGTTGTTAGCCTCTCAGAACAGTCCTTAAATCACAGCATGTCTAAGCTGATTTGGGTTCAGAAGTCACAATATATCTAGTCACTATAGCTGAGCCTAACTGAGATAAGAAAATCATGGACACAGTGTAGGACACTGCCAAGAGGGAGCTATGGGAGGTAAAGAGAGAGAGAGAGGGCATACCCAAAGGCGGCCCTGCAGAGGGCTGGGAAAAATAGGAGGAAAAGGGAATTGTACAAGATGACGTACCAGAAGAAATTTTTGTAATTGTTTTATCATAACATAATTGTTTTACGCTTGTATTCACAGACGTTCTTGGGCTCTTTTCCAAAAGCTGACCATGAAATTCTACCAGTTTGAAAGCAAACAGGATATTGTATCTCTTTGACTCTAATGTTTTTAGGAATAAAGATAACATGCTTTTAGGAAAGGCCAGAAAACATTAAAAAACAAAACAATCCCCACCCCCCCAAAAAAATCCTAAACTGCATACACTATAAAATCTTGGGCAATGTACTAAAATATATATATAACTAGTCGAATGTATCTGCAGATAAATGATGTCATTTAAATGCCCAGCAACTACCCAGCCCACTACCATCAGGTTTCCTGTGGCGCTGCAGGCAGGGCAGTCCTCAGCCATGGTTAGGCCCACATTTCTTTCTTTCGTTATTATAATTTTTGTTGTTGTTATACACAGCAAAAACATACACCAATAGAAGTTTCTACATGTACAATACAGTGACATCGATTACATTCTTTGAGCTGTGCGACCATTTTCACCCTCCTGTCCTGAGTTGTTCCTCCCCCACTGACATCTAATCTATCTAATCTAATAAAAGGTTCCTAAGTTTCCCAGCTAATCTTTTGCGTTGCTGTTGTCAGTTTGATCCCACATAGATTTTATTTTATTTTTATTTTTTTGGCTTTAACAAACAGAAATTTATTCTCTCACCGTCTAGGAGGCTAGAACTCCAAATTCAGGGTGCCAGCTCCAGAGGAAAGCTTTCTCTCTGCCAGCTCTGGGGGAAGGTCCTTGTCATCAACCTTCCCCTGGTCTAATAGCTTCTCGGTGCAGAGACCCCGGGTTGAAAGGACGCATTCCGCTCCCGGCACTTCTTTCTTGGTGGCGTGAGGTCCCCTTCCTCTCTGCTTGTGTTTCTCTTTTATATCTCGAAAGAGATAGGCTCAAGATATAACCTAATTCGGTAGACTGAGTCCTGTCTCATTAACATAACTGCCTCCGATCCTGCCTTATTAACATCATAGAGGTTAGGATTTACAACACATAGGATAATCACATCAGATCACAAAATGGAGGACAACCACACAATACTGGGAGCCATGGCCTAGCCAAGTTGACACATATTTTGGGGGATAAAAGTCAATCCATGACAACCCCCAACAGAAATAATGTACTCATTAGCAGTCACTCTCCATTCTCCCTCCCTGCTCCCCCAGCCCCTGGCAACCACTAATCTGCTTTCTGTCTCTATAGATTTGCCTATTTCTGGATTTCTCATACAAATGCAATCCTATAATATGTGGCCTTTTATGTCTGGCTTTTTATACTTAGCATAATGTTTTCCAGATTTACCCTTGTTGTAGCATATATCAGAACTTCATTCCTTTTCATGGGTTAATAATATTGCATTGTACGGATATGCCACATATTTTATCCATTTATCAGCTGATGGACATTTGGGTTATTTCCACCTTTTTGCTATTGTGAATAGTGCTGCTGTGAACATTTGTACACATGTTTTTGTTTGAGTCCCTCTAATTCTTTTGGGTAAACAGATTTTAAAAGAGCATAATGCTCAAGGCAGACATTCTTGAATAGTTAAGCTAAATTATTGTTTTAAGAAGACTTCACGGGATATTTTTGTTTTAAGGTTTAAAGATTAGCTCAGGGGAATAGTTTCAGGGGTTCATCCATCCTCCATGGCTCCAGCAAGTCTATAGCCCATGAGAATTTGAAACTCTGCTCTGCATTTTCCCCATTTTGATCAGGATTCTTCTATAGAATCTTTGATCAAAATATTCAGTAATGGTAGCTGAACACCATCAAGGTCTTCTGGTCTCATGGCAAAGGAAGCAGTTGTTCATGGAGGCAATTAACTAGACATTCCATTTCCTCCTCGTATTCCTGACTCTCCTTCTTCCTCTGTTGCTCCAGGGGAGTAGAGACCAATTATTGTGCCTTGGCTGTATTTATTTCTGAACAGTTTCTCTGGACTCTATTTTATAACTACCACATGTAGCATACTAAACCACTTTCATCACAGATTAAATGTGGTCATGACATTGCATTAGTATAAACTATAAGCATTAGTAAATACAGTAAGGAATTTATCTCTCCCCTGAATATTATGCAGTCAAAATAAAATTTACATTACTCAATATTTCATATCTGCTCAGAATTTCAAGATGCTGTGCATGTTTGTTTACTTCAAGGCTCTAAAATATATATTTATTTAATTATATTGGAATATATATCCCAGATATAAATTAAGCATAATTATAATAATAACTAGAAGCCCACCACTGGTGGTACAATGGTTAAGAGCTCGGCTGCTAACTCAAAGGCAGGTGGTTTGAACCCATTTGGAAGTTCTGCAGGAGAAAGACCTGGCGATCTGTTCCTATAAAGATTATAGTCTAGGGGATGGAGGCAACATGGTGCTATAGACAGAAGCAGCACACCATTCCTCCATAGCAAAGACCCGAAAAACTAAGTAAAACAGAGACAAACGTCAATCCTGGAACCCTAAGTGTCAAACGAAGACAGAAAGAACTCAACCAAGCATCAAATGGAATAAGAAACTGACAGAGAACAGAGAGTGAGGAGAGATTTGGAGTGGCTCGGATTTGCCATCCTGGACTCCTCAGCCACCAAGATCAGTGGACAGGAGGGCAGCTTCATGGAGCTCCCAGCAGGAGACAGAGCACCTGGTAACCAGCAATACATGCATGCCCACCCCCATCCTTCTTCCCCCTGCTCAGCCTTTGCTGCTTCCCTGTGGGCTGAGGTTGCTTAGCCAGGGAGGCACCAGCTCTGTGCCGCTTGGATGTCCCTGCCCACACTGGCCGGCTCTTTCAGTGCCATTTTTTTTGACGCTATTGTTGCTTTTTTTGGCTTCTTTGGTTTCTTCTTTCTCTCTCATCTTTTTCCCTTCCATTCTCTCGAACACCTGGCTCCGTGTGCCATCTCTGCTTCTTCTTGACAGGCTGCGAAGTGCCACTCGGCTAGGGAATCGCTTCCCCAGTCTGTGCTGCCATGCTGGTGGAATCTCTGGGGGCATTTTTTCTCTTTCTTTTTTCCTTTGTGTTTTTCTTCATTTCTTTGTTTTTCATCTCTCTCTACTTTCTTTCTTTTCCTGTCTGCTGAACTCCTGCTGCTGTGTGCCATCTCTGTACTTTCTAGACGGGCTGTGCTGCTTGGCTTAGGAGCCATTTCCCTGGTCCGCTCCACCACACCAGTGGGATTCCCAGGGCATTTCTTTTTTTAATTTTTATTTTTTTATTATCATACTTTTCCTTTTTGTTTTTCTTCATTTCTTGGTTTCTCATCTCTCTCTACTTTCCTCCTTTTCCTGTCTCCTGAATACCTGGTGCTGTGTGCCATCTCTGCCCCATCTAGACAGGGTATGCAGTGCTTAGTGGCTTGGGAGCCGCTTCCCCAGTCCATGCCACCAAGCCAGTGGGCTCCCTTGGGGATTTTTTTTCCTTTTCTCAGTTTCTTGTCTCTCTCTACCATCTTTCCCTTCTTTTCTCCTGAACACCTGGTGCTGTGTGTCATCTCTGATCCTTCTAAACAGGCTGTGGAGTGCTGCGTGGCTGGGGAGCCACTTCCCCTGTCTGTGCCACCACACCAGTGGGCCTCGTTGGGGCATCTTTTTTTTTCTTTTTCTTTCTCTTTTCTGAATTTCTTGTCTTCCTCTACCTTCTTTCCTTACCCTTCTCCTGAACACCTGGTGACTGGTGCCATATCTACTCCTTGACAGGCTGTGCAGTCCAGCTCAGCTGGGGACTCGCTTCTGGTGGGCTCCCTTGGGGGCATTTTCCTTTTCTTTTCTTTCTCAGTTTCTGATCTCTGCACCTCCTTTCTGTACCCTTCTCCTGAATACCTCATGCTGTGTGCCATCTCTGCTCCTTCTTGACTGGCTGTGCAGCACCGCTCAGCTGGCAACCCACTTACAGTTGGCTCCCTTAGGGCATTTTTTTTTTTCTGTCTTTCTTCTTCATTATTTTTTTTTCTGTTTCTTGTCTCTCTCTACCTCCCTTCTTTTCCTTCCTCCCAACCACCGGCATCTTTTCTTTTTTCTCAGTTTCTTGTCTCTCTCTACATTCCTTCCATTCTTTTCTCCTGACAACATAGCCGAGTATGCCTCTCTCTCTCTCCTTTTTTTCTTATATCTAGTTTCTTATTTCTTTCTCCCTTCCTTTCCTTTTTCCCGTCCATCTAGCTGTGTGGGCCATATTCATCCCTTCTTGAAAGATTGTGCCTTACCACCTGGCTAGAAAGCCACTGGCACATGGCTTCCCCAGGTCTGCGCCACTCCAATGGGAGGCTCCCTCGGCACTTTTTTTTTGGCTCCTGTTTCTCTCTCCTTTTTTTTCCCACACCCGCTTAGCTCCACATATCACAGTCTCTCCCCACCCTCCTGCCTATCTGCACTGTGCAGTGAGCAACACATCCCCCAGCAGCACAGGTACGATCTACTGGAACCTGCCCTGCACTGACTCCCCAGCCCCGCCCTGTCAGCCCCAGTACATGCCACAAACAATCCATCCTAGCCCCTCCACTTCCACTGGACCTGCCGTGCTGCACCATAGCCAAATGACTGGCCCTGCCCACTGGACAAGGTGGTGCCTACAAATGAGTAAATAACAAAGAATGCTCAGCCCGCCTATTCAGAAATAAAACAAAAAAGCAGGATGAAACAAACAAATCTACAATCAATAAATGAAAATAACTACTGAATGTCCCAAAGACAGCAAACAATATCAACACCTATGCAAAAACTGGACAGGATAGTTTCAGTAGGCAACCAAAATAAAACACGAGATGACCTTCCAGCCGAAGAAAAAGCACTGGAACTACCTAACAGGGAATTCAAATCTTTAATATTCATAGCTATCAAAGAGTTGAAGGGAAAAGCAGAAAAAATAGACAAAAATCATGGAAAAGGCAGCAAAATCATGGAAAAGACAAACAAAACAATGGAATAATTCAGGAAAATAATACAGGAACAAAATGTCAAAGTAAATTCACAACTAGAAATCATACAAAAACAGCAGTAAGAAATCCAAAAGATAAACAACAAGATTTCAGGAATGGACAGTGTCATAGAAGGGCTGAAGAGCAGGTTTGAAACAGTGGAAGACAGGATCAGTGAAATTGAAGACAAATACACCACTTTGTCTGAGGAAAAATCAGAGAAAAGAACAAAGAAAAATGAAGAAACCCTGAGAATGATGTGGGATACAATCAAAAGCAAAAATCTTCAAGTGATTGAAGTTCCAGAACAGGGGGAGAAAACAGAAAACACAGACAAGATCACTGGAGAACTGCTGACAGAAAACTTTCTTAATATCATGAAAGATGAAAAGCTGACCACTCAAGAAGCTCAACAAACCCCATATAGGATAGACCTCAAAAGAAAATCACCAAGGCATATCATAATCACACTCACTAAAACCAAAGACAAAGAAAGAATCCTGAGAGCAGTTTGAGAAAAATGAAAAGTCACATATAGAGAGGAAGCAATAAAACTAAGCTCTGATTATTTGGCAGAAACCATGTAGGGCAGAAGGCAATGGGATGACATATATAAAATCTTGAAAGAAAAAAATTGCCAACCAAGAATAATATATCCTGCAAAGCTCTCGCTCAAATTTGATGGTGAAATTAGGACATTTCCAGATAAATAGAAATTTAGGGAATATGTAAAAACCAAACCAAACGTACGAGAATTATTAAAGGGAGTCCTTTGGTTTAAGAACAAACAACATGAGATGACAGCCTGAATCTAGGACACAAGACCACATCAGACAGATACCAACCTAGGTAATAAACTCTCAAGGATTAATCAAAACTAAAAGATTTACAACAGGGAACCAGAGAGGTTCATCTGTAAATGACAACAACGTCAGAACAATAAAAGAGGGAATAAACGGTGTAGGTATAGAACTTTCAAATGAAAAGGAAGCCAAGGAAATACCAAGTAATAAAAGACTGGTTCAAATTTAGGAAGATAAAGATAAATTTCAAGGTAACCACAAAGAAAGTTAACTAACCTACTCATCAAAATAAAGAAGAAAAATGTAAAGTCTTGGTAAACACAAAATCTACAAAAACAAAAGAAATGGAAAAAAATCCACAAACAAAAGGGATTCATCAACAGCAGAGTAACAGAAACAAACAAAATGTCAGCACCACAAAAAAGCACTACAAAATGACAGCAATAAACTCACATCTATCAATAATTACACTGAACATAAATGGCCTAAATGCACCCATAAAGAGAAAGAGAGTGACAGAATGGATTTAAAAAAAAGGATCCATCAATATGCTGTCTACAAGAGATACACCTTTTAAACAAAGACATAAGTTTATTAAAAATTAAAGGATGCAAAACAATATATCAAGCAAACAGCTACCAAAAAAAGTAGTAGTGACAATATTTATCTCAGATAAAATAGATTTTAAAACAAAATCCACCATAAAAGACAAAGAAGGGCATTATATAATGATTAAAGGGACAATCCATCACGAAGACATAATCATAGTAAATATCTACACACCCAATGACAGGGCTCCAAAATACATAAAACAAACTCTAACAGCACTGAAAAGAGAAATCGACAGTTCCACAACAATAGTAGGAGACTTCAACACACCACTCTCAGTAAAGGACAGAACAGCTAGAAAGAAACTTAACAAAGACATAGAAGATCTAAAAGCCACAATCAGCCAACTTGACCTCATAAACATATACAGAACACCCCACCCAACAGCTGTAAAATACACATTCTTTTCCAACACACGTGGAACGTTCTCCAGAATAGACCACATCTTAGGCCACAAAGCAACTCTCAACGAAATCTAAAACATTGAGATAATACAAAGTATCTCCTCTGATCACAATACCATCGAAGTGGAAATTAACGACAGGAAGAGCAAGGAAAAAAAATCAATTACATGGAAATTAAATAACACCCTGCTTAAAAACCACTGGGTAATAGAAGAAATCAAAGATGGAATAAAAAAATTCCTAGAATCAAATGAAAATGAAAACACATCATACCAAAACCTTTGGAACAAAGCAAAGGCAGTGCTCAGAGGTCAATTTATAGCAATAGACGCACACATCAAAAAAGAAGAAAGGGATAAAATCAAAGCATTAGGTACACAACTCAAACAAACAGAAAGAAAACAGCAAAAGAAGCCCACAGCCACCAGAAGAAAGGAAATGATAAAGATAAGAGCAGAAATAAATGAAATAGAGAATAGAAAAACAATAGAAAGAATCAACAAAGCCAAAAGTTGGTTTTTGAAAGAATCAACAAAATCAACAAACTACTGGCCAGACTGACAAAAGAAAAACAAAAAAGGATGCAAATAATCCAAATAAATAAAACAGGGGACATTACAACAGACCCAACTGAAATAAAAAGGATCATAACAGAGTATTATGATAAACAATACTCCAAAAATTTGAAAACCTAGAGGAAATAGATAAATTTCTAGAAACACACTACCTACCCAAACTAACACAAAGTGATGTTGAAAATCTGAACAGACCCATAACAAAAGAAGAGATTGAAAAGGTAATAAAAAAAAAAACTCCCAACAACAAAAAGCCCTGGCCCAGATGGCTTCACCGGAGAATTCTACCAACCATTCAGAGAAGATCTTACACCAGTACTCCTCAAACTATTTCAGAACATAGAAAAGGAAGAGATACTTTCAAATGCATTCTCTGAAGCCAGCATAACCCTGATACAGAAACCAGGCAGACACCACAAAAAAAGAAAATTATGGACCAATATTCCTCATGAATATAGGTGCAAAAATTCTCAACAAAATTCTAGCCAACGGAATTCAGCATCATATCAAAAAAATAATACACCAGAACCAAATAGGATTCATACCAGGTATGCAAAGATAGGTCAACATTAGAAAATCAATCAACGTAATCCACCATATAAATAAAAGAATCGCATGATCACCTCAATCAGTGCAGAAAAGGCATTTGACAAAGGCCAACACCCATTCCTGATAAAAACTCTGAATAAAATAGGTACAGAAGGGAAATTCCTCAACGTAATAAAGGACATCTATACAAAGCCAACAGCCAACATCATTCTTAATGGAGAGAGGCTGAAAACATTCCCATTGAGAACAGGAACAAGACAAGGATGCCCTTTATCACCACTCCTATTTAACATTGTGCTGGAAGTCCTAACTAGAGCAATAAGGCAAGAAAAAGAAATAAAGGGCATCCAAATTGGTAATGTATAAGTAAAACTGTCCCTATTTGCAGATGAGATGATACTATACATAGAAAACTCAAAAGACTCCACGAGAAAACTACTGGAACTAATAGATTCAGCAGAGTAGCTGGATACAAGATCAACATACAAAAATCAGTTGGATTCCTACACACCAATAAAGAGAACTACGAAAAGGAAATCAGGAAAACAATACCATTTATAAGAGTCCCTAAAAAAATAAAATACTTAGGAATATATCTAACTAGGGATGTAAAAGATCTATACAAAGAAAACTACAAAACACTACTGCAAGAAACCAAAAGAGATCTACATAAATGGAAAAACATACCATGCTCATGGACAGGTAGACTCAACATTGTGAAAATGACAATTCTAACCAAAGTAATCTACAAATACAGAGCAATCTCGATCCATATACCAACAACATTCTTTAAAGAGATGGAAAAACTAATCATTAACTTTACATGGAAAGGGAAGAGGCCCCAGATAAGTAAAGCATTATTGAAGAAGAAGAATAAAGTAGGAGGATTCGTACTACCTGACCTCAGAACCTACGATACAGCTATGGTAGTCAAAACAACCTGGTACTGGTACAATGACAGATGCATTGACCAATGGAAAAGAATTGAGAATCCAGATGTAAATCCATCCACCTATGGTCACCTAATCTTCAACAAGTGCCCAAAGTCCATCAAATGGGGAAAAGACAGTCTTTTTAACAAATGGTGCTGGCAAAACTGGATGTTCATCTGCAAAAAAAATGAAACATGACCCATACCGCACACCATTTACAAAAACTGATTCAAAATGGATCAAAGACCTAAATATAAAACCAAAAACTATAAAGATCATAGAAGGCAAAACAGGATCAACACTAGAGACCCTAACACCCAGCATTATGAGGATATAAACTGTAACTAACAACACACAAACTCCAGCAGATAAGCTAGATAACTGGGATCTTTTGAAAATTAAATACTTATTCTTATCAAAAGACTTCACCAAAAGAGTAAAAAGAGAACCTACAGACTGGTAAAAAATTATGGCTATGACAAATCTGACGAAGATCTAATCTCTAAAATCTACAGGAAAATCCAACACCTCTACAACAAAAAGGCAAATAATCCAATTAAAAAATGGGCAAAGGAAATGAACAGACCTTTCACCAAAGAAGACATTCAAGTGGCTAACAGACACATGAGGAAATGCTCACGATCACTAGCCATTAGAGAAATGAAAATCAAAACCACAATGAGATACCATCTCACCCCAGCATTACCAGCATGAATCAAAAAAACAGAAAATAACAAATGTTGGAGAGGCTGTGGGGAGACTGGAACTCTTATGCACTGCTGGTGGGAATGCAATGGTACAACCATTCTGGAAAATGATATGGCGCTTCCTTAGAAAGCTAGAAATAGACATACCATATGATCCAGCAATCCCACTCCTAGGAATATATCCCAGAGAAATAAGCGCCGTCACATGAATAGACATATGCACACTCATGTTCATTGCAGCATTGTTCACAATACCAAAAAGATGGAAACAACATAGATGCCCATCAACAGATGAATGGATAAACAAACTATGGTACATGCACACAGTAGAGTACTACGCAACAATAAAGAACAATGTGAATCTGCAAAGCATCTCACAACATGGGAGAATCTGGAGGGCATTATGCTAAGTGAAATAAGTCAATCACAAAGGACAAATATTGTATGAGATCACTACTATAAAAACTCATGAAAAGGTTTACACACAAAAAGAAACAATCTTTGATGGTTACAAGAGAGGGGAGAGGTGGAGATGGAAAAACCCTAAATAGACAGTAGATAAGTGATAACTTTGGTGAAGGGTAAGACAGTACACAATACTGGGGAAGCCAGCACAACTTGTACAAGGAAAGGTCATGGAAGCTCCACAGATACATCCAAACTCCCTGAGAAACTGCATTACTGGGCTGAGGGCTGTGGGGACCATGGTCTCGGGGAACATCTACCTCAATTGGCATAACACAGTTTATAAAGACAATGTTCTACATTCTACCTTGGTGAGTAGTGTCTGGGGTCTTAAAAGCTTATGAGCAGCTATCTAAGATATTCCATTGGTCTCACCCTGTCAGAAGCAAGGAAGAATGAAGAAAATGAAAGACACAAGGGAAGGATTAGTCCAAAGGACTAATGGACCACAACTACCACAGCCTTCACCAGACTCAGTTCAGCACAACTAGATGGTGCCCAGCTACCACTACTGACTGCTCTAACAGGGATCACAATAGGGGGTCCTGGACAGAGTTGGAGAAAAAGGTGGAACAAAATTCTAACTCACAAAAAAGAGCAGACATACTGGCCTGACAGAGACTGGAGAAACACCAAGAATATGGCCCCTGGACACCCTTTTAGCTCAGTAACGAAGTCACTCCTGAGGTTCACCCTTTATCCAAAGATTAGACAGAACCATAAAACAAAACGAGACTCAACGGGCACACCAGCCCAGGGACAAGGACTAGAAGGCAAGAGAGGACTGTAAAGCTGGTGTCTTAGTCATCTAGTGCTGCTCTAACAGAAATACCACAAGTGGATGTCTTTAACAAAGAGAAGTTTATTTCCTCACCGTAAATTAGGCTAAAAGTCTAAATTTAGGGCATCAGTTCTAGGGGAAGCCTTTCCCTCTGTCGGCCTTCTCATCAATCTTCCCTTGGACTAGGAGCTTCTCCTTGCAGGGACCCCGGGTCCAAAAGACGAGCTCTGCTCCTGGCACTGCTTTCTTGGTGGTATGAGGTCCCCCCCTCTATGCTTGCTTCCCTTTCATCTCTTGTAAGATAAAAGGTAGTGCAGGCCACACCTTAGGGAAACTCCTGTTACATTGGATCAGGGATGTGACCTTAGTAAGGGTGTTATACAATCCCAACCTAATCCTCTTTAACATAAAATTACAATCACAAAATGGAGGACAACCACATAATACTGGGAATCATGGGCCAGCCAAATAAATACACACATTTTTTGGGGGGACATAATCCAATTCCTGACAGCTGGTAATAGGGAATCCAAGATCGAGAAGGCAGAGTGTTGACAGGTTGTGGGGTTGGTAATCAATATTAGAAAACAATATGTGTACTAATTGCTTAATGAGAAACTAGTTTGTTCTGTAAACCTTCATCTAAAGTACAATAATTTAAAAGAAAAGGGGGGGGGGAGATTATAGTCTAGGAAACCCTATGGGGCAGTTCTACTCTGTCACATGAGGTCACTATAAGTCTAAAATCAACTTGATGTCACCTAACTACAACATAATAATAAATAATATTTATTGAGCATTTACTATGCACCAGACAGGTAGTGTGTTAAGTATATACACTAACCATTTGGAGTAAGTGTTATCATAATCCCCATTTTATAGTTTTGGAAACTAAAGCCAAAGTTGTACAACTAGAAAGTATCTGATTCAGATTCAAACCTAGACCTTTAAGCTTTTTTAAAAATTGTACTTTAGATGGTTTATAGAACAAACTAATTTCTCATTAAACAGTTAGTACACATATTGTTTTATGACATCAGTTAACAACCCCCATGACCTTCTCGACCTTGAGTTCCCTATTACCAGCCTTCCTGTCTGCTCCTGCCTTCTAGTCCTTGTCCCTGGGCTATTGTGCCCCTTTAGTCTCATTTTGTTTTATGGGCCTTAGACCTTTAACCTTAACCAATGCACTTAATGGAAAAAGATTTAGTACAATTCGTACATTTCTGAAACTATAAACAGCAAGGTCCAGGATGCTATTTTACAGAGACTGGCCAGGGAGTAAATTTCAGCTGTGATTATCAGTATTATTATTTCATTACATTAGTTTCATGTTTAAACCCATTTTGCAGGGAGAAGAGAAAGAAAATCAGGGTAAGTGAGAGGAGAGAAAGAAAAGGTCAAAGGGCAATAAGAGAAAGCTAAGTGGGGAAAGAGTGAGGAATACAGAATGCACTGAACAGGATGAAGAATGAAAAATACAATGGTGAAGAAAAGGAAGGCAAGAAGAGAAAATAGTTTGTGTTACAAACTGGGGGAAAAGGATGAAGAAAAGAGGGAGAATGGAGCGCAGAGAAAATAATCTTGTTCTTTAATTGCTCAGTGGACTTTAAAATATTTAGTTTTGTAATGTGCAAGTTAATAGTGCTTTCAGGATACTGTTCAGAGGGCAGGACTAGCTACATAATTTGTGTAGCCCAATGTAAAATGAAATGCAGTGCTCTTTGTTCAAAAATTAAGAATTTCAAGATGGCGACAACCAAGCATTAGACCAAGTGCAAGGTCCTTCTAAGTGAGGGCCCTGTGTGGCTATGCAGGTAACATGCCCATCAGCTGGCCACATCTGCAGGCATAGCATAAAGCCTAGCACAGAGCAGGCTTTCAATAAAAACAGTTGTTGAATGAACAGAACCTGGGACTAATTACTTTTTATCTCCTCTGAGGACAGGCCCATATTTCAGAAAAACTGATTTTATTTGGCTTCAATTTCAAATTTCCTGTTATTGTTCTCTACCGCGGGGTTCAGCTTTTATGGAACAGCACTTTATGGAGATGGTTTTGCTGCAGGAATCATCTCAGGCCTGATGAGTTGCTGTTGCTTTGTTCATATTCCCTTGCACTTAACTGAGTATGGCCACTTGGGGTCACTGCACTAGCAAGGTGAGAACTGGAGGAGCTTTCACTGTGGACATACGGAATGACCAGCTAAAAGGCATGGGGAGGGGTTAGCTTACTACAGCCAATGCATAAGAACTGCATATACTTTCCATTCTGATACAGTTTTATAACTATATATTAAACTATTTTTAAAATACCTGAATGTGGGGTAATTGGAACACTTATCCATTGCTGGTGGGAATGCAAAATGGTACAGTCATTGTGGAAAACAGTGTGGTGGTCCCTCAAAAAAACAAAAAAATAGAACTACCGTATGACCCAGCAATTCTACTCCTGGATATACACCCAAAAGACTTGAAAGCAGAGACTCAAACAGAGACTTGTACACAATGTTCACTGCAGCACTATTCACAATAGCGAAAAGGTGGAAACAAACTAAATGCCCATCAACAGATGAATAAACAAAATGTGGTATGCACATACAATGGAATACTACTCAGACTGTAGGAGAAATGAAGTCTTGATACATGCTATAGTACGGATGGAGCTTAAAGACATTATGCTGAGCTAAATAAGCCCACAACAAAAGGACAAATACTGTATGACCTCACTTGTATGAAAAGACAAGAAAAGGCAAATGTGTAGAGCCCAAAGTTTATTAGTGGTTACCAGGGGAGGGAGGAGGGGGGAAAAGGGAGGTTAACGGTGATGGAAAAATTGCATTGATTAAGGGTAGGGTTGCACGACCGATTGTTGTAATTGCTGTCATTAAGTTGTACACTGTAAAAAGTTGAATTGGCAAAAGTTGTGTGATAGAGATATTTACAACAGTGACAAAAAACAAAAACAAAAAAAAAACGTAGAGTAGCTGCTGAGGCTGCTTATGTACAAGCAAACACCTCACAGGATTTGCTTCCTTGGTTTGGAGGTTTAGGGTCATGGTTTCATAGGACATCGCAGTTAAATGGCCTAATAATGTGTTTGGTGCTTCTGTTCTACTTCCTAGTTCACTGCATAGCACCTAGGGCCTTAAATGCTTGCAAGCAGCCACCCAAGGCACAGTAATTGGTCTCTATTCACCTGGAGCAACAGAGGAAGAAAGAGGGTCAGGAACAGAGGGAGGATATGGAATGTGTGGCTAATTGCCTCCATGAACAACTACCTCCTTTGCCACACAGTCAGAAGAACTGGATGGTAACCGGCCTCCATTACTGAACATTTTAATCAAAGATTCCATAGACTAACGCTGATCAAAAGCTGGGGGAGGGGGGAACAGTACAGAATTTCAAACTCTCATTGACTCTAGACTATCTGGAGCCATGTAGGGCAGATGAACCCCTAAAACTATTGCCCTGAGATAATTTTTAAATCTTAAACCAAAAATATTTCCTGACGTCATCTTAAAATAGAACAACAGTTTAGCTTAACTAGTAAAAAATGTCTCCCTTGAGCATTATGCTTTTTTTTTTAATTGTGCTATAAATGAAAGTTTACAGTTCGAGTCAGTTTCTCATACAAAACTTTTATATACACACTGCTGTATGACCCTAGTTGCACTCCCCATACTGTGACAGCACACTCCTCTTTTCCACCCTGGATTTCCCGTGTCCATTCAACTAGCTCCTGTCTCTTTCTGCCTTCTCATCTCACCTCTGGACAGGAGCTGCCCATTTAGACTCATGTATCTACTTGAGCTAAGAAGCACACTCTTCACGAGTATTATTGTATGTCTTATAGTCTCATCTAATTCTTGTCTGAGGAGTTGGCTTTGGGAATGGTTTCAGTTCTGGGTTAACAGAGAGTCCAGGGGCCATGTCTTCTGGTGTCCCTCCAGTCTCAGTCAGACCATTAAGTCTGGTCTTTTTACTAGAATTTGAGTTCTGCACCCCACTTTTCTCCTGCTCTATCAGGGACTCTCTGTTGTATTACCTGTCAGGGAGGTCATTGGTGGTAGCTGGGCATCATCTAGTTCTTCTGGTCTCAGGCTGATGGAGTCTCCGGTTTATGTGGCCCTTGCTGTCTCTTGGACTAATATTTTCCTTGTGTCTTTGGTATTCTTCATTGTCTTTTGCTCCAGGTTGGGTTGGGACCAACTGATGCATCTTAGATGGCCACTCACTAGCTTTAAAGACCCCAGGTGCCACTCACCAAAGTGGGATGCAGAACATTTTCTTAATAAACTTTGTTATGCCAATTGTCCTAGATGTCCCCTGAAACCATGGTCCCCAGACCCTGTCCCTGCTACTCTGTCCCTCGAAGTTTTTGGTTGTATTCAGGAAACTTCTTAGCTTTTCGTTTAGTCCAGTTGTGCTGACTTCTCCTGTACTGTGTTGTCCCTCCCTTCACCTAAGATAATTCTTGTCTACTATCTAGTTAGTGAATATCCCTCTCCCTCCCTCCCCACCCTCACAGCCATCAACAAACATTTTCTTCTGTGTTTAAACCTTTCCTTGAGTTCTTATAATAGTGGTTTCATACAATATTTGTCCTTTTGCGACTAGTTTCACTCAGCATAATGCCTTTCAGATTTATCCATGTTATATTTCACAGATTCATCGTTATTCTTTATCATTGCATACTGTTCCATTGTGTAAATATACCAGAATTTGTTTATCCATTCATCCTTTGATGGGCACCATCTTTTTGCTATTGTGAACAGTGCTGCAATGAACATGGGTGTGCATATATCTATTTGTGTGGCGGCTCTTAATTTCTCTAGGATATATTCCAAGGAGTGGGATTACTGGATCATATGGTACTTCTATTTCTAGCTTTTTAAGGAAGCATCAAATCGATTTCCAAAGTGGTTGTACCCTTTTACATTCCCACCAACAGTGTATAAATGTTCCAGTCTCTGCACAACCTCTCCAACATTTATTATTTTGTGTTTTTTGGATTAATGCTAGCCTTGTTAGGGTGAGATGGTGTCTCATCGTAGTTTTGATTTGCATTTCTCTAATGGCTAATGATCATGAGCATTTCTTCATGTATCTGTTACCTGCCTGAATATCTTCTTTGGCGAAGCGCCTGTTCATATCCTTTGCCCATTTTTTAATTGGGCTATTTGTCTTTTTGTTGTTGAGGTTTTGCAGTATCTTGCAGATTTTAGAGATTAGATGCTGATCAGATTTGTCATAGCCAAAAATTTTTCCTAGTCTGCAGCTTGTCTTTTTACTCTTTTGGTGGAGTCTTTTGATGAGCATAAGTGTTTGATTTTTAGGAGCTCCCAGTTATCTAGTTTCTCTTCTGGTGTTTGTGCATTGTTGGTAATGTTTTGTATTCTGTTTATACCATGTATCAGGGCTCCTAGCATTGTCCCTATTTTTTCTTCTATCATCTTTATTGTTTTCGATTTTATATTTAGGTCTTTGATCCATTTTGAGTTAGTTTTTGCACATGGTGTGAGGTATGGGTCTTGTTTCAATTTTTAGCAGATGGATATCCAGTTATGCCAGCATCATTTGTCAAAGAGACTGTCTTTTCCCCATTTAATGGACTTCAGGCTTTTGTCAAATATCAGCTGCTCATAGGTGGATGAATTTATGTCTGGATTCTCAATTCTGTTCCATTGGTCTATGTATCTGTTTTGTACAAGCACCAGGCTGTTTTGACTACTGTGGTGGAATAACATGTTCTAAAATCAGGTAGCGTGAGGCCTCCCACTTTGTTCTTCTTCTTCAGTAAGGCTTTACTTATCTGGGGACTCTTCCCTTTCCATATGAAGTTGGTGATTTTTTTCTCCATCTCATTAAAAAATGCCATTGGAATTTGGATTGGGATTGCATTATATCTGTAGATTGCTTTGGGTAGAACTGACATTTTCACAATGTTGAGTCTTCCTATCCATGAGCAAGGTATGTTTTTCCACTTATGTAGGTCTCTTTTGGTTTCTTGCATAGTGTCTTGTAGTTTTCTTTTTATAGATCTTTTACATCCCTGATCAGATTTATTCTTAAGTATTTAATCTTTTTAGGGGTTACTGTAAATAGTATTCATTTGTGGGTTTCCTCTTCGAAGTTCTCTTTGTTGGTGTAGAGGAATCAAACTGATTTTTGTATGCTTATCTTGTATCCTGAAACTTTGCTAAAATCTTCTATTATTTCCAATAGTTTCCTTGTGGATTCTTTGGGGTTTTCTGTGTGTAAGATCATAGCATCTACAAATAGAGATACTTTTACTTCTTCCTTACCAAGTTGGATGCCCTTTACTTCTTTTTCTAGGCTAATTGCTCTAGCTAGGACTTCCAGCACAATGTTGAATAAGAGTGGTGATAAACGGCATGCTTGTCTGGTTCCTGTTCTCAAGGAGAATGCTTTCAGACTTTCTCCATTTAGGATAATGTTGGCTGTTGGCTTTGTATAAATGCCCTTACTGATGCTCAGGAAATTCCCTTCTATTCCTATTTTGCTGAGAGTTTTTATCACGAATGGGTGTTGGACTTTATCAAATGCCTTTTCTGCATCAATTGATAAGATCATGTGGTTCTTCTCTTTTGTTTTGTTTATGTGATGGATTACATTGATTGTTTTTCTAATGTTGAACCATCCCTGCATACCTGGTATAAATCCCACTCGATCATGGTGAATTATTTTTTTTATATGTTGTTGAATTCTATTGGCTAGAATTTTGTTGAGGATTTTTGCGTCAATGTTC
>NW_004443943.1:19727129-19731713 GCF_000243295.1 Trichechus manatus latirostris
GACTTTCTTTTGGGATCTACCTTGTGTGGGGTTTGATGAGCATCTTGGATAGATATCTTCTCATCTTTGACGATATCAGGCAAGTTTTCTGCCAACAAATTTTCAACAATTCCCTCTGTATTTTCTGTTACTCCCCCCTCCCCCGCCCTGTTTTGGTACTCCAGTCACTCGTAGGTTATTCCTCTTGATAGAGTCCCACATAATTCTTAGTGTTTCTTCATTTTTTTAAATTATTTTATCTGATTTTTCCTCAAATAAGTTGGTGTCAAGTGCTTTATCTTCCATCTCACTAATTCTGACTTCCATTGCCTCAATTCTGCTCCTATGAGTTTCTACTGAGTTGTCTAATTCTGACAATTTATTGTTAATCTTATGGATTTCTGATTGCTGTCTCCCTATGGATTCTTGCAGCTTATTAAATTTGTCACTATGCTCTTCTCTAATCTTCTTAAGTTCCTCTATTGCTTTGTCTGTACGTTCCTTGGCTTTTTCTGCGTTTTTCCTAATCTCCTTCCTGATCTCTTAAAGAATTCTGTATATTAATCTTTTGTATTGTACCTTTGGTAATTCCAAGAAGTTCTCTTCCTCTGGAAAATTTCTTGATTCTTTGTTTTGGGAGCTTGCTGAAGCCATTATGGTCTGCCTCTTTATGTGATTTGATATTGACTACGGTCTCTGAGCGATCAGTAAGTTATTATATTTATTTTATGTTTGCTTACTGTGTCCTAGCTTCTTGTTTTGTTTTGTTTTGATATGCCCAAATAGGCTACTCTCGTGAGCTAATTTGATTATTGATGGCTTTGAAGCTCTAACCTCCTGTCACCAGGTGGTTAGATCTGTTACTAGGTATGTGAGCCCAGGAGTCCATTTACTTTTTTTGTATGGATTCAGCTCAGCTGTCCAGATAGTCAGTCACCAAGTGGGTTGTGCGGGCTCTTACCTACAGTCCCAGACAGGCAGGGGTGATTTGAGTAGGCACTGGTATCTGGCTGCAGTAAGTGGTCACGCGCTGAGCAAGTCAGGGGGCTGAAGGTTGCCCCTGAGTGCCTGGGAGGAAAATATGTCCCTGTTCCCTAGACTGCGTAGATGGGAGGTTTTGCAGCCAGATTGTGGGCACCCAGTGCTGTTGGCTGTAAGGACTAGGAGGCACCACTTATTCTTGGACCCCTGTCGCAGGTGACTAGGTGGCTTGGATGTTGCCACCAGTCCTCAGGCCTCTGATGTGGGTAGGTGAGGACCCTGCTTAATGGGCAGAGTGGTGCCAAATGCCAGTCCACCATACAGCTGAGACGGCTGAAGTTAGGCTTCAGGTATATACCCTGTTGTACTGTGCTAATGAGGGCCTATGCTGTTGAAATGGGCCACGCAGGTCTATGCAGGCGTGAAAGGCATTAAAAGTCTGTGGACCCCTTATGACTGTGCCTAGGCAAAGGAGCTGCACCTACCCTAAGTTCCTGGCTTAGGGGAGCTGGCAGATTATTTATTCCTATTTGTTAATTTTTTCCCTCTCCAAGGCCGGGAGAATGGCTCAGGGCACATGACGGGTCCATACTTCTGGCCCAGGGGATGCGGCAATGGCTGAAGCCAGCCCGGGACTGGTGCAGAGCGGGGAGAGCGCAAATAAATGGGAAAGAGGTTTTCCCCAAAGGGGGGTTTTTTTTGATCCAGTGGTAGGTTAGACACATGTATGTATCTTTTGCCAATTGAGCACTGCTTTTCAATGGTTCTGGAGGCTTGAGTAGACTCTCTGCTGCTAAGTCTCTCCTGATTTGGAAAATATGTCCTGAGTGCCACTGCTTGCCTCACCGCTTGTGCCAGCTGCAGGGAACCAGTTCCTGCCAAGTCAAGCCTAGCTACTCCTTGCTGTCTCTGAACCATCTCTCCCTCCCACTGCCACTCAGTCTGATTCCTCAACTTTGCCTTTGATGTTCAGGGCTCCTAAGTTGTCATATATAATTGATTCACTTGCTTTTTCGGGTCATTGTTGTAAGAGGGACCACAGGAAGCGCCTGACTACTCTGTCATCCTGGCCCTACCTCGCATTATGCTCTTTTAAGATCTATCTATACGGAATCAAATTGACAACAGCAACTCGATAGATTAGGTAGGAACCTTAGCGGGAAGTGAATTTATGTTAATGAGAGAGGAACAACTCAGAAAAAGAGGGTGAGAATGGTTGCACAACTCAAAAAGTGCAATCAGTGTCACTAAATTGTAAATGTAGAAACGGTTGAATTGGTGTATTTTTGCTGTATATATTCTCAACAACAACAAAATAAATAAAATTTAGAAAAAAAAATATCTGAATGATACCAGCAAAGTCTTGAGAGGCTATAGATCAGAACGTCTGCTATAGAGTTCCTAGGGGTGGGGAAGACAATCTTTTCATAGATATGTACCCTGTCTCATGAGACATCTTTTTACAACATTAAGCTTGTCATCAGAAGTATTTGCATGTGGGTTATTCATTTAAAACATATTAGTTAGGCACCTACTGTATACAAGGCACTGGGCTGAACAGTGAACAATATAGACATCGTCCGCGTGCCTGACTCAAGGAGAGCAGTGCCTGAAGGTGGAGACAGATTCAGCAATTTGTTTGTTTACCACCATGATATTTGCCCTAAATGACACAAAGGACTACTGCCTCAAGGACAATGAAGAGGCACTTGACTTACTAGTGCAAGATCTAGGGGGCTCACTAACGTGGCTCCAGAACCAAGAGTTGAACCCAAAGATGTGTTCTAGTTTCCCCCTTCTACAACTGCAGGAAACAAATTTCAGGCAGTATTCACCTACCAAGCATCTAGAAATAATGAGGTTCAGGTCCAGAGCACCCTGACACACAATCAGGATATTTTGTTAATGATTACAAAAAGAACACTTATGTGTCTGTTTTTTATTTTTATTTTATCAAAAACAAACAAACCCATTGCTGTTGAGTCAATTCTGACTCATAGTGACCCTATAGGACAGAGTAGAACTTCCCCATATTGTTTCCAAGGAATGGCTGGAGAATTCAAACTACCGACCTTGTGATTAGCTCTAACCACTGTGCAACCAGCATTCCTTATTTTATCAAAGAGGAAGCTAAATGCTAGACTACCTGGTTTAATAACAAATGCCTGATAATGCTATTCTCCAGAGTTAATGTTGATTGAACTCTGGGCCAAACATTACACATATATTATCTCCTGATAATTGGTATACTACCCTGCTTGGTGAGCTATTATTGTCCTTAATTCATACCTGAAGAAAATGAGGCTTATACAAGTTAGGTAACTCTTCCGAAGCCCAACACTTAGGAAGGGATGAGTTGGAATTTGAACCTAAGCAGTTAAATGCCAGAGCAGGGCAGTTGTATTCTACAGCCTCCTGAGGGAGGGGGTTCCCAAGATAGGCTTTTAGTCTCTAGACAAGTGGTTCAAAGTATAAGGTGTTAACAACTAAGAGTTTATTTACAGATTAAATCCTTACTTTGTTGGTTAGTTTTATACTGGACACAGAATACATCTCCTGCCTTGCCAGTGTTTTTGTTTTTTAAATTTTTTCCCATACAAAAATTTATACAGACATTGTTATGTGACGCTAATTACTCTCCCCATACTGTGACAGCACACTTCTCCTTTCTACCTGATTCCCCATGTCCATTCAACCAGCTCCTAACCCTCTCTGCCTTCCCATCTCACCTCCACACAGAAGCTGCCCGTTTCGTCTTTTGTATCTACTTGAGCTAAGAGGCACACTCCTCACACGTATCACTTTATGTCCCACAGTTCAGTCCAATCCCTGTCTGAAGAGCTGGCCTTGGAAATTGTTTTAGTTTTGGGCTGCTCCTCCAGGCTCAGTCAGACCATTAAGTCTGGTCTTCTTATTAGAATTTGAGTTCTGTACCCCACCTTTCTCCTGTTGTGTTCCCTGTCATGGCGGTCATTGGTGATAGCCAGGCACCATTTAGTTCTTCTGGTCTCAGGCTGATGAAGTCTCTGGTTTATGTGGCCCTTTCTGTCTCCTGGGGTACTACTTGCCTTGTGTCTTTGGTGTTCTTCATTCTCCTTTACTCCAGGTGGTTGGGACCAATTCATGCATCTTAGATGGCTGCTTGCAAGCTTTTACGACCCCAGACACCATTCACCAAGAAGGATGCAGAACATTTTCTTAATAAGCTTTGTTATGCCAATTGACCTAGATGTCCCCTGAAAGCATGGTCCCCAGACCTCTACCCCTGCTACTCTGTCCCTCAAAGTGTTTGATTTTATTCAGGAAACTTCTTAGCTTTGGTTTAGTCCAGTTGTGCTGACTTTTCTTGTAGTGTGTGCTGTCCTTCCCTTCACCTAAGATAATTCTTATCTACTATCTAGTTAGTAAATAATCCTCGCCCGCCCTCCTGACCCTCGACCCTCGTAGCCATCAAAGAATGTTTTCTTCTGTGTTTAAACCTTTTCTTGAGTTCTTATAATACTGATCTTATACAATATTTGTCCTTCTGTGACTGACTAAAGTCACTCAGCATAATGACCTCCAGCTTCCTCCATGTTATAAGATGTTTCACGGCTTCATAGTTGTTCTTTATCGTTGGGTAGT
>NW_004443943.1:19731980-19733550 GCF_000243295.1 Trichechus manatus latirostris
CTGCTCATAGGTGGATGAATTTATGTCTGGATTCTCAATTCTGTTCCATTGGTCTATGTATCTGTTGTTGTACCAGTACCAGGCTGTTTTGAGTACCGAGGTGGTACAATAGGTTCTAAAATCAGGTAATGTGAGGCCTTCCACTTTGTTCTTCTTCAGTAATGCTTCCCTTATCCAGGGCCTCTTCCCTTTCCATAAGAAGTTGGTGATTTGTTTCTCCATCTCATTAAAAATGCTGGTGGAATTTGGATCGGGATTGTATTGTATCTGTAGATTGCTTTGGGTAGAACTGACATTTTCACAATGTTGAGTGTTCCTATCCATGAGCAAGGGATGTTTTTCCAGTTATGCAGGTCTCTTTTGTTTTCTTGCAGTAGTGTCTTATAGTTTGCATTGTATAGGTCTTTTACGTCTCTGGTTAGATTTATTCCTAAGTATTTTATCTTCTTGGGGCTATCATAAATGGTATTTATTTGGTGATTTCCTCTTTGAGATTCTCTTTGTTGGTGTAAAGGAATCCAACTGATTTTTGTATATTTATTTTGTATCCTGAAACTTTGCTAAAATCTTCTATTAGTTTAGTAGTTTTCTTGTGGATTTTTTGGTGTTTTCTGTGTATAAGATCATATTATCTGCAAATAGAGATACTTTGCCTTCTTCCCTACCAATCTGGATGCCCTTTATTTCTTTTTCTAGCCTAATTGCTCTGGCTAGGACTTCCAGCACAATGTTGAATAAGAGTGGTGATAAAGCACATCCTTGTTTGGTTCCCGTTCTCAAGGGGAATGCTTTCAAAGTCTCTCCATTTAGGATAATGTTGGCTGTTGGCTTTGTATAAATGCCCTTAATTATACTGAGGAATTTCCCTTTTATTCCTTTTTTGCTGAGAGTTTTTATCATGAATGGGTATTGGACTTTATCAAATGCCTTTTCTGCATCAATTGATAAGATCATGTGGTTCTTGTCTCTTATTTATGTGATGAATTACACTGATTGTTTTTTCTAATGTTGAACCATCCCTGCATACCTTGTATAAATCCCACTCGATCATGGTGAATTATTTTTTTTATATGTTGTTGAATTCTATTGGCTAGAATTTTGTTGAGGATTTTTGCGTCAATGTTCATGAGGGATATTGGTTTGTAATTTTCTTTTTTTGTGGTGTCTCTACCTGGTTTTGGTATCAGGGTCATGGTGGCTTCATAGAATGAGTTTGGGAGTATTCCATCCTTTTCTATGCTCTGAAATAACTTTAGTAGTAGTGTTGTTAACGCTTCTCTGAAAGTTTGGTAGAATTCTCCAGTGTAGCCATCCGGGCCAGAGCTTTTTTTGGGTGGGAGTTTTTTAATTACCTTTTCAATGTCTTCTTTTGTTCTACCTCTGTTTGTGTTAGTTTAGGTAGGTAGTGAGTTTCTAGAAATTTGTCCATTTCTGCTAGGTTTTCAAATTTCTTGGCATACAATTTTCCATAGTATTCCGTTATGATTCTTTTAATTTCAGTTGGGTCGGTTGTGATATCACCCATCTCATTTCTTATACGGGTTGTCTGCTTCCTCTCCTGTTTTTTTTT
>NW_004443943.1:19733650-19813541 GCF_000243295.1 Trichechus manatus latirostris
CTTGTAAACTCTTTCAGTTGTTTTTCTATTCTCTATTTCATTTAATTCTGCTCTAATTCTTTTTATTCCCTTTCTTCTGGTGCCTGGGCTTCTTTTCCTGCTCTCTTTCTACTTGTTCCAGTTGTAAGGTTAATGTTTTGATTATGGACCTTTCTTCTTTTTGGATGTGTGCATTTATTGCTATCAACTGACCTCGGAGCACTGCTTTTGCTGTGTCGCAAAGATTCTGGTAGGATGTTCCTGTCTTGCTGGTCTTTTTGATGCGTCTTTCCCCTACTAGAAGTCCTGAAGAGATTATAGGATGGATTTCTGGAAGTCAATACATATCTACTGCCAGAAAAATAAGTCTACATGCACGTGCAATCTGCCTATGTGTGCCCTACTACCCCCAGCCTCCCAGAACAAACTGATTAAATCATTTGTCCTTTGGGTAAAATGACATTGGAACATTCTGCTTGTCTTTTTAATTACCTGGACGAACAGAAACTGGTTATAGCTTCATCTTTTCCAACTCACTAGCTGTGTGGCCTTGGGCAAGTGACTGAACCTCTTTTAATTTCTTCACATTAAATTGGGAATAGTAAAAGTACCCCACAAGACTGTAGCAAAGATTTAGTTAGATAATATAAAGGGCTTGGCAAATAGTCAGTGCTCAATAAATAGCAATACGATTTTTATTTTGGCCTATAGCTGACATTCTTTATATGAGAGCCTTTTAGAAATGTATCATTTTAGAATAAGCTTTTTGGGGGCACTTTTATGTATTTATACGTTATATCTACATCCATGATTAAAATCTACACAGCTATTTATTTAGGACCTTTTTGTTTTCTTAGCAAAAACCTTCATGTACTAATGGAACTGTCAGAAGTCACAGAGGGAACCAGCAAAAGCTGTTGCACAGGGGAGAAGTGGTGAATACACTTCCTTCCATCTTGAGTTGTGGAAGAAGATACTGCTGCTTATCTTTATGGGCAGGTGTTGAAATAGGTCTGGAATGAGGAGTGCCTGAGTAAGGCTGGCTTTCCAGAGTGGGCATTGTGGATGGGAGGATTTGAAGTTGGGTTTGGGCAGATAGTATCAGAACTGGTGAAGAGAAAGGGGAAAAGGTCTGGGTAATGTATGCAGGAGAGGAATGTCTCAGCAGGAGGCAGCTGCCAATAGAAAACTGTCCTGTGCAATGCCCTGCTCTCCTCACCTTCCTTTACTCTTTAGAACAATGAGTTCTGGCCATGCACACTGACTGAGCTAAACTAGCCTGCCATTTCCTTCAGAGAACTGGTTTTCTATTCATTTTATTATCTTTGTAGGAGAACTTAGAACTTGTCCTAATTTCTTACGTTTCGGGTTCAGGTTCAATTTTCAAAAGGTTTATTATCCCCTCTCAATGCTGAACCTTCAGTTAGGGTATCTGGGTGGTGCAAGCAGTTTGTGATCAGCTGCTAACCCAAAGGTTAGTGGTTTGAATGTACTCAGTGGCTCTGTGGAAGACAAGGCCTGATGGACTGCTCCCATAAAGATTACAGCCAAGAAAATCCTACGGAGTACTTCTACTCTGTAACACATGGAGTCACCATTAGTGAGGGTCAACCTGATGGTGGCTAACAACAACATTACCAGGTGGGCGTGCTCAGTAATTGCAGAGACAGTCAACTAAGGAAAAATTCCAATTTTTTTTATTGTGGTAAAATATATATAACAAAACATTTGCCATTTCAACCATTTTTATATGTACAATTCAGTGAAATTAATTATATTCACCATGTTGTAGAACCATCACCACTATCCGTTAAAATTGAATTTTTTACAACTCCATAAAAAACAGTTGTATAAGGATCCAAAACACTGTGATCTAGGTACAGAGATTTGGATTGATCCAGGGATAAATTTTAAATAACCAGAGGATTAGATGAACTTCATGTCTTCTGGCAAAAGTTTATAAGTATTGTTTCTTACATTGCAGCTCTTGATAAAAGCGGGCATCAGGGAATTTGAAGTAACATTCTTGGCTGGTGTTTTAGGATTCTATTAAGGCAACTGACTATAACCCCATTATAGAACATTATATTTAATGTCAATATATAAAGAGCAAGTTTGAAGAAACTTTTTATAATTTGATATTGTTCTAATTCCCAATTGTTACCAATCACAGATTAATCAAACTCCTACCTTATGTTCAGACCTGTTAGAAAGGCCCCTTTCTAAGTAAGTCATCCTGAATTCTCTCCCATGGCTTGAGGGCTGCAGCATTGTTTTGTTTCAAAACTCCTCCAGCTTTCTCTCAGCTGTGTGCAGAGCTCTGTGACGAACTATAGGAAGTTACAAAATCTAAAAAAAAAAAAAAAAAAAAAAAAGAGTTATCTTTGAACTCAAAGACCTTAACATGGTGTGACAGTACTGGTGAATTTGGGAAAAGATTTTGTTTCTGTATATCCTCAACATTTATTGGGCCCTTTCTAAGTATGACAGGACTTCCCAAAGGGGTCCATGTCCTAATCTCTGGAAGCTGTAAATGTGTTACTTTACATGGCACAAGGGACTTTGCAGATATGATTAAGGTTAAGGACTTTGAGATAGGAGGTTATCCTGGATTATGTGATGAATTCAACCTAATCACATGGTTCCTTGAAAGCAGAGGACCTTTTCTGGCTCAGACCAGAGCCAGAGGGAGATGTGACTACAGAAGAATGGTCAGAAAGATGCACTGTTGCTGGCTTTGAAAATGGAGGAAGGGGGCTACGAGCCAAGGAGTGTGGGTAGCCTCTAGAAGCTGGGAAAGATAAGGAAATAAATCTCCCCTAGAGTCTCCAGAAAAGAACATAGTCCTGCTTTGTGAGACTCATATTGGACACTGTAAAATAATAAATTTGTGTTGCTTTAAGCTACTAAATTTGCAGACATTTGTTTCAGCAGCAATAGAAAACTAATACAAATGGGACAATAACATAAGGTAGACACTACTATTATTACTGTTTACAACAGGGAAACTGAACTATGGACGGATTAGGTTCTTGCCAAGGTCATACAGCTATGAAGTGAAGGAACCAGGAATTAAGTTGAGGACGTCTGTCTTCAGAGCTCATGCTCTTAACTATGATGCAATATACGGCCTCCACACCTTCCAGGATTTTTGGCAGGGAGGAGAATGGAGGTAAGGTTCAAGTAAAACCTCACTGAAGGAAGTGAGTTACAGAGAAGGGATAGTAAAAAGTTTGGTTGACTCAAAGGGAAGTTCAGAGCCCTGGATTAATGGAGACCAGAGAATAGTTGTCACTCAGGCTAGGTTTGCACTCTGTTACTGATAATCTTCCTCAGTCACTGCTTTGATCATGACAAACTGGTTTACTCAGCGTCCTACAAACATGTCATTAAACAGGATTCTTTTCTACACTGGTGCTTTTGTCTAAGCCACCTCACCTCTCTTTCCCGACCCTCTGATGTCCACCTCCTCCCAAGAGCTCCTCATCCCTCCTCACCCCCAGCCTACAGCGACCTGGGGGCACTTGGGTTCAAAGACTTTGGCATGAAATCACACATTACCCCCTGGGCCTCTCATATCTTTCCCATAGTGTCTTAATTTTTTTGGCGCTTGTAACTCATTTCCAAGTTGACTGGCCCCTGTGAACTTCCTGAGGGTAGGGATATAAATCCACCCAGAGCAGGTCATCAAGGCCGCCAACTTCTTGGTTCACTCCTAAAATCTGTCTTTCTACCACACACAGTTTTGCTTTTCTTGAGTGCACGTCCGTCTTTCTCTGATTCCCCATCACCTAGAGAACGTTGTTGTTAGGTGTCATAGAGTCCATTTTCGACTCATAGCGATCCCATGTCATGCAGAACTGCCCAATAGGGTTTTCTAGAGTACATTAGGCCCCATTGTTAAACGTTCTCATAGCTTTTATTACATATTATTTGGGGGTGATTATTTGATTTCCCACCTCCCTCATTACCGCGGTATTTTCAGCGCATAGCAGAGGTCCAGGCACACGAAAATACACGTTAAAGCCAAAAGGCCCGTCACTAGATGACAACTAATATTAAGTCCCGGGGGGAGGGCGGGAGGCGAGGCCGCACGGTGACCTCGACGAGTCTCAGCTCCCAGCCGCTGGCAACACCTTGACTTCTCCAAGGTGTGGGCGTCGAAACTCCCCCGCGTCCTCCAGTCCACGCCTCCTTCGCCCGCGCTCCGCGCGCCCCCGCGCCGCCGCCCCTCGCGCCCCGCCCTGCCTCCCCCAGCGCGCCACCCTATCACCGCCCCTTTCCCCGCCCCTCTGCGCTCGCGACACATCCTGCTCGCCCCCGCCGTCTACGCGGCGCCGCGCTTCGCCGGCTCCTTAACGTCCAGCCAAGATGGCGGAGAGCGCTGAGGGTCTGGGCACCATCCCGGAGCACGAGCGGATCTTGCAGGAGATCGAAAGCACTGACACTGCCTGCGTGGGGCCCACTCTCCGGTAAAGCTCTCATCCCCCCGGGACTTCGGGCCGCCCCCGCCGGCCGCTCCTCAGCAGCAGGGCGGGGCGTTCACCGCCAGCCGCGCGCCGGGCGGCCCGACAGGTGGTGTGCGCTGGGGCGCTGCTTGGGCGGCGGACCAGAGCTCGGGCCTGTGTGGGCGGCTGCACCTGTCCGCGCGGTGGCGGCGCGGACCGCCTTAGCCGCCGGAGCTGTCACTGCGCAGCCGGTGGGTGTGGCTACCGTGGCGCTTCTGACCCCAGGAGCCGCGGGTGCGCCGCCCCTCGTTCGCCGCCTGGCCCCGGCCCGGGGTCCCGAGGACTCGCCGCAGGCTTGGCCCGCTCCGCGTCCGCGACGGGGCTGAGGGTGGCTGGACAGCGGGCGTGACCGGGGCGAAGGTTACCTGCCGGTAACCGGCGTGACTGAAGTGCCTAGGCGCGCGCGGAAGAAAACCCTGGCGCCGTGGGCTGCCGCGGGCGTGGGAGAATTGAAGTTGAGCAGGAGACGCCAGCACCATTATCTCCCCGGCAAGGCCCTGAGTGGGCGAGAAGGCAGCGTGGGCTGGAGGGGAGGAGCTGAGGCTCAGCAACACGCTGGTGTAACTGTGCGCTCACCGGGAAGCTTCTGTGGAGACGGGAAAGCTTTCACTTATTCACGAACGTTTCATTGATTTTGCATCAGATTTTCCATTTATTTTGAAAAGAATCTTAATCCACCTCCTTTAAGAATACAGTACTAGGTAATCAATATTCTATGCCAGATCGAATACCTGTTGTTCTAATGGAATATTATCAAGAGAATGTACAGCTCCATTAGATTAGGTTGGGTGCTTTCTTCAAGAATAAAAACCAGTTTTTGTCTAGTGGATTCCAACTCATGGCGACTCCATGTGTTGCACAGTAGAACTACTCTATAGGGTTTTCATGGCTGTGACCTTTCAGAACCAGATCACCAGGTCTTTCTTCCCAGGCACCTCTGGTGGGTTCCAGGTGGGTTAGAACCGTCAGCCTTTCAATTAGTGCAGATTGCTTACACTAGTGCCACCCAGGGAATATAAGTTTTTATCTTTAGCAGTGATGATGATAAATGAAATTATGCTTCATTTAGTCAGGAACTTGGGGCAGATTTTGCTTTATCGTTAGTATTTTCTTCAGAATACACTTCCTAGAAATGGAGCAACATATGGTTTGTGGACCTATGGATGTACTTATATTGTAAATTCACCTTGCCCTGAGAGTCAAGAGTCCTGGGTTCTTGTTTTGCCCTAGTCTTGCCACTGATAAGGTGGGCAATCATGGGCAAAAGTAATTTAATCTCTCTGGGCCTGGGTTACTTTATTTGCAGAATAAGGAGATGGATGTTTTGATGCCCAAAAAGCTTGGGACAGTAGGGACCTTGCCTGTTTATTCACTGCTGTATCCCTAACACCAAGCTTGTGTTAGGTGTGTGATAAATTTTTGTCCTATGAAGTTCCTGCTATGGAATGATAATTAGTGCATTTCCTTAAATTTCCAAGGTAATTACTTCTTTTCATAAAACTCTTTATTTTGATAATGAAAGTAGAAATCATAGATTAAAAGGATGTTTTGTTTTTCTTACTGCATGGTGAGACTGAAACAGTATAGGATGTGATATAGTTATCAGAAAAGTCCATTTTTGAAAGTAGTATTGGTTATGAAGGAGATGCTTCATCTTGGGAAAAAAAGATAAAGTTAACTTAGACTTGGAAGAAAATTTTGAAGTAGATGGAGAGGCTCTGGGGATACAAACAGAATACAGTTGATCTTCATTATTTATGGATTCCATATTTGTGAATTTGCATACTCACTACTGTTTATTTGTAACTCCAAAATTAATACTGTGCTTTCACGGTCATGTGCAGAATGACAAAAAATTTGAGTCACCTTATACATGTTGCCAGCTGAGGTCGAACAAGGCGATGCTCTGCCTTCTTGTTTCAGCTCTCAGACTGTCAACAAGTGTCCTTTTTGCGATCTATTTAGTGCTGTGTTTTCTCACATTTTTGTGCTCTCTGCTGCTGATATTGCCGTTTAAAATGACCTCCAGGTGTAGTACTGAAGTACTGTCTAATGTTCTAAGCATAAGAAAGAAGGCTATGATGTGCCTAAAGGAGAAAATACATATGTTAAATATGTTAGATAACCTTAGTTCAATGATGAGTTATAGTGCTGTTGACCATGAGTTCAATGTTAACAAGTCAACAATATATATTAAAGTGTCTTTAACCAGAAACACATAAAACAAGGTTTTGTAGTAATATTGACTAAAATGTGACCAGAGACTCGCAGAAGCCCAACCTTGTGTTTCCCCTAGGAGCAATGGTTCAGTATACACTAGTTCAGTGTTCAGGGTGACTTTATAGAACATAACTACTGTGAATAACAAGAATCAACTGTATATGTATTCACAAGGTTATCATCCTGTTCTCTTTTGCCAGTTACCTCACCTGCTTACTTTGTTGAAACCTACTTTTTTCTTTAGCAAACTCCAGTGACTCATTCTGTGTATACACCTGTCATCTCTCATGCGGAGCCCTGGTAGCGTAGTGGTTAAGAGCTTGGCTGCTAACCAAAAGGTCAGCAGTTTGAATCTACCAAGCCGCTCCTTGGAAACCCTGTGGGGCAGTTCTCTTCTGTCCTGTGGGGTTGCTATGAGTCAGAATTAACTTGACGGCAACGGGATGGGACATCTCTAATGTGTAAGCAGACCCTTTGCATACACAGATAAAAGGCACTGCCAGTAGTCCTTCCTCTTGAACAGTGTTTAAGCTACTTCTGTTTCCCCTCCAATTTGTTTCTAGTTTCATTGAGTGAAATGTAAATATTATGTTTTTAAAAATCCTTTATTATGGAAAATTTAAATGTGTAAAAGTAAAATAGTATAATGGACCATCGTGAACCCATCACCTAGCTTCTGGCCAGTCTCATTTGATCTTTTCCCCTATCCACTCTTCCTCATCCTGGGTGATTTTGAAGCAGATCCCAGACATCAATTTGTCCTTAAGTATTTCAGTATCGATGTTATTTTTTTGTTGCTGTTTCCTAATCTTTTAGCTGGCTTTTAAACTGATGTTACTGTCATTACTATTTTTCCCAGTGGCAGTCTTTTTCAGCCTGACCTTTCACTTTTTGTCATATCTGGCTTGCTGGGGGTGTGTGCATGTATCATTGCACACACGTTAATTTTTCTTCCCTTTTTCTCATTCTTGTTTTTAAGAACTGTCTATGTTGATGTGAGAAATTCTAATTCATTGTTTGTAACTGCTATATAGTATTCTGTGTGTATATTCACCACATTATAGTTGTCATTATAGTTAAAATTGTTGTTAGGTGCCATTGAGTCGGTTCCGACTCATAGCTGCCCTATGTACAACAGAACAAAACACTGCCTGGCCATGCACCATCAATTCCCTGAGTAATGGAGAAATTTAGATCTCCTCCAGCTCCCCACTACAGCAGACAACATTGCTATGAACACCATCATATATTTTCCCCCTTGGTTGTGTATGAGAATTTTTCTGGGACGTATCCTAGGAGTTGTATGATTTTGTTCACTCTTCTTCCCCACTGCCACTACCCTAGTTCAGGAGACTTATCTTCTTTCATCTAGATTATTGTACTAGACTTCTAACTGTCCTTCCTTCCTCCATCCTTGCCCCATTTCAGTCCTTTCTCACTGTTCAGCCAGACTGATTTTTGTGTAACACTAATCTAATGATGATATGCAGTTCTTAAATAGGGGAACAAAAGTTCTCTATTGCCCTTAGTTTGAAGTATAAATTCCTTAAATGACTTTCAAAGTGTTTCATGATCTAACTTCCCTACTTTGCATTTTGCGCTCTAGTCATAATGAATTTTTTCAGTTCCCTAAGCACACTAAGTTTTTTCTCTCATCTCTAGGTTCACAGTGCTGTTTCTTCTGCCTAAAACCAATCAAACATACGAAAAATCACCTCTGGCCTGGTCCACTTTGAATCCCAGTATTAGACATTACTTTTTCTGGGAAGTCTTCCCTGATCCTCACCTAGTCTGAATCAGTTGCACCTCTTATGTGTCCCATAACAATTCATACTTCTCCTATAATAAATAGTACTTCTCACATGTGTCATAATTATCTACTTGTTTTTTTCATCTTCAAGAAATTTGGAAGGCAGGTACCTAACCAACTAACAGGAAGAGATCCATATTCACGCCCATTCCAAAGAAAGGCCATCAGATGGAATGCAGAAATTATCAAACAGTATCACGTATTAGCAAAATTTTGCAGAAGATAATTAAAAAATGGCTTTGGCCATACATCGAGAGGGATCTGCCAGAAGTTCAAGCTGGATTCAGAAGAGGATATGGAATGAGGGATATCATTGCTCATGTCAGATGGATCTGGGCCGAAAGCAGAGAATACCAGAAAGATGTTTACCTGTGTTATTGACTAGGCAAAGGCATTCGACTGTGTGGATCATAACAAATTATGGATAACATTGCAAAGAATGGGAATACCAGAACACTTAATTATGCTCATGCGGAACTTGTACATGGATCAAGAGGCAGTCGTTCGAATAGAACAAACAGGTACTGCATGGTTTAAAATGGGAAAAGATGTGTGGCAGGGTTGTATCCTTTCACCTTACTTGTTTAGTCTGCATGCTGAACAAATCTGAGAAGCTGGACTGTCTAAAGAAGAATGTGGCATCATGGTTGGAGGAAGACTCATTAACAACCTGTGATATGCAGATGACACAACCTTGGCTTGCCAAAAGTAAAGATGACTTGAAGCACTTATCAATAAAACTCAAAGACTGCAGCCTTCAGTATGGGTTATACCTCAACATAAAACAAAAATCCTCACAACTGGTCTGATAAACAACATCATAGTAAATGGCGAAGAAATTGAAGTTGTCAAGGGTTTCATTCTACTTTGATCAACAATCAACGCCCATGGAAGCAGCAGTCAAGAAATCAAACGACGTATTGCATTGAGAAGATCTACTGCAAAAGACCTCTTTAAAATGTTAAAAAGCAAAGAGGTCACTTTGACTATCCAGGTGGACTTGACCATGGTCTTTTCATTCGCCTCATATGCATGTGAAAGCTGGACAATGAAAAAGATTTAAGAAGAATTGAAACATTTGAATTGCATTGGCGAATAATATTGAGCATGTTGTGGACTGCCAAAAGAACAAACAAATCAGTTTTGGAGTCAGAATGCTCCTTAGAAGTGAGAATGGTGAGACTTTGTCTTGTTTACTTTGATACATCATCAGGAAAGACCAATCACTGGAAAAGGACATCATACTTGGTAGAGAGTCAGTGAAAACGAGGGAAACCCTCCATGAGATGGATTGCCACAACAGCTACAACAGTGGCCTCAAATATACCAACGATTGTGAAGATGGCACAGGACTGGGCATTGTTTTGTTCTGTTATACATAAGGTTGCCATGAGGCGGAGCTGACTCAATGGCAGCTAACACCAACAACCTTTAGATTGTTGGGCAGGGACAAGGTATGTCTGGCTGATTTTATCCCTTGTGTTTAGCACAAGGGTGTGCATATAGGGAGGTTCAATAAATAGTCATCTGATCCAGATGCCCTTGTTGTGGATTGAATTGTGTCCTCTAAAAAGATATGTTGAAGTCTTAAGTCCTCTGTGAATGTGACCTTGTTGGGGATATAAGATTTTTCTTTGCAAGTGGTGTCAGTTAACTAAGTGACATGCTACAGGAGTAGGATGAATCCTAATCCTATGTGACTGTTTTCTTATAAAAAAGGACAGACATGAAAACAGAGGCACACACAGGGAAAAGGCACCATGGGAAGATACACGTACAAACAAAGGAACACCAAGAATTGTTGGCAGCCACTAGAAGCTAGTAGTGAGTTCCTCTCTCAAAGCCTCAGAAGGAATTGACATGGCTGATACCCTGATTTGGACTTCTAGCCTTCAGAACTGTGAGAAAATTAATTTCTGGTCTTTAAATTCACCCACTTTGTGGTATTTTGTTATGGCAGCCCTGGGAAACTAAAACACTCCAAAGAAAACAAAGGTGAAAAGGTACACCTGCTCATTCGTGCAGCCTGCCTACGCAACACTTTGTGTCCAGCACAATGCAGAGAGGGTTGATTATATTTCTTTTTGTTTTGATGATTCTGTAGTGGTATCTCACACCATACGAACTCAGTATTATCTTCCGTTCTCTCCACATATGTTTAGTGCACATGGAAGAATATTGAAATGGTAGTGAACGTGAATCTAGATATAGCCCTATAAGAAACTTAATGTATGAAAAAAGATAAAAATATGTAAATTAAGGAACTGATACTTCTTTTCATAAAGGAAAAATTTCGTTTATGAAATTTAATCACAATTTCTTTAAAAATCAATGTATTTGGTTACAGTAGAATAGACAGTATATAAACTAAATTGATTTTAATGAATAGTTATTAAGATTAAATCATTTCCCCAGAAAATTTTTATTTAATGTAATTAATATATGACTGAGATAGTTGTGGAGTTTGTTTCTAGTGGATACAAATAATGTTTTATTTTAAAATAACTTTGTGATAAAAGTAATATGTACGCAGTGTGGAAAATCTGTAAAAACAAGAAAGTTAAAAGAACAAAATTAGAAAAAATTTCACACCCGAGAGATAAGTTACTTGTAAGATTTTGTTACATTCCTGATAACCTTTCACCTGTGCATTCTTTTATCCCCATTAGTGCATGCACACGCGTATAAAATCATTTGTGACTATCCCTGATACATCAGTTGGTGTCCTGATTTTTTTTCACTTACTATTATATTGAATATCTTGCAAATATCTTTTTAAAGATAGTTTTGATGTATTGTTTTTAATTTATTCAATAGTTCTGTTATTATTATATCTTTACCTATATAACAATTTTTTCTATTACAGGTAAAACTATGATCAATATCTCTTAGAGTAGTGAGTGAGAAGTAGATGACTCGATTCAAATTCCAGCTCTTTCACTGCTTAGTTACAGAGCTTTACTACTTCGGCGAGTTGTTTGACCTTTGTAAGCCTCAGTTTTCTCAACTGTAGAACAGGGGTAATAATAGTATCTGCCTTAATTATGTGGATTCTTAAAATGTTTCTGAATTAATTTCTATAAGAATTATTTTTACCTCTGTTATGTGTACCATTCAGTCGATTCTGACTCATAGCGACCCAGGAGGACAGAGTACAACAGCCTCATAGGGTTTCCTAGGCTGTTATCTTTACGGGAACAGATCACTAGTCTTCTCTCCCACAGAACAGCTGGTGAGTTTGAACTGCTAACCGAGTGCTTAACTATTGTGCCACCAGGGCCCCTTTTTTATGTCTAGCAAATTTCAAATATTAGAAGTTCAATTTTCTTGTTTTCTGGGAGTTTTGTGAATATTTCATTTATATGAATGGTTATTTACTGCAATAAGCCAATCAGAACAGTATTCCTTCAACTTAAGAGACTTTACAATCTAATATATCCATATCCTATGATGATAAGAAATCATTTCACACATACAATGAGAGGTAAAAGCCTTTCTGGATTACAGATACATACTCACACAGATACTTGGTAAGCCTTGTAGTTTTGTGTCTGTAACTTTACCTACAGGTAAAGAGTTATAAGAGTCACAGAGATACAAAAACTCACTGGTACAGATAGCAAAGGCCTGTTCTCAGTGGGCGTGATATTCTTAATTGATTTGAGTTCAAAACAGACTAATAAACAAAAAGACTTTTCACCCAAGAGATAGCTATCATCCATCTATGTTGTTGTTGTTGTTAGGTGCCGTTGGGTCAGTTCCGACTTACAGCGACCCTATAGGACAGAGTAGAACTGCCCCATAGGGCTTCCAAGGAGCGGCTGGTGGATTTGAACTGCCGACCTTTTGGTTAGCAGCCGAGTTCTTAACCACTACACCACTAGGGCTCCATTCCATCTATAGGGATCACCAAATAAATGTTCTACCACCATTAACATAAACTCACTATCCTCCCTCCTCCTGCCCCTGGTTACCATTAATGATCTTTTATTTCTATATATTTGCTTACCTTATATAAGGGAGATCATACAGTATTTGTACTTTTGCAACTGATTTATTTTGCTCAGCATAATGTTTTCAGTGAAGGAACTGAAAATTTTTACCAACTTCTGCAGTCTGAAATTGATCAAACATGCAGTCAAGATGCATTCATAATTACTGGTGATTGGAATGTGAAAGTTAGAAACACAGAAGAAGGATCAGTAGTTGGGGAATAGGGCATTGCTGATAGAAACAACACTAAAGATCACATGATAGAATTTTGCAAGACCAACAACCTATTTATTGGAAATAGCTTTTTTCAACAACATAAACAGCAACTATACACGTGGACCTGGCAAGATGGAATACACAGGAATCAAATCGACTACATCTGTGGAAAGAGACCATAGAAAAAGCTCCATATCATCAGTTAGAACAAGGCCAAAGGCTGACTGCAAAACAGACCATTAATTGCTTATATTGCAAGTTCAGGTTGAAGCTGAAGAACAAGTCCGTGAGAGCCAAAGTACTACCTTGAGTGTATCCCACCTGAATTTAGAGACCATCTCAAGAACATATTTGACACATTAAACACTAATGACCGAAGACAGACAAATTGTGGGATGACATCAAATGTGAAGAAAGCAAAAGGTCATTTAAAAGACAAGAAAGAAAGAAAAGACCAAAACGGATGTCAGAAGAATGCTGAAGCTTGCTCTTGAACATAGAGTAGCTAAAGTGAATGGAAGAAATAATGAAGTAAAAGAGCTGACAGAAGATTTCAAAGGGTGGTTTGAGAAGACAAAGGAAAGTATTATAATGAAATGTACAGAGACCTGGAGTTAGAAAACCAAAAGGGAAGAACATGCTTGGCATTTCTCAAGCTTAAAGAATGGAAGAAAAAATTCAAGCCTCGAGTTGCAATACTGAAGGATTCTGTGGGCAAAATATTGATTGATGCAGGAAGCATCAAAAGAAGATGGAAGGAATACACAGAGTCACTGTACCAAAAAGAATTAGTTGTTATCAGCCATTTCAGGAGGTAGCGTATGATGAAGAACCGATGGTACTGAAAGAAGTGCAGGCTGCACTGAAGGTATTGGTGAAACACAAGCCTCCAGGAATTGTCAGAATATCATTTGAGATGCTTCAACAAACAGATGCATCATTGGAAGCACTTGTCTATGCCAAGAAATTTGAAAGACAGCTACCTGGCCAGCCAGCTGGAAGAGATTCATATTTGTGCCCATTCCAAAGAAAGGCGATCCAATATAATACGGAAATTATTGAACAATATCATTAATATCACACACAAGTAAAATTTTGCTGAAGATAATTTAGAAACAGTTGCAGTGGTACATCGAAAGGGAACTGCCAGAAATTAAGCCAGATTCAGAAGAGGACATGGAAGGAGGGATATCATTGCTGATATCAGATGGATCTTGGTGAGAGCGGAGAATACCAAAAAGATGTTTACCTGTGTTGTGTTGACTATGCAAAGGCATTTGACTCTGTGGATCATGACAGGTTGTGGATAACATTGCAAAGAATGGGAATTCCAGAACACTTAATTGTGCTTGTACAGAACCTGTACATAGACCAAGAGGCAGTCGTTTGAACAGGACAAGAGGATACCGCGTGGTTTAAAATCAGGAAAGGTGTGTGTCAGGGTTGTATCCTTTCACTGAAAAAAACCCAAACCTGTTGCTGTTTGACTCATAGCGACCCTATAAGACAGAGTAGAACTTCCCCGTAGGGTTTCCAAGGAATGGCAGGTGGATTCAAACTGCTGACCTTTTGGTTATCCGCTTGACCTCTTAACCACTGCATTACCAGGGCTCCGTGCTTTCACTATACTTACTCAATCTGTATGCTGAGCAGATAATCTGATAAGCCAGACTATATGAAGAAGAACGCAGCATCAGGATTGGAGGAAGACTGATTAACAATCTGTGATAAGCAGATGACACAACCTTGCTTGCTGAAAGTGAAGATGACTTGAAGCATTTACTGATGAAGATCAAAGACCACAGCCTTCAGTATGAATTATACCTCAACATAAAGACAACAAAAATCCTTACAACTGAACCAATAAGAAATATAATGATAAGTGGAGAAAATACTGAAGTTGTCATGGCTTTCCTATTACTTGGATCTACAATCAATGCCCATGGAAGCAGCAGTCAAAAAAATCAAACGTATTGCATTGGGCAAATCTACTGCAAAAGATTTCTTTAAAGTTTAATAAGCAAAGATGTCACCTTGAAGACTAAGGTGCACCTCACCCTAGCCATGGTATTTTCAGTTGCCTCATACACATGTGAAAGCTGGACAGTGAATAAGGAAGACCCAAGAAGGATTGATGCCTTTGAATTATGGCGTTGGTGAAGAATATTGAATATACTGTGGGCTGCCAGAAGAACTAACAAATCTGTCTTGGAAGAAGTACAGCCAGAATGCTCCTTTGTATTGAGGATGGCAAGACTTTGTCTCATGAACTATGAACACGTTATCAGGAGGGGGACCAGTCCCTGGAGGAGGACGTCATGCTTGGTAAAGCAGACAGCAAAAAAGAGGAAGACCCTCAACAAGATGGATTTACACGGTGGCTGCAACAGTAGGCCCAAACATAGCAACAGTCATGAGGATGGGGCAGGACCAGGCATTGTTTCTTTCTGTTTTACATAGAGTCGCTATGAGTCAGAAATGACTCGATGGCACTTAACAACTTTTCAAGGTTCATCCGTGTTTCAGCATTCATCAGAACTTTATTTCTCTTTACAGATGTGTAATAGTCCATTGTATGGATGTACCACATTTTGTTTATCCATTCATCAGTTGTTGGACATTTCAGTTGTTTCTACCTTTTGGCTGTTATGAAAAGTGCTACAGTGAACTTAGGTGTACAACTTTGTGTTCCTGCCTTCACTTCTTCTGGGTATATACTTAGAATTGGAATTGCTGGATCATAGGGTAATTCTGTGTTCTGGGTCATAGGGTTTTTGAGGAACTGCCAAACAGTTTTCCAAAGTGGCTGTAACATTTTACATTCCCACCAGCAGTGGATGAGGGTTCCGGTTTCTCCACAGTCTCGCCAACCCTTGTTCTTTCCGGTGTCTTTGATCTTTGCCATTCTAATGGGGTAAGGCGATAACTCATTATGGTTTTGATTTGCATTTCCCTAATGGCTAATGGGGAGCCCTGGTGACACAGCGGTTAAGTGCTTGGCTGCTAGCCAAAAGATCAGCAGTTGGAATCCACCAGCCGCTCTTTGGAAACCCTATGGGGCAGTTTTACTCTGTCCTATAGAGTTGTTATGAGTCGGAATTGACTCGACAGCCATGGGTTTGGTTTCGGAATGTCCAATGATGTTGAGCATTTTTTTATGTGCTTGTTGGCCATTTGAATATCCTCCTTTGAGGTAGGACGGATAGTTTCATCTCTTAAGCTACTAGGCAAAAATCATATTAGATCTGCTCCAAAACAAAAAAACCAAACCCGTTGCTATTGAGTCGATTCTGACTCATAGCGACCCCATAGGACAGAGTAGAACTGCCCCATGGGGTTTCCAAGAAGTGGCTGGTGAGTTTGAACTGCCGACCTTTTGGTTAGCAGCCAAGCTCTTAATCACTGCACCACCAGGGCTCTGTTCTGCTCTAGACAGTTTGATATTTTTGTTTGATTTTCTAAAGTCTTCTCGGGGAGCGATCCACATCTGCATTCATTAACCTACTTATTTTTTATGCTTTTTGAATTAGTGTTTATTTTAGCAGTTCAGTTTATTATTCTGAAGGACATTTAAAAATTACATGTATTGGGCATTTCATTTTCTCATTTTTTGCGTTTTACCAAGTAGAGCAAAAGTCAACAGGAAGAGACAGCTCCTTGGTCAAGAGTGTAAAAACAGGAAGGAGGAAGTCTCTTGCAAATCTGTGTTAACTGATTATCAGTACAGGTTTCACCATAGAGGATGTCTATTAACTATCATCAGTGTGCTATTTTGTTATTCAGAATTACAGTGAGTGTTAATGTCAGTACTGCAGAATGTTAACGCTAGTTATAGGAAGTAATGTTAACTAACACACTGTACTAGGTTCTTAACTATACATAGAAACAGGATAGTATTAGAACTGACGACAGAAATTGCACATAGAGGAAAACAAGGCAAGTGAAATGCAACATCTATAATATAGGGAAAATCATCCTTTATTTTTTGCCTTTGCTTGATCTTGAGACTTTGACAGTTCATATTATCTTTGTTTAAGATATGACTATACCTTCTTTTAAAATTAGTATATGTCTGCTCTGTCATTTAAAAATTGTTTGATGGAATGTCTTCAGTTGAATTAGAGGAAGCACCTGGGGATTATTTTAGAAAGCATTTTAAGAGTTCATGTTGCAAACAAATGAAGTATTCCATGGGAAAATTTGCAGAAGGTGAATATTTTGTAAACAAGAAATTTTTTTCAATATTCTCTGATGAAAGATACTGGATTCTGTGTTTATAATTTTTCTTTTTTTACTCCTAGAGTTGCCAGAAGCTCAGTTGCTTTACAACTACAGGGTAACTACTTTATTTGGGTACCCAATAGCAGTATTTTAGGATATTTACCTTATCCTGAGTTCTTTAGTTACCAGTGTAATGTTGTGTATTATTTTGGAAAAAATAAAATATTGTATAAAAGCTAAGTGGTACTACATTATTCTTATTTTTGTTATTCTGGAGACCTGCTTGATATACTGTTTTTCTCAAAAGTCTATTAGCTTCATCTGTGCCTTGAGACCCCTGAGGTGATCAATTTCTCCATCATTCTATGGTGATACTTCCCAGTATTTTTTTATGTCCATGACACACCACAAAATTATGTTGAAGGCTGAGACGATCATTATTGTTGTATGCATGTAGCCTCTTCAGTTGGGAAGATGTGCTCTAACACATGGATCATTGAGGGGGTTGTAAACCCATTAAAATTGTTTAAGTGTGTATATGTCCTAAAAGACCAGTGGTCATCAAGGCAATTCTGACTCATGGCAACCTCATATATGTCAGAATAGAATTGTGCTCCATAGGGTTTTCAGTGTCTGATATTCAGAAGTAGATTGCTAGGCCTTTCTTCTGAGCTGCCTCTGAGTGGACTTGAACATCCAACCTTTTAGTTAGCGGCCGATGTGTTAACCATTTGCACCATCCAGGGACTTCATGTGTGTCTTATTTATTTAGTCAAGGATTTATTTATTTATTTATTTCAGTTATAGGTAATCAAAACAAACTTGCGTTAGCTTAAGGAAAAATGAAAAAAAAAAAGAAAAAGTAGGTTACTGGGGTATCTCATGAAATCCTAGGGCAGCCAAACTTTTCGAAAGATTGGAACAAAGAAGTAGAACGTAGAAGACCTTGAGAAACCCAGAAAGTTTCTTACCATTTCTCCTTGATTATTCTGTCTACTTGATTCTTTTCTCTCTGAAGTCTGGCTTTCTCCTCTTTTCTGCACTTGGTGAACGATGGCCACCCACAGCTTTCGTGTATCTGTCAGCGTATTGAGTACTTAGCTGGCTGTCTCTGAATTCCATTTTGAAAGTCCTGAAAGAGTGTACCTGATTGAGCCAGCTTGGATAAGTTGTACTTCCCTGGTGCAGTGTACTATGATTGGAAGAGACTGTGCTGCCCCTTTAACCTTGTGAATGGGCAGCAATTCTCAGATAAAATATATATTACAGTGATGTTTGTGTACTTTTCTGGGAAGATGATCCATAACTTTTATCAAAATCACAGAGGAGGGTCTTGCCACCCCAGGCCACTGCTTAAATAAAGATTAAGAATCACTGCTATAAGAGTTACATCACAATAGAATTCCTATGACTTACAACACATATGCTTCATATCAGCAAAACCATTTAATTGTCTTTTCCACAATATCATGTTCTTTCCTGTCTGTCTTTACCCATGATTGAATACCCTCCTCCTTATTTCTCCACCTATTCAAATATTACCTATGATTGAATTCCCATCTTAGGTCCTATTTGTATCTTATAACACTACATTCTATGTGTGTGTGTGCATATATTTGTATATATGTATATACAGTGAAACATGTGCGAGCTGGAACTCGACGGGACTGCCTTGTTTTTCCGGGTCTCATAAGTTTTTTTGCCTTTGACAGGATGCAGTCTTACCACTTCTCTGTCGTTTATCTTAGTGGAAAATATTTGAGTTTTCCTTCTCTGACAGTTTCCGCCTTACACAGGTTCCATCTTTTGCAGGTTTCACTGTGTATTATATGTAATATCTGAATTTTTATAGCATGGAATTTTTTATGCAACACATGTTATTGTGTATGAATGTACAATCAGTTCTAATTATTTGCAGTAGTTATGTTCTATAAAGTTGCTATGAACACTGAATCAGTGAATACTGAGCCATTGCTCTCATGGGAAATACAGGGTTAGGTTCCTGCAAGCCTCTGGTCACAACATTTTTGTCAGCTGTTCAATATTTAAACTTGTTTTATGTGTGTTTCTGTTTAAAGACACCTTATTTAATATGCATTGTTGATTCATTAACATTGAACTTTATGGCTAGCAGTACTATAACTCGTGACTGAATGAAGCTTATCTAACACATATATTTTCTGTGTAAGGCACTTTAAGACTTTAGCACTATGCTTGGAGGCCATTTTAAACAGCAAAATCAACAACAAAAAGCATAAAAAATACAAAAAAAGTGACACTAAATAGATTGCAGAAAGGATACTTATTTACAATATGAGAACTGAAACAAGAAGGCAGAGTGTTGCATTGTTCACCTCAACTGGGAAAGTGCACATTGGGTGACTCAGTTACGCTGCTCTGCTGCATATCCATGAATGACCACGAAAGCACCATAAGTATTAATTTTGGGGTTACAAATAAATCTTAGTGAATAGGTGAGGTTGCAAATATGGAATCGGCCAGTAATGAGGATTGACTATATATGCATAATGCAGTTGTTCTTGAGGCCCGTGATTGTCATACATACTGATTAGTTCATACATAGCATACTGGCATGGATACAACAGACACTCAGTAAACAATTTTGAAGTAATGAAAAACAAAAACCTTCATTACAGAAAACTTGAAAAATATAGAAGTGTAGATAGGAGAAGAAATCGCTTTTATTTGTATTGCTCAAGGATGATCATTGTTGACATTGATTCTAGTTTTTTTCTACTAGGTATAGTAGGCATGAAGTAAATAATAGTTGAATATTTATTAAAGTTATTGTCTTAGTTGTCTGGTGCTACTATAACAGAAATGCCACAAGTGGGTGGCTTTAACAAACGAATTTATTTTCTCACAGTTTAGGAGGCTAGAAGTCCAAATTCAGGGTGTTGACTGTAGGAGAAGGCTTTCTCTCTCTTTCGATCCTTGTCTCTTTGAGCTTCTGCTCCTAGGCGATCTTCCTGTGTCTTGGCATCTGTCTTCCCCCATCTCTGCTTCTCACATGGTTGTTTAATCTTATATCTCAAAAGAGATTGACTCAGGACACACCCTATATTAATCCTGCCTCATTAACATAACAAAGACAACCCATTCCCAAATAGGATTATAACCACAGGCGTACAGGCTAGAACTTACAACACATTTTTTGGGGACACAATTCAACCTTTGGCCTCCAAAAATTCATGTGCTTGCCACATACAAAACGCATTCCCCCCATCACATCATCCCAAAAATCTTAAATCAACTCCAAGTCCAAAATCTCATCTTCTTAATCATCTAAATTAAATATGAGTGAGACTAGGTGTATTCCATCCTGGGGTAAAATTACTTTTCATCTGTGAACCTGTGAAACCTAGACTACAAGTTATCTGCTTCCAGAGTACAATGGTGGAACAGGCACAAGGTAGACATTTCCATTACAAATGGAAGAAATTGGAGTGAAAGAGGGGATAACAGGCAGCCAGTAAGCCCAAAACCAGCAGAACAATTTACATGCGCTCTGAAGGCTTGCAAATAATACTGTCTTCTCTGAAATGAGTAATGGCCTTGCCCTCTAGACTCTGGGTGTTAGCCACGCTCTCTGAATTCTGGGTGGAAGCTCCCCAGCCTTGGGCTTCATCTCTGCCTTCCAGGCCTACTGGGATGGTAGTTTTGCTCCTTCAGCTTTGGACAGCCCCATTCTCCTAGCCCATCTGAGCGGTGACCCCACCCTCTTGGCACTGGCAGTTTCTACCCCTAAGCTTTGAGTGGCGGCCCCATCTCCCTGGTACGCCTTAACAGCACCCCCACACTCCAGAACCAAGTTTTCAAAGATCCAACTCTGAAAACTAGGAAGCTGTGGCCCCACCCTTTGAGATCCAGGAGACCGAGGCCCCACCTTTTGAAACTGAGAAGGCCCTGCTTCCCATAATCCTTCCAACAGTTCTGCTGATCTCCAGGCTCATCCATGGATGGTCCTTTTCTTTTCTTGGAGGACAACAGATGGAGCTCCTTTGGCCTGTTTCCTGTGTGTAGAATTCCAAGAAGCAAATAGCATTCTCTCCTTTCATTCTTTCTCTGTCTCTTTCAGTCTAAGCTGATGAGTTCTCTGCTGTGGTAGTTGGTTAGATCCATCAGTCACAGGCTTAATCTCTTTAACAAAGATTGGGTAGCCTTGGTGAAAATTCTAGGACATGTGTCCTTAGTTTGTACAACAGAGTTTTCCAGATCTTTAAGTTTTTTCACTTTGCACAGTTCGTTTTTAAGTCCATCTCTTTCCTTTCACATTTTACTATAAATGGCAAGGAGAAACGATGTGGCCTCTTTAAGATCTTGCTGAGAAATCTTCTCAGCCAGATATCCAAGTTCATCACTTACAAGTCCTACCTTCCACCAAACATTTGAACATAATTCAGACAAGTTGTTTGCCACTGCATAAAAAGCATCACCCTTCCCCCATTGTGTAATCACACGTTAGTTATTTTCTTTTAAGGCCTCACCAGAAGCACATTTAACGTCCATATTTCTAGCAGCATTCTATTGCTGGTGCCATATATATTCTCTAAGGCTATAGAGATGCTCTCTGTATCTCTCCTTATGTCCTTCTGAGCTCTCACCAGAATTGCCTTTGATGTCTGTAATTCTGTCAACAGCTTCTTCAGGGAAATCTAGGCTTTTACTATTAGGGACCTTAAAACTCTGCCAGCCTCTACCCATTACCCAATTCCAAAACTGCTTCCACACTTTAGGTATCTGTTAGAGTAGCACCCCACTCTTCTGGTACCAGATTTGGTCTTAATTATCTAGTGCTGCTAGAAATACAACAAGTGAGTGGCTTTAACTCACAGAAATTTATTTTCTCACAGTTTAGGAGGCTAGAAATCTGAATTTGGGGTGCTAGCTCTAGGGGAAGGCTTTCTGTCAGCTCTGGAGGAAGGTCCTTGTCTCTTTGAATTACTGTTTCTGGACGAGCTTCTTGTGGCTTGGCATCTCTCTTCCCCCATCTCTGCTTCTCACATGTTTGTTTAATCTCTTTTATATCTCAAAAGAGATTGACTCAAGATACATGCTACAGTAATCCTGTCTCATTCACATAACAAAGACACCCATTCCCAAATGGGATTATAACCACAGGCATAGAGGCTAGGATTTGTAACACATATTTTTGGAGGACACAATTCAATGCATAACAGTTGTGATATTCAACATATTGAAGGTTTAATATTTGTTGAGTGAAGCTGTAGCTATACTGTATATAATTTTCATCCTGTTTTATCCACTGAAATGAATATACCTTTTTTGCATTTTTCTGATTATAAAAATAAGTGTTCATTTTTTTTAAATTTAAGAACAATATAGGAATGTGTATGTGTAAAAATCTCTTACACCTCTGAAATTCAAAGATACTGGATTAATATTTAGTGTACATATTTCCTAGTTTTTTTTTCCTGTGTATGTACATATATATATCTTCTTTTAAGTCAATATTGACAATGCCTATTATATCTTGTTATAATCTCTCTGTAAGACTGTCTCTTCGTGGTTGATTAACATTTTAAAGAACATATATCTTAGTTTATTATTTCCTTACTGTAGTACATTTAGATGGTTCTTATTTTTTGTGAAATTCTTTGAATAGGGGTATTAATTCTAAAATAATCTCTTAGATTTCTAAAGTAATCATATAGGTAATGATAGGTAATAGCTAAAATCCACTGACTGTTTTAAACACTTAAATATGTTATTTAATCTTCACAAGAAGCAAATGAGGTACCATTATTATGCCCATTTTGCAAATGAGGAAATTGAGGTAGAAGTAGATTAGGTCTTTTCCCTAGGCACTCACTCAGTGGTGAAGCTAGATGTGAATCCAGATCATTTGATTCCAGAGCCTACACTCTTAATGAGTATGCTTTGCCTTCTAATTTAGAGTATCAGATAATAAAAGCTGCAATATGAAAACATTATTAAATTTTAACTGAAAAAAGGAGAGGGTTTACATTAAGATTGGGAGTGGTAATGAATGTACTCAGGGAGAGAGGGTCCTGTATTTGGAACATGTGCTAGGTCAGAGGGGACTCAGACTTTGAAAGTAACTCGCAATAAAGTGACAGGTTCCTTCTTTTTCAATTCCCAGGTACAGGCTGCCAGTGGTTTTAGTAAGGCCAATCTCCAGTTCATTCTAGGAGATTGGGGTTGCGGGGGAGGATGGCTTGGCACAAGAAAAATTGATGACCTTCTTACCCTGTCCACGCCCCTTTTTTATTCTTATTGATGGAAAAAATCAAAAGAAAGCAGCACAAGCATTCCCTACCTTTCCTTTTCATTCACCATAGTAAAAAATAATTTAAACTAGGTTTGCTTTTAGGACTCTTCCCAGAAGGGCTGGTAATTTTTAGTTTGGTAAAGCAGGGTGTCTTAGTCATCTAGTGCTGCTATAACAGAAATACCAAAAGTGGATGGCTTTAACAAAGAGAAGTTTATTCTCTCACAGTCCAGTAGGCTACAAGTCCAAATTCAGGGCATCAGCTCTAAGGGGACACTTTCACTGTTGGCTCTGCAGGGAGGTCCATGTCATCAGTCTTCCCTTGGTCTGGGAATTTCTCTGTGCAGGAACCTCAGGTCCAAAGGATGCGCTCTGCTCCCGGCACTGCTTTCTTGGTGCTATGAGGTTCCTACGTGTCTCTGCTTGCTTCTCTCTTTTATATTTCAAAAGAGGTGGGCGTAAGACACTATCCAGTCTTATATACCTCATCAGTATAACTGCCACTAATCCATCTTATTATATCATAGTGAGAGTTTACAACACAAGGAAATCACATCAGATTACAAAATGGTACACAATCATACAATACTGGGAATCATGACCCAGCCAACTTGATACGCATATTTTTGGGGGGACATAATTCAATCCATGACACAGGGCTAGTAAAATCTGTGCAAGGTGAGCTTTTTTGTTTGTTGTCATGCCTGCATCTGGCTTTCATTTTTAATATTTTCTGCAATTTATTAAAGTTGTTTTCACTTCAACATGTACTTATACAAGGATATCTTTTCCAGGACCTCCAAAAATTATTTGCTTTAAACATTAATTTTACCCCGTAAAAATGATAATGTTATATAGGTTAGAGGTAGATTTAAAAAAAACTCACAGATTTGTTAAAAATTAAGATTAATTTTCATTCAGTAATTTCAGCATTATCCTCATATAAAAACAAAAACCAATTGCCGTCGAGTCGATTCCAACTCATAGCAACCCTACGGGACAGAGCAGAACTGCCCCATAGGGTTTCCAAGGAGTGGCTGGTGGGGTCGAACTGATGACCTTTTGGTTAGTAGCTGAACGCTTAACCACTGCGCCACCAGGGCTCCTATCCTCATACAATATCCCTAATATGAATAAATCATGAAAATCATCTATTTGTATGTTTTCTAATGTTGATGGAGAAGATAAATGCATTTTTGGTAGCATTTGATTGACATTCAGATTCTTTTAGGTCTTGGACCTGTGAATTAGTGCTAATTTCCCATTAGTTTTCAATATAATATATCTGAAAAACCAAACCTGTTGTCATCATGTCTATTTCGACTCATAGAGACAGGACAGAGTAGAACTGCTCCATGGGGTTTCCAAGGGTGTAATCTTTACAGAAGCAGACTGCCACATCTTTCTCCTGCAGACCGGCTGGTGAGTTCGAACCACTGACTTTTTGGTTAGCAGCCAAGCACTTAACCACTGTGCCACCAGGACTCCTTTCAGTATAATTGTTGTTAGGTGCCTTCGAGTTGGTTCCAACTCATAGTGACTCTGTGTAATAGGATAAAACACTACCTCATCCTGCGCCATCCTCACAGATGTTGCTGTTTGAGTCCTTTGTTGCAGCCACTGTGTTAGTGCATTTCATCGATTTCATCGAGGGTCTTCCTCTTTTTCACTGACCCTCTAATTTTCCAAGCATGATGTCCTCCAGGGGCTAGTCCTTCCTAATAACATGTCCAGAGTACGTGAGAAGAAGTCTCACCATCCTTGCTTCCAGGGAACACTCTGGCTGTACTTCTTCCAGGACAAACTTTTTCATTCTTCTGACAGTCCACGGTATATTCAATATTCTTCACCAAAACAATAATTCAGAGGCATCAGTTCTTCTTTGGTCTAACTTATTCATTACCCAGCTTTTGCATGCACATGACGCTATTGAAAATACCATGGCTTGAGTGAGGTGCACCTTAGTCCTCAAAGTGACGTCTTTGCTTTTGAACACTTTATAAAGAGGTATTTTGTAGCAGATTTGCCCAATGCAATACATCATTTGATTTCTTGACTGCTACTTCCATGGGCGTTAATTGTGGACCCAAGTAATATGAAATCCTTGACAACTTCAGTATTTTCTTGGTTTATCATGATGTTGCTTATTGGTCCAGTTGTGAGGATTTGTGTTGAGGTGTAATCCATACTGAAGGCTGTAGTCTTTGATCTTTACCAGTAAGTGCTTCAAATCCTCTTCACTTTCAGCAAGCGAGGTTGTGTCATCTGTATATCGCAGGTTGTTAATGAGTCTTCCAACGATCCTGATGCCATGTTCTTCTTCATATAGTCTGGCTTCTCAGATTATTTGCTCAGCATACAGATTGGATAAGTATGGTGAAAGGATACAACCCTGACACACGCTTTTCCTGATTTTAAACCACTCACTATCCATTTGTTCTGTTTAAACGCTGCCTCTTGTTCTGTGTACAGGTTTCGCATGAGCACAATCAAGTGTTCTGGAATTCCCATTCTTGGCAGTGTTATCCATAATTTGTAATGATCCACACAGTTGAATGACTGCATAGTCAGTAAAACACAAGTAAACATCTTTCTGGTATTCTCTGCTCTCAGCTAAGATCCATCTGGCATCAGCAGTGGTATCCCTCATTCCCCATTCTCTTCTGAATCCAGCTTGAATTTCTGGCAGTTCCCGTCAATGTAGTGCTGCAACTGCTTCTGAATTATCTTCAGCAAAATTTTACTTGTATGTGATATTAATGATATTATTTGATAATTCCCACATTCTGTTGGATCACCTTTTTTTGAAATGGGCACAAATATGGATCTCTTCCAGTTGGTTGGCCAGGTAGCTGTCTTCCAAATTTTGTTAGCATAGACACGTGAGCACTTTCAGTGCTGCATCCATTCGTTGAAACATCTCAGTTGGTATTCTGTTAATTCCTGGAGCCTTGTTTTTTGCCAATGCCTTCAGTGCAACTTGGACTTCTTCCTTCAGTACCATCGGTTCTTGATCATATGCTACCTCCTGAAATGGATGAACATTGACCAATTATTTTTGGTACAGTGACTCTGTGTATTCCTTCCATCTTCTTTTGATGCTTCCTGGCTCGTTCAATAGTTTGCCTACAGAATCCTTCAAAATTGCAACTCATGGATTAAATTTTTTTCTTCTGTTCTTTCAGAAGCATGTTCGTCCCTTTTGACTTTCTAACCCCAGGTCTTTGCACATTTTTTTATAATACTTTCCTTTGTCTCAAGCCTCCCTTTGAAATCTTACGTTCAGCTCTTTTATTTCATCATTTCTTCCATTCATTACTCTGTGTTCAGGAGCAAGTTTCAGGATCTCTTCTGACATCCATTTTGGTCTTTTCTTTCTTTCTTTCCTGTCTTTTAAATGATCTTTTGCTTTCTTCTTGTATGATGTCCTTGATGTCATCCCACCCCTTGTCTGGTCTTCAGTCATTAGTGTTCAGTGTGTCAAATCCGTTCTTGAGATGGTCTCCAAATTCAGGTGGAATATACTTAAGGTCGTGTTTTGGTTCTCGTGGACTTGTTTTAATTTTCTTTAGCTTCAACTTGAACTTGCATATGAGCAGTTGATGGTGTGTTCTGCAGTTGGCACCTGGCGTTGTTCTGACTGATGATATTGAGCTTTCCCATTGTCTCTTTCCACAGATCTAGTCAATTTGATTCCTGTGTACTCCATCTGGCAAGGTCCATGTGTATAGTCACCTTTTATGTTGTTGAAAAAAGGTATTTGCAAGGAATAAGTTGTTGGTCTATCTTTGGTGTCATTTTTATTACCAAGGCCATATTTTCCAACTACCAGGAATTATCAGCGCATCAATTGCATATTCGATCAATTTCAGACTGCTGTTGGTAAAATCCTCAATTTCTTCATCTTTGCCATTAGTGGTTGGCGTGTGAATTTGAATAATAGTCGTATTAACTGGTTTTTCTTGTAGGCCTATGAATATTATCCTATTACTGACAGAGTAGTACTTCAGATAGATCTTGAAATGTTCTTTTTGACAATGAATGTGACAGCATTCCTCTTCAATTTGTCATTCCCAGCATGTTGGACCATATGATTGTCTGATTCAAAATGGCCAACCAGTTCATTTCAGCTTACTAATGCCTAGGATATCAATCTCTGTGTGTTGTTTCATTTTTGATGACTTTCAATTTTCTTAGATTCATACTTCTTACATTCCACATTCTGATTATTAATGGCATAGCTTCCAGCATCACAGCAACACTCAAGTTACCATAGTATGACAAACTGACAGATGTGTGGTGGTTCAATATAATATACCTACTCTTTTTATATGTTTATTATAAATTCAAACACTGACTTTAAGATGTTCTTTAATAAAATCTTTGTTATATGTATTATTTCAGCATTTGAGTGCTTACTATATGTGAGATACTATGTAATATATAAACGTTTATCCTATGGTAGATTGCCTATGCTTATGCATAGGAGCCTGGGATTTCTAGAGAATTTTTTGGTATTTATGGTTCCAGTCAGCTATTTTTAACTATTTTAGTGGCACAGTGGTTAAATGCTCAGCTGCTACCTGAAAGATCAGCGGTTTAAACTCAACAGCCGCTCTGTGGTAGAAAGATGTGGCAGTCTGCTTCCATAAAGATTTTCAGCCTTGGAAACCCTATGGGGAAGTTCTATTCTGTCCTATCGGGTTGTTATAAGTCAGAATCGACTCAACGGCAACAGGGTTTTATTAAAGCAACAGGTAACAGGACAAAGCATCTTCAAAAAAGGGGGAAATCTTAATTTTATTTTGGTTTCATAAGTATTTAGTTGCTAATTAGGTTGAGTGTGAGATTCACACCACTTGATGCAGTGGTAAGAGAAAAATACTTGAATTTTTAGAGGCCAACATTTGGTGAAGGGTGCCCTCTAGTGAACCTGTTCTTTTTATTAAGATTTATAATTTGCATCTTCACAGCACTTGTGAATTGAATATAAAAATGAAGACACCTTTAGTTTTCAAGAAACTAGAAGATACAACCATACTAAATAAGTAGAAAATAAGTTTAATGTTTCATACAAATAAGAGATAGTATAGTATAGACTACGGAGCCCTGTTGGCACAGTGGTTAAGCATCTACTTCTAACTTAAAGATTGGCAGTTCAAACCCACCAGCTGGTCCATGGGTGAAAGATGTAGCAGTCTGCTTCTGTAAAGATTACAGCCTTGGAAGTCCTATGGGACAATTCTACCCTGTCCTATAGGGTCACTATGAGTTGGAAACAACTCGATGGCAGTGGGTGGGTATAGTATAGACTGCCAGAAATTCAGGCTGGATTCAGATGAGGTCATGGGACGAGGGATATCATTGCTGATGTCAGATGGATCTTGGCTGGAAGCAGAGAATACCGGAAAGATGTTTACCCAGGTTTTACTGACTATGCAAAGTCATTCGACTGTTTGGATCATAACAAATTATGGATAACATTGCGAAGAATGGGAATTCCAGAACACTTAATTGTGCTCATGAAGAACCTGCACATAGACCAAGAGGGAGTTGTTTGAACAGAACAAGGGGATAGTGCGTGGTTTAAAATCAGGAAAGGTGTGTGTCGGTGTTGTATCATTTCACCATACTTATTCAGTCTGTATGCTGAGCACATAATCCAAGATGCTGGACTATATGCAGAAGAACATGGTATCAGGATTGGAAGAAGACTTATTAACAACCTGTGATATGCAGATGATACAGCCTTGCTTGCTGAAAGTGAAGAGGACTTGAAGCACTTATAAAAATCAAAGACTACACCCTTCATTAGGGATTATGCCTCAACATAAAGAAAACAAAAATCCTCACAACTGGACCAATAAGCAACATTACGATAAATGGAGAAAATATCGAAGTTATCAACAATTTCATTTTACTTGGATCCACAGTCAATGCCCATGGAAGCAGCAGTCAAGAAATCCAGTGACATGTTGCATTGGGCAAATCTGCTGCAAAAGATCTCTTTAAAGTGTTAAAAAGCAAAGATGTCACCCTGAGGACTGTGGTATGCCTGACTCAAACTATGGTATTATCAGTTGCCTCATATGCCTGCGAAAGCTGGGCAATGAATAAGGAAGACCAAAGAAGAATTGATGCCTTTGAATTATGGTGTTGGTGAAGAATATTGAATATACCATGGAGTGCCAGAAGAACGGAGCCCTGTTGACTCAGTGGTTATGAGTTCGGCTGCTAACCAAAAGGTTGGCAGTTCGAATCCACCAGCCACTCCTTGGAAACCTTAGGACAGTTCTGCTCTGTTCTGTAGGGTCACTACGAGTCGGAATCGACTAGATGGCAATGGGTTTGGATTTTGGTTTTGACCGGAAGAATGAAAAAAATCTGTCTTGGAAGAGGTACAACCAGAATGTTCTTTAGTAGCAAGGATGACAAGACTTTGTCTCACGTTCTTTGGACATGTTACCAGGAGGGACTAGTCCCTGGAGAAGGACATCCTGCTTGGTAAAATAGAGGGTCAGTGAAAAAGAGAAAGACCCTCAACAAGATGGATTGACACAGTGGCTGCAGCAGTGGGCTCAAACATAGCAGCAGTTGTGAGGATGGCGCAGGATCGGGCAGTGTTTTGTTCTGGTGTACTTAAGGGTATTCTGAGTTGGAACCAACTTGGTGGCACCTAAGAACAAACAGCAGTAGTATAGACTATATATAGTAGAGTTTAGGAAATTCTGGGTAATTGGGTTAATTGGAGTACAAGTATGGAATTATCCTGAAGGAACTGTTTTGATCTGAAATTTGAAAGAAGATTAAGATTGAGGCGTATGGAGGGGCAAGGGTATTTTAGGAGTGGAAAAAGAAATTAAGGACAGTATAAGAAAGGCTTGGTGCCAAAAGGAAAAAATATATAGAGGCAAAAAAAAAGAATTATCCTGGAAAAGGTTTTAAATTTAATACTATTTTAAATATTTTATGCAAATTTACAAATAATTTGTATTATAACCAAACATTTTTCAGGAATTTAGGAAGGACTTGGCTGGATAGTTGACTTGGAGTCTCTAATGCAGTTGCTGTTAGATAATGGTTGCTGTTAGTTATCTGCTAGGGCTGAAGTCATCTCAAGGCTTAACTGGGCTAGGCAGTCAATGTGGCTCACTCACATTGCTGGCAGTTGATGCAGCTGTCAGTTGGGAGTGCCTATATGTGGCCTCTCCAGCAGGCCATGTTCAGGGTAGTCACATTCCTATGGCAGATGACTTCCCCCAGATTGAGTTTCTTAAAGAAGTCTAGGTAGAAGTTGCATAGTAGTACTTATGTCATATTCTACTGGTCAAAGTAGTCACAGGCCTGCCTAGATTCAAGGGAAAGCAATACAGACTCTGCCTCTCAATGGAAGTTATGTCAAAGAATTTTGGACCTATGTTATAAAATTACTGCATTTATTTTTCTGCCTCTCTGAAGAATTAGACTCAGTACAGATAAATTTTAGTGATTTAGAGACTAATTATGCTCAGTGTTAAAGTTACCTGCATATATACCTGTTTTCAGCACTTGATTTTAAGTTTCTGTTGCATATGGTTGTTGCTTACAGAATGTTTGTTGCAAAGAATCCTTCTTTTTCTTTATCTGGCTATTAGCTTTGGAGCTTTTCCATTTCTTATTTGCCCCTGGATTCAGAGTATCAGGGAAAGTTATGAAACGGTTTGTTATTCATGCTTGTTAGATTTGATGAAACGTTGTAAGATGTTAGAAGTACTGGATATGATACCTTTATATTGACCATCTTTTTTGCTATTTTATATTGTTAAGTAACTGTTGTAGAAATATTTCTTTCCAGGATTGAGTAGCTACTTTGAACAAGCTTATATTCCTTTAAGATAAGGAGATGATGTCTTTCCTATATGTTGTTTTAAAAGAAAAATAATTCCAAATCATGTGACTTTATTAAAAAAGGGGTCCTCTTCCCAAATGGCATCTCATTTGCTGTCTTTGAATAGCATTGAGCCCATTGTTTCTTACATGGATGTTACTGAGATTCTGGGTAAAAGGATAGTAAAAATGCCTATAGACTGGAAGAATAAAGAATGCTCAAAAGGATGCAAAAGCAGTTTTTTATTATTAGAGATGTAAAATTAAGGCTTCTGTGTCATTTGAGGAACAAGCAAGAAAAAATGTGGTTAATGTTTGAAAAAGTAGCAAATGACATTAAAAAACATCCAGAGGAAGTCAGAAGTAGCTGATACAATTCTGCCAGAGATAAAAGAGTGAAATTTTGTTTTCTTATAAAGGGTTTGTAGAAAGATTTGACACCAACGTGTCAGTACTCACGGATTCCTGAACAGTATTTCTGGAATCCTAGTTTTCCAGCATTATGAAAGTCCATATCCTTGCAGTAGTCTTTGTTTTTTTTTTAAGTCATTGATTGACATTTAATAAAATTCATAGAGAGGACTGTCAGTGGCCAGCATTTTAGTGGCAATATCTCTAGGTATCTTCTCACATTATTCTGTCTACGACTTGGCCATGCTTTTTTATGGTTATGCAACCAGTATATCTATTCTGTTGGAGAATAAAGAGTTCTGGGACAGAGATGAGACTTTTTTTTGGTCAAGAAATGGGACACTAGTACTTTAGTAAATGCAGATAATTTGGGGAAATTGGGTTTGCGTACTTTGAGAATTATATCAGTTTTTCTCAAAGTATAAGCCTTATTTTAATAAAAGTAAAAAATCAAGAAAAAGATACTGAAAGTAATATAAAGATATTATATACTTTTTGACAAAAAATATCCTGATATAAAAACCCAGCACTGTCGAGTCAATTCCAACTCATAGCGACCCTATAGGACAGAGTAGAACTGCCCTATACAGTTTCCGAGGAGCAGCTGGTGGATGTGGTACCAGTGATATGAAAAGAGTGATTTTTCATATAATACCTCATAAATGTTGTTTTTCATCAGAAATATTTTGTGGAATGTGATTAATAAATCGCTTATTTACAGAGTATAGCATGTGTCCAAAAAATGAAGTCACCTGAAAATGTTGTGAAAAATGTAACTGACATCTCTGAACGATATGTATAGTAATTGTTAAGTGGAAACATAAAACGCTGTGTAAACTTTCACCAAAAACACAATAAAATATTTTTTTAAATGAGAGCACCTGAGTTCCTCAGTTAAGACGTTTGATTTGATGATAAATGTATTAATTTTCAATGAGCCAATTTTAACATTTTAATGACATCTTAATTTTCTTATTTTTATATTTATTTTAGTACCACTAGATGGAGCCGTATACACACAATTGAAGAAGGCATCTCTGAAAGAGAATTGTTTTAATGCCATAAGCCTGACATACCAGATTATCAAATTCTGTATGATAACATGTTGGTTTTACTTTGTGTGGAAGATTAGATATAGTGAAGATAGAAAATGTGTTTGTTCTTAATGTTCACTCTTGCTGGTTCTGTCATGTGCATGTATGTATGTATTAAAAGGAACTTGATTAGGCTTGCCAGTAGACATTATAAAATTTTGGAGGACATTTTGAAGGCAGAAAAATCATTTTCATTAAAATCGTATATTACTTCAAAGTTTAGAACAGTATTATATTCGGTATGTTAATATATTAGGTGGATACAACTGTTAACCAACTTAGAGGTCAAAGAGTAAATAATGCTGAACAGTATTTCCTTCCCTGCAAATCAAAATTTAAAAGAACAATGATCATCATTCAGTGACAAAAAAAGAAAAATAGATTTTTCAGAGTCTTCAGCTGAGATCAGATGAGTAAAGGGACCTCAGTTTTCTCTACTTCATGTTTTGTTGCATTTGTAATTTAATGTTGTTTTTAGTTGCTGTCAAATTGATTCTGACTCATGACGACCCCATATGATTTACTACTGCTTAACAATTAGCTACGCTTCAGTTCTCATCCCCCTTTTCTGTCCATTGGATGATTTCACCTGATGGATGCAACAGTGCACATCAGGGATTCCTTATTGAGTCATCCTCAATTGTTGATCTTCAAAGGTGATCTAGTTGGTTGCTAGGCCCATTACTTACTCTCTGCATTTCATGCTACTTATCACCATTTCTGATTGGTGAGTCTATCTAACATAATGGGTAAGAGCACTGGCCTTACAGTCAGGTGGACCTGGGGTTAAATATCGGCTCTACTACTGGTACTATTACTACTACAGGAGCCCTGGTGATGCAGTGTTTAAGCACTTGGCTGCTAACCATAAGGTCGACGGTTTGAATCTACCAGCTGCTTCGTGGGATAAAAAGATTACAGCCTAGGAAACCCTATGGGGCAGTTCTGCTCTGTCCTATAGGGTTGCTGTGAGCCGGAATTGACTCCATGGTGGTGGCTTAGGTTTTTGGTTTGGACTGTGTGACTTTGGACTAATGTCTTAGTCTTCTCAAACTACATTTGTAAATTGTGATGGTAAGAGAACCTACATCATAAAGCTGTAGTGGATATTTAATGAGGTAATGAATGTAAAACAGTTAGTACATAGTAGGTACTTGGCTGTTTGCTTTTGTTATTTTTATTATCACCATCATTAAGCCAGAAGGCACAGACCTGACTTCTCTCCTTGGCCAGTTAAGTCGCTGTGGGGAATTATTGACGGATAGTGTACATCTTCTGTCCATATCCTTCTTCCTCAAATTCTTCAAATTATTTCTGTAGTTAAACTTGGATCCCTTCAGAGAAAAGGTTGGTAATTCCTGTTCTCCATACAATGTCCACAAATTCTTGGGATAAGAGTTACTTTTGCTTTCTTGTTACCCTTTCAAGTCTCCATACATACCCACCCTTTCTCCCTTCCTGCCTTTCTCTGTTCAGTCAACTATTTATTATTGACCTTATTAGCAAATTTCTGGACTAGTTATTTTTAATATTACATTCCATCAGAATGGGTACAATATTAAGTCAACTACATGTAGTGATTAATTCCTTTTTGAATGCTCCATCTATTAAAATGTGCTAGTCAGAACTAAAAACTTTTTACAGTCTTTTCCAGAGCCAGCATTCTGTCATTTGATGAATTTTGGATTCTGGCACTTGCCTGACCTTTCAGCACTTTCTTTAAATGCAGTTTATTCCTGTGATTTTAGAACTTTTCTATACCTTGACTTCGTTATTTCTGTGAACTCTGCTCAGAGTGACCTTGATATGGATTGTGGGTGACACGTGTTTGTGGTGCATTTTGTATTCTTGTCTGCAATAGCAAATGGTTATCAAGGGTCAGGAGAGACTGAGAATTAGTTATAGGTAGATTAGGACCTATACTTTCTTATTCACAGTACTAATTCTTTGATGTTTTTATTTCTTTAATTAGGATTTATAGTTCTATTTTAACAGCAGAAAGCCAGGAATGTAAATAGTTCACCTGCTTCAGGCTTTTGTTTTCTATTAATGGAGGGTGGGTATTGCATATACTTTCATATTGTTTTTCTCCGTACTATAACATCAATAGCGAAAGAGGAGCCCATCTAGAATGCTACAGTAGATACACTGATAGTGTCCTGAATAACTGTAAAACAGGAATAGTTTTGTTTTTAAAACTCTGGAGAATAAATTAGAAAGACATACCAAAGGATGGATTTTAAATGCTTTCCAAAATAAAATAGACTTTTGTTTCTCTTCTGCCTGTTTATTTATTTATTTTTTTAATGGCATAACCTTTGCCTCTGGATTCACAAAGGGAGTTAGACCCTTTTTTGAAGGAGCCCTGTTGTAGGGCATTCTAAAGTATCCATTCAAAAGTACAGTTCTTTCTGTATGTTCTGTTTATTACCTGATATTTTAAGAGCTAGATAAGTATCAATCTGTTTTATTAGAATATGTGAAAAATCTTAGAAAAATTTCAACAAATGTAGATTTGTAGTTTATAGAGCACCAAGGTCAGTTAGATAAACTTTTTTTTTTTTTTTTTTGCAGATTGATTTCCCTTAGGAATAATGTTGTTTAATTAAGAGTTCTTCTTAGCTATATGTATTAGTTGTGGGAAAAGCACTAGGTAGGGATTCTAGTACTGCCTCAGTCATTTACCAGTTTAAGGTTACATTGAGCAAGTCATTTACCATTTCTGTGCCTGTTTCCTCATTTGTGAAAAAGGGACACTAATATTTTCTCTGATACGGCATAAGAAACAAATGAAATACTAGATGCAAAAATGTAAAAGTCTCCATACAAATATCAAGTACTAGTGGTAGTCAAATCCTTTGGCATGTATAATTGAGTGCTAGCCTAGATTTATTTGATATTTACAGCCAGCTATTCAATTATTCAGGATTTTGGTTGTCTTTTATGTGCATACTGTGGTAGTAGCTAGTATATACCAAACACTTATCATAATCTTGAGCAAGTATTGTATTTAAGCAAAATACATTGTGCTAAGAATTTTTCATGTTTGCTAATTTAAGCATCATAACACTCTGATGTAGATACTATTTTTTCTCCCATTTTATGGTTGAGAAAATTGAGATTTAGAGAAGTCAGGTGACTTACCTGAGGTTGAACAGCTAGTAAGTGGCATTTCTGAGTCTATCCATCCATCCATCCATTTATTCATCAGTTATTTATTGAGTACTGTTCTAGGACTAAGGATGTAACAGGGAACAAAGCAGACCAACTTTGCCCTCTTGCAGCTTACATTCCTGTGAGAGAAGACAGATAATAAATAAAAGTGTGAAAGAGAGAGTATATTCTACAGTGATTAAGAATGATACAGTGATAAACTCCTTTATTTTAGAAAATATAAAAGAAGACTAAAACAGGGAGGAGGAGAGTGTGTGTGTACACATGCCTGTAATTCAGATATTGTAGCCAGGAAGTGCTTCACCAAAAAGGGGCTAAAAGACCCGAAGGAGGTCAAGGAGGCAGCCACATGTGAGAAGAGTGAACCAGGTAGAGAAGACAGAATGTGCAAAGCATCGGACAGGAATTTGCCTGGTGTGTTTAAGGAGCCACGAGAAGGTCCATGTTGCTGACATGGAATAAGTAGAATGGAGATGAGGTCAGTGAGGTAACATGGGGCAAAATTATATAGGGCTTTATGGACTGTTGTAAGAGAAATAGAGTTTTTAACTGAGGAGAGACATGGGGTCTGACTTTTGTTTTAATGGGATCATTCTAGGCACTGTGTTGAAAACAGACTAAAGGGGAGCAAGGATGGAATCAGGGAGGCCAGCTAGAAAGCAGTTAACCATAATCTAAGGCAGGGTATAGTGATGATTTGTCCAGGATGGTACCAGTGGAGGTAGTGAGCATATGGTTGGATTTACTGGATTGTTTGGGGCGGGGGGAGGTGGAAAGGTTGAGAGAAAGAGAATAGTCATAGATGAGTCCAGGGCTTTTTTGTTTTGTTTTGTTTTGCCTGAGCAGCAAGAAGAATGGATGGGGAAGTCTATGGAAGGAACAGGTTTGGGGAGGAAGATCAGGAGGACCTATTTAGATTGATTAGACATTCAGGTGGAGATATGTATTACTTTGAAGTTCAGGGGAGAGAGGCCAGAGCTAGAAATATAAATTTGGGAGACATCAGTGTATTTATGGAATTTAAAGCTACAAGTCTCGATGAGATCAAGCGAGTAATATAGGTAGAAAGGAGATGTCCAAGAGCAGATCGTAGTTCTAGCTCAGCTCTTACAGAGCCCAAGTTCTTAATAATTGCTATCCTATATTGCTGTCTCTGATATTATAATAGATACTCATTAAAAGCCTAAGGCATGATGTCTGCACTCAAGAAGCTATGGTCTATGTAGGGAAATAAAATACATGATGTATACATGGAACATTTAAATCATAATACAAAGTAATATATGATTATATGTCAGAATAAGTATAATCAACTATAAGTTTACATATCCTTCAGATTAAAAGATTACTTGACATGGAAATGATTGACAAAGGCCTCCTGGGGGGAAGTGGAACTTGAACTGAGCCTCAAATAATAGATATCAGTTAGAGAGGTGCAGTTTGGGAGGTCCCCAAGACTACCCTCAGGTTCAGTAATTTGCTAGAAGAATTCACAGAACTCAGCAAAGCTGTTAATACTCATAGTTATGGTTTACTACAGCAAAAGGATACAGATTGAAATCAGTAATGGGAAAAAGTGCATGGCGGAAGTTCCAAGAGAGTTCTAGGCACAAGCTTCCAGTTGTCTTCTCCCAGTGGAGTTGGGTGGACAGCACTTACCTTTTTCCGGTAACAGTGTGTGGCAACATGCAGGGAGTATTGCAAATTAGGGAAGTTTCCCAAGCCTTGGTGTCCAGGATTAAATTAAATATTAATAAATTAAATACTTTTTCACTGAAATTATTTCTGGTAAAGGTAATATTATTAACCAAATTTATCTGTCAAATTTGGTATCATCAAATTTGATAACAGATATCATCTGTTGCAAAGATCAGGTTTAATAAAGAATAGATTTTGGTGAAATGGGAAGTTAATTTTAGCTTTCTTTTTATGTACATACAGGTCTGTGTATGATGATCAGCCAAATGCACACAAGAAGTTTATGGAAAAGTTAGATGCTTGTATTCGTAATCATGACAAGGAAATTGAAAAAATGTGTAATTTTCATCATCAAGGTTTTGTAGATGCTATTACAGAACTCCTTAAAGTAAGGACTGATGCGGAAAAACTGAAGGTAAGAAATATATTAAAATTCTATTTACTTTTGTTCTCATTAAATTACTTAAGTATCCATTTATACTACATATGTGCAGAAACGTACACATCATTAAATGTGTTACTTTGAAGAAGTGAATTAGTGTATGTGTTTGAGAATGCTCTTTATGCTCTGTTAGCACAGTTGTCATGCTAATGGCAACTATGCAGGAATTTCTTTTCCTAAAGGAAGTAATGCATTGACTTAACAGGATTTCTTTCTATGCAGGAAATGAACTTAAAAATAAATACATACAATGAAAGGCCTTTTTTGCAGTTTTAGAATTTTTAAAGTGATAGTACCGTATTGATAAAAAGCTACGCTCTAAAAATATTTTAAAACTTATTATAAATGATTGTGTTCTCAAAATGAATTAAAATATTGAAACTTTTGTTTAACAGCAGTACATACTTTTCTTAAATAAAATTGATTTACATTTCTTGCCATACAGCAAAACAGTTACTTGTAAAATGAGACCTGAAATCGGTGCCGTTAAAATATAAAATATTTAATTATAAGAATTGTCGTATTTATCTTTCTTTACATTTGGAGAGCTTAGCAGACAGAATGACCTTGGTCCACCAAAGATGATTAGAAAACTATTATATAAAGAATATTCAGATAACAAGAGACCAAATGCAGCATCAGTGAGGTCACTGAGCATCTTTGTTCAGAAATTAATGAGATTTTTAATAAACCAGAATGTGCTTCCTTACTATGATGACCTAATGAGTCACTTAATATGTGGGAAAATTTGAGGTTGAGCTTTGCCTGCACCTGTAGCATTAAAATGTTGCTGTGGATTGGAGATTTCCGTGTTTGATGTTAATCAACCACCCAGTGTTTGCATTCAGCAAAGTATGAATGTTTAATTACCATAAAATGCAATCACCATTTCCTACAGACTATGAATGGCACATAGACCTCATTGAAGTTATCAAAAAGGGACCAGTGGTCAATTGGGTCAGTGATTTGAATTGTTTGACAGACTTAGAGAAGCAAGTAAAGTTCAAAAATCTTGAGTAAATTTGAGAAGTTTGCCACAGAATATGTTAAAAAGAACTGTCATAAGTAATTGAAGTTAACAAAAGCCCTTTTCAATCAAAAGTTCAAGTTCAAGCTGTAGAGTTAATTTGAATTTGCGTTTCTTTGTTCTAAGTTTCTCATGAAGCATGATCTGATTACAAGGGTGAGCAGTTACATCAGGGCAGTTTTATGCATATTTGTCTAACTAAGGTGAAATTATTTTTAAGGTACAAGTAACTGATACCAACCGAAGGTTTCAAGATGCTGGAAAAGAGGTGAGAAAATGATACATTTTGTGTATGTACTCAATACGTGAATGTTATTTAACTGTTCATTTAAAAATATGAACATTTCTTCTTTTTATAAGGTAATAGTCCAAACAGAAGATATTATTCGATGTAGAATTCAGCAGAGGAATATTACAACTGTAGTAGAAAAATTGCAGTTATGCCTTCCAGGTGAGTTACATTTATCTATAATATAATGTTTGACTTGGTAAAAGTGTAATTTAATGATAGCATATTGTCATTCTTTATTATGCAAATTACACATTATTTGGCCTCCCAACAAAACCTGTTATTATCTTCCCTGTCCACTTTCATCCCGGAATTTTCATAGTTTTCCTGTATTATAAAATCCTTGTTTATCTGTTATATCAGTCTCCGAGAGCAACCTCTACCTTTCTATTCATCTCTGCCTAGTTGGCCCTTTGTCCCTGCTCTGCATACCTCCCCCCACTTTTTTTTTCCTCTGAATTCTTGCCCATGGAGGTGTCTTTTTACTACATTTATTACCTTTGTCTAATTTTGTACCTCTAGTGCCATTGTTTTCTTTTGTCACTTAAGCATTATTTTGCTTTTCTCATAATTTCATTTTGCTGATAAGGTAAGAAAACATCAAAAAGTGCTTGTTTGCCTTCCTTTTTCCTCTTTGCCTTTCCTCCTGTATTTGGAACAACTGACTTTTTAGATTTCTGAGTTTCTGGTCTCTTTGTTAGGGCTCAGATATTACTGGGACATCAAATAAATCCTGAAAAAACTAACCAGTATTTTCTTTACCTGGATTTAATATACTTTAAGTTGGATGCATCCTGTTCAAACAAAAGAAGCCAGGTATATATAATTTTTTATTAATATGGTAAGCTAAATCCACCTCAGTGTCCCGTTTTTTCCAATATTTTTAAAGGAAGGAAGCTAAACTTCCCTATCTGGGAGAATAGAATGAGGTGTTTTGTATAATATTTATGTAATGTAAGTTTAGCTTAGCATACAAATTATATGTTAAAACCATCAGCAGTTTTATTAGCAGTTTAAAAACATATATATTACTGTTTTCTGGCTTGTGAGAATAGCTTTTCTTTATTTTAGAATCATTTAGATTGTACTCAGTTTAATATCTGATCAACCAGGAATATTTGCACATTAGCTTTGAGTAAATAAAATAATTAGGTTTTGGTATTGAGACACCTACTTTCTTAAAATGGTGTTTAATCAGAGACTTTGTAATTTCCATAAAGACAGCATCTAAGTTTGAAAGCTTTGTCCCTGTGTGGTAATAAGCCTGAAAAATTAGGTAGTGATGGAATGAAAAAGAGCTGAATTAAATGTATTCCCCTGGTGAGCTATTTGAAATAGAGAAATTAAAGGAAGTAGACGTCAGGTTTTATTACTGCTGTTTGTTTCAAGGCTGGGCAGCAACTCTGAGGTCATGTGAACATTGTATTCCCAATAGCCACATCCAGACCTGCCTCCTTTCCTCTATCTATCTTTCTATCCAAATATCCATGCTAAAACACATTTTTTGTGTCAGACTTTATGGTGGGGATTGAAAATATGAAGTTGAAAATGGCTTACACCCAGCTCTGAAGGATCCTATAATCTAGTGTGGATAAAGATAAGTTAGCTATCAACTACAGTACAATTGCCTAATTCCTCCTTGGGTTAGAAGGAGTATGAGGGGATATAAGAAGTCACAGTATAAACATGGTGCATTTTACTAGTGCATTAATTGTACTTGATTGTTTTTGAGGGAAGCATTATTTTTATATGGAAATAACATGAGATAGATATGAAATTTACATGCATTATTGAGATAAAACAGGAGACTTCAAAGATAGTTTATACTTACAGCAACAGTTTTAGGCTGTGTCCCAGGTTATGTGTTCTCTGTAATGCTTTGGCTAGAAAGGTGAGAAATACTGCATTGCAATATAGGGGCTATAATAGAGATAGGAATAGGGTCCTGTGAGACCAGAGAGTTCAGGCTGGTTGCAGCTTTTATCATTTTTAGACAAGTAAACGATATCTTTTATAAACTAGGAGAGACTTGGGGAATAGCACTTACGACTGTAGAAAACCTGGAAAAAATGTTGTCTGTCTCTCTGGTCTAGGAAAACGTGAGCCGCTTCATAAGCCAGTAATAATTTACTACTCACTTTATAATTGAATTCTACTAAGAATGAATGGTAATCTATATGGTTGCATTAAAATCTTTTTGGTGACAGTGTGTTACCTTGCTGAAGCTTGTAACAATTTTATCGAATAGTTGCATTTCTGGGCCTTTGATAAAAAGGATAAAATGAATAAAGATGCTTTCTCATGTTTAGTTCTTTTTAGTACCTTTCAATATCATTCACTTTCTGCTATAAACTTTAAAAAAAATTTTTTTTTATTGTGCTTTTGATGAAGTTTTACAGAGCAAATTAGTTTCTCATTAAACAATTAACACGCATAATGTTTTGTGACATTGGTTGCCAACCTCACGACACGTCAACACTCTGCTTCTCAACCTTGAGCTCCCCATTTCCAGCTTTCCTGTCCCCTCCTGCCTTCTCATCCTTGCCCCTGGGCTGGTGTGCCCACTTAATCTCGTTTTGTTTTATGGGTCTGTCTAGTCTTTGGCTGAAGGGTGGACCTCAGGAGTGACTTCAGTACTGAGTTAAAAGGGTTATCTGGGGGCCATACTCTCGGGTTTCTCCAGTCTCTGTCAGACCAGTAAGTCTGGTCCTTTTTTGTGAGTTTGAATTTTGTTCTACATTTTTCTCCAACTCTGTCTGGGACCCTCTGTTGGGATCTCTGTCAGAGCAGTTGGTGGTGGTAGTCAGGCAACATCTAGTTCTGCTGGACTCAGTCTGGTGGAGGCTGTGGTAGTTGTGGTCCATTAGTCCTTTGGACTAATTTTCCCTTATGTCTTTGGTTTTCTTCATTCTCCCTTGCTCTAGACGGGCTGGGACCAGTGGAGTATCTTAGATGGCTGCTCACAAGCTTTTAAGACCCCAGAGGCTACTCACCAAAGTAGGATGTAGAACATTTTCTTTATGGATGTCCCCTGAGACCATGGTCCCTAGCCCTCAGCCCAGTAAGTAATTTGGCCCTTCAGGGTTTGGATGTGTCTATGAAGCTTCTATGACTTTGCCTTAGTCAAGTTGTGCTGACTTCCCCAGTTTTTTGTGTTTTTTTAATTTTATTGAGGTGAAATATATATAGTAAAAAGTTTACCATTTTTAAATATACAATTCATGACATTAATTACATTCACCATGTTGTGCAACCATCACCACTATCCATTTTCATCACCCCAAACAGAAACTCAGTACTTCTTAAGCAATAACTCCCTATCCACCCCCACCACATCCTCCACTGCCTTAGCCCCTAGTAAACGCTAATAAACTTTTGTCTCTATGCATTTGCCTATTCTAGATACTTCATATTAGTGGGATCATACGATATTTGTCCTTTCGTGTCTGATTTATTTCCCTGGAGCCCTGATGGTGCAGTGGTTAAGCACTTGGCTGCTAACTGAAAGATCAGCGGTTCGAACCTACCAGCTGCTCTGCAGGGGAAAGATGTGGCAGTCACTTCTGTAAAGATTTATAGCCTTGGAAACCCTATGGAGCAGTTCCACTCTGTCCTACAGGGTCGCTGTGAGTCAGAATAGACTTGATGGCAGTGGGTGGGTATTTCACTCAGCATAATATTTTTAATAATTCCCTTTGCCCCCTCCCTCCCACTCCTGGTAAGCACTGATAAACTTTGGTCTGTATACATTTGCCTGTTTCATGTAAGTGGGATCAGTATTTGTCAGTATTTGTCCTTTTGTGATGGACTTACTTCACTCAGCATAATGTTTTCAAGATTCATCCATGTTGTATGTATCAGAACTTCATTTCTCTTTATGGTGGAATAATATTCCATTGTATGGATATACCACATTTTGTTTATCCATTTATCATTTAATGGACACGTGAGTTGTTTTCGCATTTTGGCTGTTGTGAGTAGTGCTGCAGTGAACATTGGTGTATAAGTATTCTGCTGTGAGCTTTTGAGGTTTTTCTTTCCTTGTGGGTTGGGTGTAAATTTTTGTTTACAGTGTTATTTTATTTGGTATATTGAATCAAAATCCATCGATCTCACTGTCACTTACCTTTCTCACTCAACTAACTGAAGCCCAAACTCCCAATTCCACTGCAGGGAAGATGTGTTAGTAAATTTCTGAATATAGGATACTTATAGGTTAATGTTTCAATTATACCAGTTGCCTTCAAATGGATTCTGATTTATGGGTGTCAGCATATGCAAGTGTTCCAGATCTCTGCCATAATGTTCAGTATATGTGAAGATTAAAACATGGTTTCATTTACTTGAAGGATAACATCTTATTTGTAATGTTACAGAAGACTAATGAGGTTATAATATACTCTTCCCTGCTTTATTTTCATTTTTCAAAATATTTTATTTCTGTTTAAAAGCTAAAATGTTATATATATTTTTAATGCAGTGCTGGAAATGTACAGTAAGCTAAAAGAACAGATGAGTGCAAAAAGGTAAGTTGGTTTGTTTTCTAATTGTTTTTAATAAAAATCTTTTTTTCTTCTATTATTGAAAATATACATAAACTTACTCTAAATTATAGTAGTGTTTTGCTTTTTACTTTACACTATTCTTTGCTCATGCAGGTTGCTCATCAGTATCATCCAGTAAGGCAATTCTTATTAATTTATTTGTGGATCCTTGCCCTTGATAAGTGATAGCAAAGTTTGATGATATTGATGAAGGACAGAAAGACAACTGAACAGGAATGGAATCAGTATTGATTAACTTGCTGGCATATTAACATTGCATACAATCAAGGGCTAAGTGCTTTTTTTCCACTTCTGCTATCTGATTTTTAAATTCTTAGAGCTCTTTTTTGATCTTCAGATGTTTCTTTTGTTCCTCAGTAGTCTGTTCTTGATTCATTGTTACAGTGTTTTCTGTTTGCTCGCTGAGATTTTATATATGTTATATAAATGTAATATAAATGTATAAATATAAATCTAGTATATATGGGTTCAACTCATCCTCTTGTTTTCAGAACAGTACTGTTGTCTTCAACCTTGCCTAGTGTACTCTATTTAGAAATTAGCTATTTTAGTCTTTTCGTAAAATGGCGGAAGGGTGATTGCTTAGATTCCTGGATTAGGGTAGAGATTATGGGGCCTGATGACATCTTAGACAGATTTTTAACCAATATTCATACTCCCATTTCCAGGAGTCATGGAATTCCTGACAGTTCCTGAGTTTTTTGGGAATTCTACAGAATAAATCCACCACCTGTCCGTCAGTTTGTTGTACTGTAGTGGCTTTCATGTTGCTATGATGCTGAAGCTATTTCAAATACCAGTCGAGTCACCCATAGTGGATAGGTTTCAGTGGAGCTTCCAGACTAAGACAGACTAGGAAGAAAGGCCTGGCAATCTATTTTAAAAAATAGCCAATGAAAACCTTAAGGATCACAACAGAATATTGTCTTATATAGTGCTGGAAGATGAGCCCCCAAGGTTGGAAGGCACTACACAAAAGCTGCAACAGTGGACTCATATGTACCAATAATCATGATGTGGTGCAGGACCCGGCAATGTTTTGTTCTGTTATATGTAAGATCGCCATGAGTTGGAGCTGACGCAGTGGCAACTAAAATTAGGTTAATTTTAGCTTTCTCAACTATTGGGTTAGGATTCAGTTTTCTCAGGTCTGCTGAGTTACCGTTTGTCTGTTGATTTTCCAGCTTTTTAAAATTGTATCGTCTCTCCTTTACTTTTCTTTCCACCTATGAGGATTTATGCTTTAAAAAAAAAACCCTTCACTGTCGTTTTATTGGTGTTTCAAGAAGGAATGAAAGCGAATGCATTCATTTAGAGACTTAAAATTGCAACATGATTACGTTATGACAATAGATTTACAACTGGGGTGATTATTTTTAAATAATTTTAATTATAAATTAATTCCTTGATACTGTTAAATAGAATATATAACTGGAAATGTTATAGTTATATGACTAGATGAAATGTGGCCAAATATAAATGAGTTAATTGCTACATGGTAGGATCAGATCATGGTTACTTTTTATTTTCTCCTTTATAATTTTTGTATTTTGCTAATGGTTGTGGATATTTTATAATTTTTTTTAAAAAACAGCATCATGTAGAAATGGTAATCTGTTATAATGTGGATTTTGCCTACATTTAGAAATATATCAAGCTTAGTAGATTTGTGGCTAAATTTTAGAAAGAATCCAGAGTCTGGTCTCTGACATCTTCTCTCTGCCTAGATTATAAACTTACTATATGTTGTAGCCTGGTTTCCCAGAAAGCAAAGCCTGAGGTATAACCTTGACATTTCACTACTTTGGAGGAAATGGTAATCCTAGAGAAGCTGGGAAGCAGAATTGAGGGAAAGGGAAATGCGACAAACAACTTGGGAGAGCAGATACGAGGATAAGCTATTGAATTAGCCGCTGCTTGATATTGGTTAATTTCAGAGGACCTTCTGGGAGTTTGTATAAATTATTGTAAATCAGGACATTCCATCTAGGATGAGAGGTGGAGAATATGTCTTCTGGCTTCATTTTCCCATTAGTCAAAGGTTTAACCTACTGGCATTAACTGCCTGCGTCCCTGAGTTGTGCATGTGTTCATGCCTCCATGACACAGGGAAGCTCCAGGATGGGAGGTGAGGGATAACCAGCATGAAGGGAGGCACAGTTGTGCTATGAAGTCAGTTAATTTTGTCTGGTAGGTTATAAAAACTACTGGTAATACTTCTCATTTAGCATCCATCACTTATGATTTCAAATACGTTATAGACATGATTGGAGCCCTGGTGACACAGTGGTTAAGAGCTTGGCTGCTAACCGAAAGGTCGGCAGTTTGAATCCACCAGCTGCTCCTTGGAAACACTATGGGGCAGTTCCACTCTGACCTACAGGGTTGCTACAAGTCCGAATTGACTTGACAGCAAAAGTTTTATAGACACTAACATGAATTTTTGGAAAACATGCGTGTTGTAGAGAGAATACCTTTCGGGTATACCTAATTCAGTCAAATCAGCAAATAGGTTGAAATCAAATGCACTTTGACTGCTGACTGATCACTTGCATCTAAAGTGTTATGGGTTACAGAAAAGGCATAACTCATTATTTCACTTCCTCTAAATCTATAACGTCATAGACACTATCAAAATCATTTTAATGACATCTCTCCCAAGTATACTATCACCTAAGTATGTTAATATTTTATTTGTTTATATTATAACAATTCTAATGAATTTTAAATAACCAAGATAAAATTTGGATGGCATACCTAACATGTCACACAGTGCCACATAAATATAAATAGACATTTAGTAAATATTTGTTGAACTGAAAAAATGCTGTACCAGTACTATTTCACCTGGCTGTTGTGAAACATAATAGTGTTTCCAATTGCCTCAAATAGTGTAAATTTTCAAAAAAGTCCTTTAAAGTAAATTTTGCTATAATTAGAATTAAAGGTGTGCTGTGCATTTTTTTGGTGGTGATAGTGTGTGGATAGGAGAGAGATTAGAAATCACATATCAGATAACTAAGTATTACAACTCAAATTTAAGGTATTCTGATGATTATGGTAATGTTCATGATGTTATAGGTTTAGATGAAGTGAAATAAGTGAAACAAGGACATTACATGTTAGTGTAAACCATGAATTTTCATCCTGTAATCTGTTCATATGGTTTATAGTTTGTGTTTAGTAAATATAAGTAAGTGTTAAAACTATAACAGTATCCTTTTTGATGGGAGTGATGAATTGATTCATTGTTTGGACTTGTAAAATTAATATAATAAGAACTTTTTATACACTTTTCTTTTTAACTTATCACAGGTATTACTCTGCTCTAAAAACTATGGAACAGTTAGAGAATGTGTACTTCCCACGGGTTAGTCAATACCGGTTTTGTCAGTTAATGATAGAAAATCTTCCTAAACTCCGTGAAAATATTAAAGAAATCTCCATGTCTGATCTCAAAGACTTTCTGGAAAGTATTCGAAAACATTCTGACAAAATAGGTGAAACAGCTATGAAACAGGTGAGATTTAAAAGGAGAATTTTAATTTAATAATCTAGAAAATAGAATGAATCTAAAGTTTACTCTTTCTTACTTACATAAAATGCTTATTTTTACCCTTTTCTTATCTTTCTTGGTTCTTGATTAGAATGGATTTTATCAATGTTTTCTTGTGGTTTATAGTTACTCCATATTTAAGTAAAGTCAGTCTAACTTGAATTCATCAGTTACTCACCAGCCAAACTCTCAGCAATTTTTCTCATGTGTGCGGTGTTACGTTAACCTTTCCAGCAGTCCAATCTGGTATAAAATTAGCTAAAAAATGGCAGGCCTGTAGGCAAGTAGGACCCCTTCTATGCTGAGGTCCTAAATTGATATCATTTTTAAAAAGTATTAACTTTGAAATAAAAACTTCTCGCAGCTTAATAATAAAAAGGTTTGGCAGTTATAAAATTAATAGGTATGTATTTGAGTCAGCAGTTTCACTCCTAGGTGTTTACCAGTGAGTAATGAAAGCGTGTCCTCACGATGTTCATAACAGCTTTGTTCACAGTAGCCAAAAACTGGAAAAAACCCAAATGGCTATCAAAAGGAGAACATATACACAAATTGTGGTATATTTATACAGTGAAATACTACTTACCAACAAAAAGAATGAGTTACTGAATATATGCAACAACATGTATGAATTTTCCAGATATTATGTTGAGCCACAGAAGGTGGACACAAAAAAGCACACAGTGTAATTCCATTTATATGCAGCTCTAAAGCAGGCAAAACTAATTTAAGGTGAAAAAAGCCAGAACAGTGGTTGTCTCTGGATTGGGAGATTGCCTTGGGAGGGACTTAAGGGGACTTTCTGGGGAGATGGAAATGTTGTAAATCACAATGGGGGTGTAGTGGGTTGTATATTTGTAGATGAGGTTGTCCCCAGAAAAGATACGCTCAAGTCCTAGTCCCCGGTACCTGTGAATGTGACCTTATTTGGAAATTAAATCTTTGCAGATATAATCAAGTTAAGATGAGGTCATACTGGATTAGGGTGGGACCTAAATCCAATAACTGGTGTCCTTATAAAGAGAGAGAGCTTCAGAGATACACACAGGGGGGAAGAAGACCATGTGACAGTGGAAGCAGAGATTGGAGTGATGCAGCTGCAAGTGAAAGAATGCCCAGGATTCCCAACTACTACCAGAAGCTATGAAGAGGCAAGGGAGGATTCTTCTCTAGAGCCTTCAGCAGTAGCATGGCCCTATCAACACCTTGATTTCAGACTTCTAGCCTCCACAGGGGTGTATTCATTTGTCAAAACTGTGTAGTTAAGATCTGTACATTTCAATGTATATAAATCCTACTACAAAGAGAACTATAAAAAATTATTAGGGTGTGTATGGAGTAAGTGGGTAAAGATATGGATGAAAGAAGAATGGAGAAATGTTAATTGTTGAAGCTAGTCGATAGGTACATGGGAGTTCATTATACTAACCTGTTTACTTTGTTTACATTTGATATTTTCAATAATAAAAAGCTGAAAAATGAGTATAATTAAAATTTCCAAGAGTTAGTTGTTAGAGCTCCCAGTAGGCGTGGTGTCATATAAATACAACAATGTTCAATATGCTTCTTTACTCTATTTTTTCCCCAAGTATTACAGAGTACTTTGGAGAAACCTTATTTTATTTTTCTAATTAAAGAAGCAAATCTTCACCAGAATATTGTCAAATCAGAGGAAATTAGAATTCAGTATATGAACTTTCTCCCTATTTTAACTCTTTAAAGGATTATCTGTGAATCAGATAATTTCTATTATAATTGTTTAAGCTTTCTATAATAGTACACTCCATGTTAATTTGCTTTGCTTAGCATATTGTTTAAGGATGTAGTGATTTTGAAAATTCTTCACCAGGATTAATTTACTTTAATAAAAGTGGAAACTATTAATAATGTAGGATCTGTGATGTACGATAGTGTTTTTTGAAAAGTGGCTTCATTTTTTTTCCAAACGTAGTTACCCCTTGTTTATCTGTACGTAGACTATAGCAGATTAGATTTCAATTTAATTTATTTTTGATAGTGCCTTTTGTTCAGCTTCATGATAAATGGCGAAGAAATTGAAGTTGTCAAGGATTTCCTTATGCTTGAATCAACAGTCAGTGCCCATGGAAGCAGCAGTCAAGAAATCAAATGATGTTTTGCACTGGAAACGTTTACTGCGAAAGACCTCTTTAAAATGTTAAAAAGCAAAGATGTCACTTTGAGGACTAAGGTGTGCCTGACCCAAGTCATGTCTTTTCAGTTGCCTTGTATGCTTCTGAAAGCTGGTCAGTAAATAAGGAAGACAGAAGAATTGAAGCATTAGAATTGCGTTGGCAAAGAGTACTGAATATACCATGGACTGCCAGAACAATGAACAAATCAGTTTTGGAGAAAGTACAACCAGAATGCTTCTTAGAAGCAAGGATGGAAAGACTCTGTCTTGCTTACTTTGGACACCTCATCAAGAAAGACCAATCACTAGAAAAGGACATCATGTTTGGTAAAGTAGAGGGTCAGCAAAAATGAGAGAAACCCTTCATGAGATGGATTGACATAATAGCTGCAACAGTGGAATCAAACATACCAACAATTGTGAGAATGGCACAGGACCAGGCAATGCAGTGTTTTGTTCTGTTATACATAAGGTCGCTGTCATGGATTGAATTATGTCCCCCAAAAAATGTGTGTGTCAGTTTGGCTGGGCCATGATTCCTGGTATTGTGTGATTTTCTTATATGTTGTAAATCCTGCCTCTATGTTAATGAGGGAGGATGGGTGGCAGTTGTGTTAGTAAGGCAGGACTCAGTCTACAAGATTGAATTGTGTCCTGAGGCAATCTCTTGAGATATAAAAGAGAGAAGGGAGCAGAGAGACAGGGGGACCTCATACCATCAAGAAAGCCCTGCCGGGAGCAGAGTGCATCCTTTGGACTGGGGTCCCTGTTCAGAGAAGCTCCTAGTCTGGGAACATTGATGAGAAAGCTGACAGAGAGAGAAAGCCTTCCCCTGGAGCTGATGCCCTAAATTTGGACTTTTAGCCTACTTTACTGTGAAGAAATAAATTTCTCTTTGTTAAAGTTATCCACTTGTGGTATTTCTGTTATAGCAGCACTAGATGACTAAGACAGTCACCATGAGTTGGAGCTGACTCAATGGCCACTAACAACAGTAACAACAGTTTGTTCAATTTAATTAAATACTTGGTTGACAAAAATAAGATCTTTATTTGCTGTAAATAAACAAACTACAAAATAGAATTTAAGTCAAATTCATTATTGCTGTTGAGTCAGTTTTGACTCATGGTGACCCCATGTCTGCAGAGTAGAACTGCTCCATAGGGTTTTCAAGGCTGTGACCTTTTGGAACCAGATTGCAGGCCTTACTTCCAAGGTGCTTCTGGGTGGATTCAAACCGCCAACCTTTTGGCTTGTAGTCGAGTGCATAACTGTTTGCACCACCTGGGGACTCCATCACTCTCACTACCTCTTTGCAATTCTTTTCTGTAGTAGCTAGCCTTAGGCTATTTTCTGTATCATTGGAATAATGGGAATATGGTTAGTTGTGGGTGGTAGAATAGGAACAGAAGTGGTAGAAATGTAGGCCAGTAGGTTAGAGTTTTAATATCATTTTGATAGCCTGGAAAATATGAAGGCTAAATAGGTGTAAGAGAATAAGATCCAAAGCCAGAGTTCAGGAAAAGAATCCAGAGACTCTGAAACTAGAAACTGTGGTTATCCCAGAGAACTCTCAGAGGTTAGGAAAGCTTCAGGAATGGATAGCTTAGCAGGACCAAAAGATTGGATGTTACCTCATTGTTAAGATAGAATAAAGTGGGATTTTATAGTATTCGTCTGAAGTAATCTTCTTTCTCCTCCACTGTTGGTACTTCAGGATACTAATAGGACTGATACCTGCCATTTCTTCTCGTGATAAGTCCTGACTCATTGCCTCACATCAGGGAGTGTTCTTCGCCATTGGAGTGCTCTTCACCATTATATTCTTGGCTTCAGTGTTATAGCCTTTTCAGTACTTTTTGCTTACCTTTGGCCAGTGAATTCTGTGCATGCCATGGGGGTAAAAAACATAACCACTTGGCAAGGTTTTTGAGTTTGAGAATGTAAACGAAAGTTTAAAGTTCACAAATTACATTATATATTTTAATTAAGCATTTCAATATTAAACTTAATCTTCTTTGACCTGTCTTTCATAGACCAGTTTTGGACTCTTCCCAGCTATGCAGTCCACCAAATCATGGGCCTTAGGATTTGAGATTTATAAGAATTTCCTGCTAGGAGGAAGTAGATTCTCCTGGTCCACCACTGCTTTATCTTGTAAAAGTAATTGAACTTCTTCACCTCTGCAAGATAAAGATTAAAAAAAATATATATATATTAAAAGCAGCCAGAAGAACAACAATAATTCTTGTAGCTGACTTTTCAACAGAATTAATGGAAACCAAACAACAATGGCATTATATACTTGAAGTGCTGAAAAGAGTTATCTGTCGACCTAGAGTTCTGTACCCAGCAAAAAGATCTTTCACAAGTGGAGGTGAAATGAAGACATTTTTTAGATAAATAAAATCTAGAGAATTTATCTCTAGCAGACCTGCACTAAAAGAAATATTATGTTCTTCAGATCAAAGGGAAATTATTCCAGTTAGAACTTCAGCAATTCAGGAAGTAAATGGAAAAGGAAGTTTGTATATTAAACTGTATATATGTTGACTGTGTAAAACAAAACTGTAGTGTGGGGGTTAATATAGAGAGAGAATTAAAAATAGTGCAAGAAAATAACAGCATATTGGGAGGGGGACTTAAATGGATTAGAAATACTCTATTAAATTATGCTGTTTACAGGAGACATAACTTACATACAAACATACAGAAAGGTTGAAAGCAAATGGATGGAAAAAACACCGAAAGAATACTGATGTATCTATATTAATATCAAAATAGACTTTAGGGCAACAAGGATTACTAGAGAGAATAAGGAACATTAAATAATGATAAAAGATTCAGTTCATCAGGAAGTCAATTCTAAATTTGTTTGCATCTAATAAAAGTCTCAAAATATATAAATCAAAGGTTGCCAAAATTAAAAGGAGAAATAAATAACTTGATAATCATAATGGGAGATTTTACTATGCTTCTCGCTGTAACTAATAGAGCCAGCAGACAAAAGATCAGTAAGACTATAGACTTTTAATATCATATGATTAACAACTCTAACCTAATTGATATATATGTAACCCTGTATCCCATGATTTCAGAATATACATTCTTTTCAAGTGCACATAGACCACTTATGAAAATTGATAAAACAAGTGTCAGTAAATTTCAAAATATTGAAATAATATAAAGTATACTTTCTGACCACACTGGAATTATTACAGAAATCAGCAACGAATAGATAACTGAAAAAAATCCCTGTATGTTTGGAAATTAAGAAATAAACTTCTAAATGACCCATGGGTCAACGGAGAAGCCACAATTGAAATCAGAAGACATTTTGAACTGACTTAATAATGAAAATATGACATATCAAGATGTGTAGGATGCAGCAGAAGTTGTTTTTAAAGATACCTTTACAGGCTTAAATGTATAAATTAGAAAATACAGGCTGAAATTAATGATCTAAATATCCATCTCAAGAAGCTAAAGAAACAGCAACCAGTTAAACTGAAAAAAGTAGAAGGAAGGAAATAATCAGGATAAAAACAGAAATCAGCATGATAAATAGAAAACAGTACAATAGGGAGGATCAGCAAAGCCAAAAGTTGGTTCTTAGTTGTCTCAAATAAAATCAATAAACCTCTATATGACTATTTTAAAAAAGGAAGAGGAATCATGAATTAAAAAAATGAGACATCACTACAGATGCTACACCTACAGATTTTAAAAAAAGAATAAAGTATTATGAATAAAATTTGGAACCAATTTTGACCTTAATACATTTAGAATAATCTGAATTTTCCTTCTTTCAAAATAGGCACACCAGCAGAAAACTTTCAGTGTGGCTCTGCAGAAACAAAATAACATAAAATTTGGGAAGAATATGCGTATAAACAATGATAGAATTCTAGAAGAAAGGAACGAAATTGTATTGAAACATGCACTTGAGGAAGAGGATGAGAATGAAGAGGAGGTGATGGAATTTCTTTCTTATTTTATTATTGGGTAAATTTTTTCTTTCGGGTTGTAATATACATCTGCGTGATTCTCAGTCTTCACATGTATAAACGGAGTTTATATAACTCAATTTGTAATGTGCCATTAGGGCAATGGAGTCATGTGAAATATTAGGCTGTATAACTTGACAGGTAAACAGGATATATTATAGATTGTATTTGTAAGCCATAGATAATTGAATGTAGATGTTCTACCATAATTAGCAATAAAAGTGTAAATCTAAAGATTTTTTATAGTGAGGACTAATTTATTGTATTTGAATTATCTGTGGTAAAATTTTAATTTTATGACAGATTGACCTTGCCATTTGGACTAATTCTGGAGAGCCAATCTTTTTTTTTTTTTTCAGTTGGTGTTAAGATACTACGAAGTATTTCTAATATGATTAAAGTTAAGTTTTTTTATTTCTTAAAATTAAGTCCTAATATATATGTCGTTGTTGTTAAGTGCCTTTGAGTTGATTTCGACTCATAGCAATCCCATGTAACAGAGTAAAACTGGCCCCGTAGGATTTTCTAGGCTGTAATCTTCATGGGAGCAGATTGCCAGGTCTTTCTCCCATGGAGCCGCTGGGTGGGTTCAAACTGCCAACCTTTTGGTTAGCAGCCGAATACCACCAGGCCTCCTAATGAGTCTAGAAACCTTGAAATTGTTCTTAAATATTGAATTTCTTTCATCCTCTACATACAAATACATTTTCTAGTTCTTTAACTTCTTTTATTCTCTCCATGAAGTCTTCTCTTGAGCTTACCTTTATCTTGTCCTTTGAATTCACTTAATATGATCCCCATTTTTTACATAAGTATTTATTTTCCATTTATATTATTTGCCATGTAATCTTCATAGTCTTTTTATCAACTTGGTATATCTGTATATAATCTCCCACCAACTGGTTTTTCAAATTGGAATCCTCTAATATATTCTTGATGGTCTAGGAATTCTCTAAGGTAATTTTAAAAATTTGTATTTTCATTGCAGTGAAAATCTTAAAAAAAAAATTCAATCTAAAATTACAGAATAAGATTTAGTACCTAACTGAAGTATTTGTGCTAAACAGTAATTGATTGACATGTAGTGGTCTTGTACAAAGATTTTGCAGTAGTTTCTCAAATAGAGAAATGTGGTAAGACCAAGTCATCACAGGAAATTTGGTATATAGGATGCCAAATTCCAAAGAGCAGTGGTAGATAGTAACATGAAAATATCATTAATTTTATTAAGCTAATATTGTTGGTTTTGTAGTTTTGTTAGTATTTTTTGGGGGGGTTTGGTATTGTAGAGGATATAAATATGTGATATAAATGCATAAGGAATTTATGCCTAATTTTAATGTTTGTTATTATCTAAGTAAAATTACCATGAAAATAATTTAAATCCACTCTGGGAATTCATGAGAATAGGAATGTGTTCCTTTAAAAAGGGTTATGTATTTCTCAAGTTTGAGAAACTTTGTACTACTGTACTTTATCAATTCAAAGGTGCATTTTTTCACATTATAAAATCAAATCAAACCAAACCAAAGCCCTTGCCATCGATTCAATTCCAACTGATAGCGACCCTATAGGACAGAGTAGAACTGCCCCACAGGGCTTGCAAGGAGCAGCTGGTGGATCCGAACTGCTGACTTTTTGGTTAGCAGACGTAGCTCTTAACCACTGTGCCACCAGGGCAGCATCTCATAATTTGGGATACATATTAAAATTGATAGTGACATAGTTTCAGTTGATAGTGTTTTTTTCTTAGTGGTCCATAAAATAATAATGACGATGTCTTCAATTTCATAAAATAATGGTAAATCATATGAATTAGCTGCTTAAGAGAAGGAACTTTATTGATACGTAAACCATAAATCCACACACCATCTTTCCCAAAAGCAGTAATGAGGCATCTAGTTATCTGGAGCAATTTTCTGAGAATCTACCAAGCATGTTAAATATATACACTCTCTCGCCTCTATTACTTTTTAATTATTATATATTGTAATTATATATGTTGTTACTGGGTGCTATCGAGTCGATTTTGACTCATAGTGACCCCATGTGACAGAGTAGAACTGCCCTACAGGATTTTCTAAGCTGTAATCGTTACAGAAAGGAGCCCTGATGGTACAGTGGTTAAAGTGCTCAGCCGCTAACCAAAAGATCAGCAGTTCGAATCCACCAGATGCTCCGTGGGAGAAAGGTGTAGCAGTCTGCTTCCATAAAGATTATAGCTTTGGAAACCCTATGGGGCAGTTCTACTCTGTCCTGTAGGTTGGTTGTTATGAGCTGGACTCACCTTCACCACAACAGGTTTTTTAAATCTTTACAGAAGCAGATTGCCACTCCTTTCTCCCACAGAGTCTCTGAGTGAGTTCGAACCACCAACCTTTCTTTAAACAGCTGAGTGCTTAACTATTGCACCACCAGGGATACTTCATATTATATATGATATACATAGTATCTAACATGTAATATTGCCCTGTAATATATTATCTTAAAACCGTCAGCAATGATGATAAACATACTAAGAATGAACTACTGAACAAATGTCAAAGCAAAATAAAAAAGGCATTGTGTTTATACTGTGTGCTTTCTGTGGGAGAATTGAATAAATGTTATAAAGTCCATGAATCTCCAATAAAGGACTAGTAGCTGGACCTATAGTTTTAAAATAATGGTTTTATTTTTCAGGTCTTAACTGTTCAGGATCTTGTTGATTTTTCCCCTGTTTACCGATGTTTGCACATTCATTCTGTTTTGGTAAGTATGTTTTGACATATTAAAACAACAGTTTAGGTCTGTTTCTCAAAAGGCTGACCATAAGCTTAGCAAGCTATAAATCTTCATGCAAGAAATATTTGTAGAACATCCATTGCATGTAAGGCACTTACTTTTTTTTTTTGGCTTACCACAGTCTACTTTAGAGTGATATACCATTTCATGTGTATTATAAGAACCTTACAATAGTATATTTTCATATCTTCCTTCTTGCCTTTGTGCCTTTGGGGAATACAATTCAATCCATAAAATTACCCCCTTTTAGCCCCTCAAAATTCGTATCTTCCCCACGTACAAAACACATTCATTCTCTCGCCATCATCCCCAGACCTCTTAACCCATTCCAGCATCAACTCTAAGTCCCAGATCTCATCTTCTGAATCATCTAAATCCAGTATGAGTGAGACTCTGGGTGTGTTCCATCCTGGGGCAACATTTTTCTCCATCTATGGACCTGTGAAACCTAGAATACAGGTTTTCTGCTTCTGAAGTACAGTGATGAGACAGGCACAAGTTAGACATTCCCATTCCAAAAGGGAGAAGTTGAAAGGAAAGGAGTCATGAACAAGAAGCTCAAAACCCAGCAGGGAAAATCTCATTGGCTCTTAAAGCTTGAAAATAATCCTCCATTCTCCAAGTCCATCTAGGCGATGGCCTACTCTCTTGACTCTGGGAATTGATCATGCTGTCTAGATTCTGGGAAGAGGCCCCTTAGCCCTGGACATCAGCCCTGCCTCCCAGGACCACTGGAATGGTGATGCCACCCCGTTGACTTTGGGTGGCCCCATTCAGTTGGTCCATCTGAGCAGCGACTCTGCCCCCTCAGCCCTTGTGGACCTGTTTTCCTGGCCCACTGGCACAGCAGCCCTACGTCTTCAACTTTGGGTAGTGTTCCCATTCTCTTGGCCCATTGGAAAAGCAGCCTAACCCTCCAGAACTAGGGTAACCATGACCCTACTCTTTGAAACTTAGGGAGTAGTGGCTCCACCCTTTAAAACCAAGGAAATGGCAGCCCTGCCCCCCTCCCCTTGTGCACCTTCTGACAGTTTTACTGGTCTCTAAACTGTTGCCAGGATGTCCCTTTCTTTTCTTGAAGAACAACCGATACTTTCAGTCGTGGCTCTATTGGCCTATTTCCAACGATAAAGAATTCATCTTTATTGTTGCATAGAATTTTAAGAGGCAGATGACTTTCTTTCATTTCATCCTGTTTCTGTCCCTTTTAGTCTAAGCTGACAGGATTTCTGATGAGGTAGTTGATTAGATTCATCCGTCACAGACGTAATCTATTTAGCAAAAGGTTGTATAACCACACCCTTGGTGTCAATTCTAGGGCACATTCTTTTAGTTTTTACAATAGAATTTTCCAAATTTTTAAGTTTCGGTTTCTTTTTGCACAGTTTACTTCTAAATCTCTCTCTTTCCTCCTACATTTTACTACAAGTGACAAGGAGAAACCACACCACCCCATTAAGATCCTGCTTAGAAATCTCAGCCAAATATTCAAGTTTATCACTTACAAGTTCTACCTTCCACAAAACATTTGAACGTAATTCAGAAAAGTTCTTTGCCATTTTATAACAAGTATCACGTTCCCTCTGGTTTTCAATAACATGTTTATCATTTTGTTTTAAAGTCTCACATTTTACATCCACATATATATACATCTATTTTTTTGAAGCACATTTTATATCCACATTTCTAGCTACATTCTGTTCATAATGGTAGACACTTTCCCTGCAGCTCTCTGTTCTTTCAGAGACCTCATCACAATTGCACTTAATGTCCATAATTCTGCCAACAGTCTTTACAAGGCAAGTGAAGCTCTTACTATCAAGCACATCAAAATTCCTCCAGCCTCTGCTTATTACCCAATTCTAAAGCCCTTTCGACATTTTAGTTACTTATTAGAGCAGCACCATCACTCTTATACCAAACTGTGCCTTAGTTATCTAGTGCTGCTATAACACATATACCACAAGTAGGTGACTTTAAAGGACAGGAATTTATTTTCTCACAGTTTAGGAGGCTAGAAGTTCGAATTCATGGCATGACTTTACGGGGAGGTCCTTCCTTGTAGTAGGCTGGTGAGGTTCTTGGCATTCCTTGACCTTCCTTGGTGTCTGTCTTTCCTAAGTGATAAGCTGGGCAAGTGACAAACTGTTTGAACTTAACTTTAGTGTTACTAATTGTCATGATACCCAACAAGGTTACTGTCTTTGAACTATGATGCCAAATATTTGTTGTTGGCATTCAATGTGAAATGTCATTCAGCATTTGTATTCCAGTTGTTAGAAAATGCAAATAGCCACTTGTGGGTAAAGAAGTTTTAGCAGTGTGTGTGTGTGCGTGTGCGTGTGCGTGTGCGTGTGCATGTGCATGCTTATGTATGTGTATTTTTCATTATTCTGCTTATTTTATTTTAGGGCAGTGAGGAAACATTTGAAAATTATTACCGAAAGCAAAGAAAGAAACAGGCAAGACTGGTATTGCAACCCCAGTCAAATATGGTAAGTATGTGAAAATTCTGAATTGGTTATGTTGTCTCTTTTTATCCCCTTACACAGCTTAATTTCTTAGAGCATGTATCACTATTCATTCAACACTAAATATTTATTGAACACCTAACATTTCTAATCATTGGTTTAGATACTGAAGGTATGACAGTGACCAAAACAGATAAGTGCCTTCTCTTATGAGCTTACAGTCTATTAGGGAAGACAGAGTGAACAAATAAAATAGTGAATAAATAAAAAGTTAATATATAAGATGTTAGGGATTGATAATTGCTATGAAGGAGAGATTAGTTTCTGACAATATGGTGTAGTATTGATTAACCTTCCCACTGGAAAAAAACTAGTAATGCTGGTAAAATTTTTTTTAATCTTAAATTCTCATTTATTTATTCATTTATTTCATATAAGTAATATAGTATTTGTCCTTTTGTGACTTATTTCACTCAGCATGATGTTTTGAAGGTTCATCCATGTTGTGGCGTACATCAGGACTTTATTCCTCTTTATGGCTGAGTAGCTGAGTAGTAATCCTTTTTTTGTATGTACACGTTTTGTTTATCCATTTACCTGTTGATGGACATTTCATTTGTTTCCACCACTTGGCTATTGTGAAAAGTGCTGCAATGAACATTGGTATACAGGTTTCTGTTTGCATTCATGTCTTCACTTTTTCTGGGTATATACCTAGAATTGGGATTGCTGGGTCGTATGGTAGTTCTATGCTCAACATTTTTTAAAAAAATTTTTTTTTATTGTACTTTAGATGAAGGTTTACAGAACAAATAGTTTCTCATTAAACAGTCAGTACACATATTGTTTTATGACATTGGTTAACAACCCCACAACATGTCAACACTCTCCCTTCTCGACCTTGGAGGACCTTTTTTTTGGTGAAAATATACATAGCCAAGGTTACAGCATTTCAAAAGTTTCTACATGTACAACTCAGTGACATCGATTACATTCTCCAAGCTGCCCTGCCATTCTCACTATCCCTTTCCAAATTATTCCATCACCATTATCTTTAACTCACTGCCCCCCAGGCTTCCCATCAAACCCTTTGAGTTGCTGTTGTCAATTTGATCTCACATAGACAATTTTTTTTCTTATTGTACTTTAGATGAAGGTTTGCAGAGCAAATAGTTTCTCATTAAACAGTACACATATCGCCCTATGACAATGGTTAACAACCCCTCAACATGTCAACACTCTCCCTTCTCAACCTTGGCTTCCCTATCACCAGCTTGCCTGTCCCCTCCTGCCTTCTAGTCCTTGTCCCTGGACGGCTGTGCCTCATTAGTCCTGTTTTGTTTTACGAGGCTGTCCAATCCCTGGCTGAACGGTGAACTTCGGGAGTGACTTCACCACTGAGCTAAAAGGGTATCCGGAGGCCATACTCTCGGGGTTTCTCCAGTCTGTCAGGCCAGTAAATCTGGTCTTTTTTTGTAAATTACAATTTTGTTCTACATCCTTTTCCAGCTCTGTCCAGGACCCTCTTTTGTGATCCTGGTCAGAGCAGTCAGTGGTGGTAGCCGGGCACCATCTAGCTGTACTGGACTCAGTCTGGTGGAGACTGTGGTAGCTGTGGACCATCAGTCCTTTGGACTGATCTTTTCCTTGTATCCTGTTCTCTTCATTCTCCCTTGCTCCTGAAGGGGTGAGACCAGTGGAGTATCTTAGATGGCTACTCACAGGCTTTTAAGACCCCAGACGCTACTCATCAAGGTAGAATGTAGAACATTGTCTTTATAAACTGTGTTATGCCAATTGAGCTAGATGTTCCCTGAGACCATGGTCCCCACAGCCCTCCGGCCAGCAATTCAGTCCCTCAGGGAGTTTGGAAGTGTCTGTGGATCTATGCTGAGCTTTTTGAGGAACCACCAAACTGTTTTCCACGGTGGCTGTACATTTTACATTCCCACCATCAGTGGATGAGGTTTTTCCACAACCTTGTGAACACCTGTTGTTTTCTGTTTTTTTGATCATTGCCATTCTCATAGGCGTGAGGTGGTATTTCATTGGGTTTTGATTTGCATCTTCCTAATGGCTAATGATGTGCAGCCTCTTTTAATGTGCTTGTTGGCCATTTGAATATCCTCTTTGGTAAATTGTCCAAGTTCTTTGATGGTTTTTTCCATTGGGTTGTTTGTCTTTTTGTTGTTAATTTGTAGAAGTTTTTATTATTATTATTATTATTGTATTTTGGATATTAGACCCTTATTGAATATATGGTTCCTAAAAATTTTCTCCCAATCTGTGGGTTATCTTTTCACTTTTTCGTAAAGTCCTTTGATGAATATAAGTATTTAATTTTTAGGAGATCCCATTTATCTATTTTGTATTTTGCTACTTGTGCTTTTGTTGTCATATCTGATCTGTACTACTGAGCAATATTAACTTGTAGGCATTTACCCACAAGAAATAGAAACATATCTTCACATAGTGACTTATATGTGAATGCTTATAGTGGCCTTTATTCATAATCGCTGAAAAGTAGAAACATTCCAGATGTCTGTGAACTAGTGAATAGATAAGTCCTGAAATTGTGATATACCCATATAATACTTCTCAGCAATAAAAGGGAACAAACTACTGATACATGCAATGACATAAATGAATCTCAAAAGTATTATTCTAAGGAAAGAAATACAGTATGATTTATGTTATGTAACATTTTGGAAAAAGGCAGAACTATAGGACAGAAATAGGATCAGTAGCCAAGGGGTTAAAAAACAAAACCTGTTGCTGTGGAGTTGATTCCAACTCATAGTGACTCTGTAGGGCAGAGTAGACCTGCCCCACTGGGTTTCTAAGGCTGTAAATCTTTATGGAAGCAGACTGCCACATCTTTCTTCCGCAGAATGGCTGGTGGGTTTGAACCACTGACCTTTTGATTAGCAGCCTAGTGCTTAACCTTTGCGCCACCAGGGGTCCTAGCCAAGAGGTTAAGGAGAGAGATTAACTACAAAGGGACTTGAATAAATTTTTGTATGTTGTGTGGTGAGTGCACAACTGCCTATATTTTTCAAAATTTATCGAACTCTTTATGGAAAAAGGATGAATTTTATTGTACGTAAATTATACTTCAGTAAACCTGACTTAAAAAAAAAAAGACAAAGAGAAGATCTTAAAAGTAGCCTGAGATAAAAGGCAGATTACTTTTAAATAAACAAAAAGACGATAGAGTATCTTCAAGGTTGAAAAAAAATAACTGTCAACTTAGGATTTTACATCCAGTGAAACAAGGGCAAAAAACATTTTCAGACAAAGAAGAGCAGAGTTTGCCATCAGCAAACGCTTACTAAGGAAATTCTAAAGAGTATACTTCAGGCAAAAGGAAAGTGATGCCAAGTGGAAGTATGTGATGCAAGAAGGAATGAATAGCAAAGAAAGTATAAATATGTGGATAAATCTATATTGACTCTATAAAATAATATCAATAAGGTCTTGTGGGCTTTAAAACAAGATAGAATTAAAATACAAACAACAATAGCATAAACATTGGAATGGGATGGAAGTTAATAAAATTACATTATTCTACAGTTTCAGAACTGTCCAGGAGAAGAGTAAAAATATTGATTACTTTTAGAGTTTGATTACTTAAGGATGCATAATGCAATTTCTAGAGTAACCACTAAAAGAATAGAAACAAAGTATATAACTTTCATATACCAGAAAAACCCAAAACCAAACCCATTGCTGTTGAGTTGATTCTGACTGATGGCGACCCTATAGGACAGAGTAGAACTGCCCCATAGGGTTTGCAAGGAGCAGCTGGTGGATTTGAACTGCCGACCTTTAGGGTTAGCAGCTGATCTCTTAACCACTGCATCACCAGGGCTAGTAGAAGATAAAAGCCTAGAATGATAAAAACAAAATATTCATGTGACTTAAAGTTGATAAAATATGGTAATTGTAAATCTATAAGCACTTAAAAACATTGACTCAAAATATTTAAAGCAAAAATTGACAGAAGTACAAAGAGAAATAGGGAAATCTCCTAGTGGATTTTTAAATACTTCTCACCATCTTATGAATTAGGCAGACAGAAAATCAGTAGGAATACGGAACATGATTAACAGGCCTTATCTGGTAGGATGTATAAAATCCTATTCCCAAGAACTCTATTTCCTTTTTTTTTTTTTTGCATTTTCCTGACGACTGATAATTTCAAGCATCTTTTCCAGTGTTTATTGGCCATTTGTGTATCTTTTTTGCAGAAAAGTCTATTCAGATCCGATTTAACTTTTTTTTTTTTAACGAGTTGTAAGAGTTCTTTATATATTCTTGATAAAAGTATCCCTTATTAGGTATATGATTTGCAAATATTTTCTCCCATTCTGTGGATTGACTTTTCATTTTCTTGATAGTGTCCTTTGAAGCATAGAAATTTTTACACACACACACACACGTTACAGCTAATCTCCCTATATCCATCCAGGAAACTTCTACACGTAATTTAAATTTCACTCTTACTAGAAAATCCACTGAAATTGTGGGAATTATCTTTATAATACCAGTTACTAATGAGTACTTATCTCCCTATATCCATCCAGGAAACTTCTACACGTAATTTAAATTTCACTCTTACTAGAAAATCCACTGAAATTGTGGGAATTATCTTTATAATACCAGTTACTAATGAGTACTTTTCGAATTATTTCATCTTCCAGACGAATAATATAGCCAAATTATTATAATACATGCTTTTATCCAATTGTAAAAATATCTCAGTCTCTTAACAACTTGTTCTTATTTTTAGAGTACACTAAAATGTATTGGTTGGTGAGATCTGTAAGGGAACTATTTGCCTCTTTTTGACCCAAACAGATTGGCCATATCCATAGCACAGCAGTTTTCTTAAATATACTTCTAAACATGAGATTTCCTTCCAAGATGATTTTGAAATTGGTCTTGAAGGCAGTTTCAAACATCTTTTTTAGTTGCTTGTTTGTTGTTTTTTTTAAGTTAAAAGGCATTTATTCAAATAACTGCTATGTTTTTCTAGTTCTAGCCAATTAATGTGTGTGTGCACGCGCGCGCACGTGCGTCTGCCCACTTTAGGTGAAAGTTTACAGAGCAAATTAGTTTCTCATTCAACATTTTATACACAACTTGTTTTATGACATTGGTTGTAATCCCTGTGATGTGTCAACACTCTCCCCTTCTCTACCCCGGGTTTCTTGTTTCCATTCGTCCCATTTTCCTGTCCTTTCCTGCCTTCTCATCTTTGCTTTTGGGCAGGTGTTGTCTGTTTGGTCTCATTTACACGATTGAGCTAAGAAGCACATTCGTCACATGTGCTACTGTTTGTTTTATAGTCCTGTGTAATCTTTGCCTGAAGGGTGAACTTTGGGAGTGACTTAAGTTCTGAGTTAGCAGGGTGTCTGGGGGCCATAGTCTTGGGTTCCTCCAGTCTCTGTCAGACAATTAACTCTGGTCTTTTTTTGTAAATTTGAATTTTGTTCTACATTTTTCTCCGACTCTGTCCAGGACCCTCTGTTATGATCCCTGTCAGATGGTGGTAGCCAGGCACCATCTAATTCTGGGCTCAGGCTGGTGGAGGCTGTGGTACTTGTGCTCAGTTAGTCCTTTGGACTAACATTTCCCATGTGTCATTGATTTTCTTCATTTTCCTTTGCTCTGGACGGGATGGGACCAGTAGATGTATCTTAGATAGCTGCTTGCAAGCTTTCAAGACCCCAGACGCTACTTACCAAATTTGGATGTAGAACATTTTCTTTACAAACTATGTTATGCCAATTGACCTAGGTGTCCCCCGAAACCATGGTCCCCAGCCCTCAGGTCAGTAACTCGGTCCCTCAGGGTCTTTGGGTGTGTCTGTAAAGTTTCCATGACTTTGCCTTGGTCACGTTGTGTTGACTTCCCCTATAAATGTGTATTGTCTTTCCTTTCACCAAAGTTAACACTGTTCTACTGTCTAGTTAGTGATTTTCCTTTCCCCAATCCCTCACCTCCCTCATAACCATCAAAGATTATTTCTATGTGTAAACCTTTTCATAACTTTTTATAATAGTAGTCTCATAAAGTTTTTGTCCTTTTGTGATTGACTTTTTTCACTCAGCAATGCCCTCTGGATTCATCCATGATGTGAGATGTTTTGGGAATTCATGTTTATTGTTGCATAGTATTCCATTGTGTGTATGTACCGTAATTTATTTATCCATTCATCTGTTGATGGGCACCTAGGTTGTTTCCATCTTTTTGCTGTTGTGAACAATGCTGCAGTGAACATGGGTATGCATATGTCTATTCATGTGATGGCTCTTATTTTTCTAGGATATATTCCTAGGAGTGGGATTGCTGGATTTTTTTTCTAGCTTTTTAAGGAGGTGCCGTATTGTTTTCCATAGTGGTTGTACCATTTTACATTCCCACCAGCAGTGCATAAGAGTTCCAATCTCCTGGCAGCTACTCCAACATTTGTTATCTGTTTTTTTTTGCCTAACAACTCTAGAAACATGTTCTTTTCGAGCACTCATGGGACGTTATAAAAATTTTTACTACATACTGTGCTATAAAGCAAGTATCAGGAAAGAGCAAAGATTTGGTGTCATGTAGACTGCATTCACTGATCATAATACTTTTAAGCTAAAAAGTAACAACTCCCCTCAAAAACCTGAAAAAAAACCCCTCGTGTTTGAAAATTATGATCACATTTATGAGATATACAAAAATATTAGATTATTTTTTGCAAGTTGATATAAGTGAACTTATTTGAAATAACAAAATATTTCAAATAATGAATTTCTATGAATAAAAATAAAATGATAAAATATTTTCGTATTACGCCTTTTGTGAATATAGTGTACGTATTAAAATTGTAAACAATAAGCAGTTGTACACCATCTTTAAGGAGTTTGACTTTCACTGTGAATCAGATGAAAAGTCATTGGGGGTTTTTCACAGAAGATACAATGATCTGATTACTATTTTAAAAGTATCACTCTGGCTGCTGTATGGAAAATAGACTGTAGAGGACGAGCCTGAAAGGTGTGGAGAGTAGGTAGGAGGATAATGTAATAGCCCCAGTGAGCCCAAGATGGTGGCTTGAACTAGCCTGCTGAGAACAGGATTCTGAAACCATAGTTACTTTTTAACTTGTTTATTATCTGTCTAGCTCCTTCAAATGGGAGTTGCATGAGGATAAGGACTTTTTATTATTTACCGGTGTATCCCTTGTGCTTGGAAAAGTATACAGCATGTAGTAGGCTCTCAATAAATATTTGTTAAATGAATGATATCGTAGTGACTTGGAACTTAAACTTTTTATGTTACTGGTGTTTATTTGGTTTAAATTAATTTTTATTTTTTATTTAAAGCATGAAACAGTTGATGGCTATAGAAGATATTTCACTCAAATTGTAGGGTATGTATCTAATTATGGAAGTAACTTTATTGTCATTTTATATTTAATGCTAGAAATAATTATTTTCTTTTTTTTTTTTAAACATATGTTGTTAATTACTTTTTTAGGTTCTTTGTGGTGGAAGATCACATTTTACATGTGACCCAAGGATTAGTAACTAGGGCATACACTGATGAACTTTGGAACATGGCCCTCTCAAAGATAATTGCTGTCCTTAGAGCTCATTCAGTAAGTCAGATAGTTTGTGTTATTAAATTTTTAATTCAATTACTTCAAGAACTTCTGCTGTGCATAATGTGAAAGGAAAGCTGTACCTCCATCATTCTGCATTGTTTTGTAATTGCTCAGATTTAGTGCCAGGCTTTTGTTTGTCTGGTAATATCAGGCTGTGATTTTGCAACTGACTGGTACTTCCCAAGACACTTTTAGTCCAGCTTTATAGAAAATGAAGAATTAAGCTGGTGTCATTAGTCTGGACTGACCTCTTCATTAGATCACTGAGCAGCACTGAAAAAAGAATTTTTAATTATCATTCCATATTCTTTGTTTCCAAAATAAACTCCACCATTACAAATCAATAGAACGTGTTCTTCGATGTTTACAGTTTGCAGTAGTACACTACAATTATGAATTTCTTAAAAACATGCAGTTGTCAGAATTTAAACTTATTTTGAAATAACGAACCTTTATGTATTAAACCTTTAGAGATTGAAGTCAGATGATCAAATATTTTTTAATATGCCTTTTGTGGGAATAATAAACATGTTAATAGTATAAAAGATTATTGAAATTAATAATTGTTAAGTGTAGACCTTTCCTTCAGATAATTTTAGTAGTTTATCTTAAAAAAATCTCCCCATGTTTAAAATATTGTAATCTCTAAGTATTTATAATAATCTTATCATTCATAATAGAGATTTAAAATATTTTGAAGGAAGATTGCTAACTTACATGATATTTAGACTATAAATATACTGTATTTTTATTTTTCAGGAATGTAGATGCTTGGCTTGATGCCATTGTTTATCCAGTGAACTATAACTTTTTCTAAAATATTAATGAAGGACAATACATTTATCATGATTTATATTCAGATCAAGTCTGAATATATAAAATTATAGTATACCCAAAAAAATCAAACCCATTGCTACTGAGTCTCTTCTGACTCGTAGCTACCCTATGAGTAGAACTACCCCCATAGGGTTTCTAAGACTGTAAATCTTTACAGGAGCAGGCTGTCACATCTTTCTCCCGTGGAGCAGCTGTGAACCACGACCTTTCAGTTAGCAGCTGAACGCTTAACCACTGCACCACAAGGGCTCCTTAAATTATAGTATACTTCCTGTTAATTCCATGAAGTCGTAACATATTAAGTGTAACATCACACTCAAAAATCTTTTTAAATATTCTTAAGAGGACAAAGTGAATTTCACTATTCTTTTGAAATTAATAATTTTCTTTTTGTGAATTACTAAGAAAATTATTTAAATATGTCACTTTTATATTGAAAAAAATTAATGTATGTGTCTCTTTTATAAGGTGGAGAATAAGTATATAATTGAAAAGTTCTTTTTATGATTATGGGAAATTTGGCAACAGATGTTGGTGATAGTTGTACAACATGATTGATGTAATTGGTGTCACTAAATTATACACATGAAAAATGTTGAATTGGCAAATGTTGTGTTATCTGTATTTTTACAATAAAAAAAATACATGGGCTATATAGAAACTGCTTTTTCAATTTAAGATAACTATTTCCTTAAACTCTGAAGACTTTTAGAAGTATAAGCATCATAGCTTTGACCAAAGTTTAGTGTGTACAAATTTTAGGAAAAAATTTTTTCATGTAATTGAGTTACTTTAAGTATAACATGTTATGATATTTCCCTGAGAGTTTTTATTGAATAGAGGAAGCCTGTTGTGGATCTGACTAAATTTATTTTAAGTTTGGCAGATTTAAAAAAAAAAACAATAAAAAACATGTTTAGGTTTTTGTTTCTTAGTCACTATTTAAACAAATGACTTTTTCGTTTGTTTGTGTTTCCACCCCCACCCAGTCTTATTGCACTGATCCTGATCTTGTTTTGGAGCTGAAGAATCTCATTGTAATATTTGCAGATACTTTGCAGGTGGGTGATAGCTTTACATGGAAGCAGTATCTGAGCATTTAAAGATATAGAAAATACAGACAACTCTAATTTGTTTTATTATGGATTAGTGGTAGTAAATTAGTAGTAACCAAATGTTTACTTATGTATTTATATTCCTGTGATACCTTGGACTACCTATAACACCTCCTTCCCAATTGTGAAGCTTGGACAGGGCAGAGGGAATATTACCATCTTTTAAAATACTGGCCTAATCCAGTTAAAATAAAGTATTTTTGCCGTTAAAAAGAAAGGTAGGCTATGTATGCTATGTTGGAAAGAACGCTGAAGTAGACATTAGAAGATACAAGTTCTGCTTTAGGGCAGGGGGCATGGATTCTGGAGTCACACAGACCCTCCGTTTGTATTCTGCCTTTACTACTGACTAATGTGTATGTTAGATTCTCATTTGTGAAAATGGCTTTATTAATTACTAGTTTTCAGAATTGTTTTGAGTTTTAAATGTGATATTATGTATGAAGCTACATAGTGTGATAGCTATAAAAAACCAATACCAAACCCTTTGCCCTTGAGTCAGTTACAACTCATAACGACCGTATAGGACAGAGTAGAACTGCCACGTAGGGTTTCCAAGGAGTGGCTGGTGGAGCTCTTAACACCTTTGCCACCAGGGCTCTGTGATAGCTATAGGCTCTCGTTTTCTTACTCCCTAATTTTAGGCTTGCCAAGTGTTCTATGACTGTGAGCAAATCACTTCTTCAGGGCTTGGTTTTTCTTCTTTAAGATTGAAGTGGAATTATCTAAAAAATTAAACATCTTTGTGATTTTCAGTATTATAATTTTAAGATGTCTAGCTTGTTCCTCCTCCTTGATTTCAGATAATAAATAATTGATTACATTTTTTTTCATGCTTAGTTTGTGAAATTTTAAGATTGTAAGTCACTTTTCATGAAAAATAGACTAGCATTTTCAAACGTGTGATAGTAAATGTTCCTTAAAAAGGATTCTGTGATCCAAAACGTTTGGGAAATGCTGAGTGAAGAAAAACAGGTTTCTCAGCTAAGAGCCTTTCTCAGAGAAAACTTATACCATAAATTTATAAAAAGGAGCTGACTGTGTAGCATTTTCCCAATATATTTGACTCTGGAATCTCCCCGCCCGCCCCCCGCCCTTAGAACATCTCTTAGATCTAGAGTTTCATATAATGTGCTTTGGGAAATGCTGATTTAGACTGTTTACTTGCTTTATCACAAGTCTTTCCATCATAGAACTGTAATTGTCAACTTTATTCTTAAACCTAAGGAGCCTGTTCCACAAGCTCCGTTAGTAAATTATTTTATTACCTTATATCTTTGTTAATTTATGTGGCTTATAATGTAATGTCAGAATATTGTGTGTGTATGTGGGTGTTTTTGCATAAAATTTATGATAAATTTATCTCTAATACTGATCTCTTTGCAAAAAATAACCTTTGGTAAGTTCTTTTTCTGGTAAGAAAACTTTTGCTAAGTATTTTTCCCTCTTAGATGTTATTGTAAATGGAATTATTGTCTTAATTTCCTGTCCTCTAATACATTTTAAAGGAGTCCTGGTGGTGCAATGATTAAGGGCTCAGCTGCTAACCGAAAGGTTGGCAGTTTGTACCCACCCAGCTGCTCCTCAGAAGAAAGACCTGGCAGTCTGCTCCTGTCAAGATTACAACCTAGAAAGCCCTACGGGACAGTTCTCCTCTGTCACATGAGGTTGTTATGAGTCGAAATCGACTCGGTGGTGCCTAGCAACAATAACTGTAACAATGCATTTTAAGGCTAATACTATAATCCTGACTAATAAAAGAGAGGAGGAATGGAAAAATTATTCCTGCCCTATAAAACTCTTTCTAGACCCTTTCTTACCTCATGAAATCTAGAAGAAGGTCAGAGGGGCACCTTTTTTTCCATACTGTCAGAATGGCATACATTGTGACATAGTGATCACTTCCAAATGATTCTTCAGTATTCTCAACAGTCTTAATGAATATGTTTACATTCTTGTTTATCTGCTTTTATTTACTCATTTTTGCATTTTAGGGTTATGGTTTTCCAGTGAACCGGCTTTTTGACCTTTTATTTGAAATAAGAGATCAATACAATGAAACACTGCTTAAGAAATGGGCTGGAGTTTTCAGGTTAGTCCAAGCTGTGGTGCCTTAATGTGATGAATAGCATGTCAAATGTTTAAATAATTAATTTTGCATTTAGCAATAAAAAGCTTATAACCAATTTTTTTTTTTTTTTTGGTCAAGTGATTTTTTTTTTTATTGTACTTTAGATGAAGGTTTACAGAACGAATAGTTTCTCACTGAATAGTTACTACACATATTGTTTTATGACATTGGTTAACAACACCACTACATGTCAACACTCTCCCTTCTGGACCTTGGGTTCCCGATCAACAGCTTTCCTGTCCCCTCCTGCTTTCTAGTCCTTGTCCCTGGGCTGTTGTGACCCTTTAGTCTCGTTTTGTTTTATGGGCCTGTCTAATCTTTGGCTGAAGGGTGAACCTCAGGAGTCACTTCATTACTGAGCTAAAAAGGTGTCTGGGGGCCATACTCTCGGGGTTTCTCCAGTCTGTCAGACCAGTAAGTCTGGTCTATTTTTGTGAGTTAGAATTTTGTTCTACATTTTTCTCCAGCTCTGTCCGGGATCCTCTTTTGTGATCTGTGTCAGAGCAGTCAGTGGTGATAGCTGGGCACCATCTAGTTGTACTGGACACAGTCTGGTGGAGGCCGTGGTACTTGTGGTCAATTAGTCCTTTGGACTGATCTTTCCTTGTATCTTGTTTTCTTCATTCTGCCTTGCTCCCGAAAGAGTGAGACCAGTGGAGTATCTTAGATGGCTGCTCACAGACTTTTAAGACTCCAGATGCTACTCACCAAGGTAGAATGTAGAACGTTTTCTTTAACCAGTTTTTAATGTACTTATTTTTAGTTCTCAAGTGACATCTGTTCCAAAGTTATGTCAGTTATTTATTTTGTAATTTTTTGTCAGTGAATGATTAGATACTTGTAAGACTGTAAGTAGTCAAAGATATTTAGTATTAGAATATAGCTTTTAAATTTTGTTTGGGTAAAGTGCTGTTTTTACAGACAACATAACTAAGTTTAAAAAATCTCAAATCATCTAATTAGGAAAAATTACTTTTGCTTTTTAACCACTTGCCTCCCAAGCATGGATTAAAGTATTTTAAATATCTGTATAACTTTTGAATTGCTATCAAAAGGGAAATTTGCCTCCCCTGCCCTCCATTTTAAATTTTAAAGCTTCTCTGCCTGCCTGCCTTCCTTTGGTGATGGACAAATTCCAAATAGACCGTTGGACTTTAATAAATTAATTTCTTTCTTCCCTCCTTGCCTCCCTCTTTTCTTCCTTGCTTTTTTTTTCCTTCCTTCAGAAAAAAAATCATTCTTCACATCTTACATCTAAATCACCCAAAATATGATAGAAGTATTGTGTCAATAATATTTGATGAAATTAAAATAGAAAGTTTGTTAAATGATTCAACACCAGCTTAGTCCTTACCACATCAGTTTTCAAAACCATGGAGAATAATGTGATAAAATCTTTTAGAAATGCCTAAGTAGTTCTTCTATCAAAATCAACTCTATAAATCCTTAGTTGAGCTTTTTGTATTAATATTCTTTAGGAATGATATTGTCAGGATGCTGTCTTGAATGGATAATTGGCAGTCCTGATGAGTTATGTATAACCATCATTGATTTTAGAAGTAGTGGTCGTAACTGTTGATATGAGTGGTAATCTATAATATATATACCGTGATATAATCTGTTGATAAAATATAATGCTCTTTACTTACATGTTATTAGCCTGCCCTTTTCAGAAGAATGTTTTCGTTTTTACAGTTGTTGATAGATTTGTGCTGAGCCAGCTGTTCTCTCTTATCTCCCTTAAGGCTTATAATAGGGAGATTGCTCCCTAAGATTGGTGAAACCAGAGGTATTGTTTTCTTTCTGGGAATGGGTTAATTCAGCTATAGATAGGGTTAACTTTAACCTCCGCAGTAATAGTGGAGGGGAGCAAATGATAGCATGTCAGTTGTGATACCTAACTCCCAAATTATTCTTGACTGCTACCTTCAGCATCCCACTAGATGAAGCTTTTTGCTTAGATTTTTAAGAAGTAGCAGAATTTAAGCTTTGCTTATCTCGGACCTGGACTTTCAAAGATTTTACAAGTAGTGAATTGACAACCTAACAATTAAATGAGGGAAAAGTAGAAATTATTATCAGTACTGAATAATTAAAACTTGTCTACTTCCATGATAGAATTTATAATCTGACCACTGTCATAGTTTGTTTATGTATTCATGGTTTTCTCTCACTGTATTGTGAACACCCATGTTTTATTTATTTTTGTGTTCTTGATTGCCTAGCCCTGCTATAGTGCCTTGCACTTAGTAGGAACTCAATAAGTGTTTATAGAATTCAGTTCAGTAAACAGATCACTTTTAATACTACACTAACATTTTCAGAATATGAATGTACCATTCATTAAATTATCTCTCCTTTCATATTAACTGCCTTTGTATAAAGTGAATAGTTTATGGTCTTCTAAGTAGTTTGTTTCCCTTTTAAACTTTTACTTTATTTTTTAAAACTATTTAGAATGAAGTAGAATTAGTTGAAGCCTCTCACTATATTTTAGGTGAACAGAACCTTATTTTGACTACTTTTGTGTGCCGTCATGATTTACAAACCTGTGTCTTTATTCCTAGTCTCATCAAGACCCCAGGCCCATTTATCAATTGGATATCATTTACTGCCCAAACCATATCCTTCTCTTGTATTCCTTACCTCAGCAAATGTCTCTAATGAGGTAAGGTATATATCATTTAGCCAGTCACCTTGTTTAGAAACTTGTAATTCATCATGGTTACACTCTCCCTCACAATCCTCATTTAGTTTTTAAGTCCTGCATATTCTCCTTAAAACCTCTTGCTTCTGCTAATTACTTTCTGCCCCTACTACTACACCTTTAATTCAGATCCTTATTTCCTTTTATTTGGATTATTCTTCAGTCTTTCTAACTGGTTTCTCTGTGTTCATTATTGACCTTTTTCTAGTCCATCCTCCACATCTATACTTTAGGGGAGCCAGGGAGGAGAGTCTCTGCCATGAAATGTCATTTTATTAACTGATTGATTTTTTTTTTTTTTAAATAACAATAAGCAAATTAATAAACAAGAGGTTCAAAAACTTCTGGATATTCAGACTTCAGGAGTAGGAAAGCCTTGTCTTGGCTGCTTTGCTGCTTTCACTGAAAGCAACAAGGCAGAAATGACTTGGCCCCACCGCTGCCCTAGGTCCTGACTTAGATGCAACCTGTTCCTTGACCCCAGGTCTTGGCTCATATAAATGGGAGCCCTCTGCCCTTGCCCCCTGGCTGGCCTGCAAGCATTTCTTGTCCAGAGGCCATAGGCAGCTTCTCCAGGTACAGTCACCCACTTCTGGAGTTCGACTGATGGAATGACCGATTATTCCCATGCAGCCCCCCACCTGGCCTTGGCAAATTCAGCAGCAGTTCCACATGACATTTCCCTTTTAATGGTATTCCATTTCCTATTTCTGAACCCTGCACCTTTTATTATCATATGTGTAAAACAGCATTATAGACATTATAATCTCCCTCTCTCCTATTAGGTTTGAGATCAGGGATCTGGCTTATATCTTCCTGAGGTAGAGAAGTTTCTTCACAGCCCAGAGTGTAGCATATAATAGGTGTTCAATAAATAAATACTAATCAAAGTAAATTATTGATTTAAAGGAAGTTGATTATTGGACAGCTGCTATGTTAGGACAGACTGGGTTGTGCTACAGTTAGAAAAAGCCTGAGAACAGACATTTCATTTCTCACTCCCACAAAAGTCTATAGTGGGTCTAGTAGCCAGAGATCCAAGCTGTTTCTGTTCATGATTCTACGTTCATAACTCACAGTGACCCCACATATGCAGAGTAGAACCTCTCCACAGGGCTTTCAAGGATGTGACCTTTCGGAAGCATATTTCTAGGCCTGTGTTCCCAGGCACCTCTGGGTGTGTTCAGACTGTCATCTTTTTAGTTAGTAGTTGAGCACTTAACTGTTTATGCTCAATCAACTCAACGGCAACCAACAACTACCTTCATAACATATGGTTTTGCTTATCACCCTGGGAAGGAGGGTTGCTCAGCTGGTTCATGAATGCTTTAGCCTGGAAGAAACATGTATCACTTTCATTTACAGCCTGTTGACCAAAACTAGTCAAATGGCCCTGCATAACTGCAGGAAGAGGACTTGAAGCACTGGAAGCACTTACTGATGAAGATCAAAGCCTACAGCCTTCAGTGTAGATTACACCTGAACATAAAGAAAACAAAAGTCCCCACAACTGGGCCAATAAGCAACATCATAATAAACAGAAAAAATATTGAAGTTGTCAAGGATTCATTTTACGGCAGTTTCTGCGTTATGAAAGCGACCCATTCCTAACTGTGTATTTAAGTTGAATTTGTAGCTAAGTCAGAACAGGTGCAATATGATTTTAATAAGAATTAGGGATCTTACTTTAGTGCAAGAAAAGGCTCGAAGCCGTTTCAGTGATTTGAAAGCTACCCTTGCAGCAAGTGAAAGTAATTGTGATGAAGAATTTGTTGCAAGTAGGGGTTGGTTCAGTCGTTTCAAGGTGAGGACAAATTTAGATAATGTTAAAGGGCAAGTACGAGTTGTCCCGTAAGTCAGACGTTTGTAACCAGGGTACTGCCTGTACTTGGATCCACAATAAACGTCCACGGAAGCAGCAGTCAAGAAATTAAACGATGTATTCGGCAGATCTGCTGCAAAAGACCTCTTTTAACTGTTCAAAAGCAAACATGTCGCTTTGAAGACTAAGGTGCACCTGACACCCAAGCCATGATATTTTCAATCATCCCATGTGCATGAAAAAGCTGGACAATGAATAAGCAAGACTGAAGAAGAATCAGTGGCTTTGAATTATGGTGTTGGCAAAGAATATTGAATATACTGTGGACTGCCAGAAGAACGAAAAAAATATGTCTTGGAAGAAATACAGCCAGAATGCTCTTTAGAAGCAAGGATGTCAACACTTTGTCTCATGTACTTTGGACATGTTGTCAGAAGGGATCAGTCCCTGGAGAAGAACATCATGCTTAGTATAGGGTCAGTGAGAAAGAGGAAAACCATCAACGAGGTGGATTGACACAGTGGCTGCAGCAGTGGGCTCAAACATAGCGATGATTGTGAGGATGGCACGGGACCTGGCAGTATTTCATTCTGTTGTACATAGGGTCACTATGACTCAACTGCACCTAACAAAAACACCAACTGCAAGGGAGGGGTCTGTCTAGGAGAGCTCCTGGATATTTGGTGAGTAGTACATGTCTCTGCCTCACAAACTATAAAAGGTCCTTTTTTAATGACAACATTATGGGTGACTAAACAAATAGAAGACATTGCTTTGGTCTTCAAGGAGCTTATAATCTAGTTGGGAAGGTAGAGACACAGAAGACACACAACTTGAACTGCCCCTATCAAGAAATATGACTGGAATACTCTTCGTCTCATGACTTCAGTTTTAGTTATAGGTAGTTTCTTTAAGCTATATCATCCTTAGAATTCTTCTAGACTAGAAAACTAAAACTAAAGTACTGAGAGGATGTAAAACAAAACAAGTGAAAAGAAGAGATTACACATGAATCTTGAGGGACAAGGCTTATAAATTTGGTGCTGAATTTTAGAATTCTGGATGGTTAGCTAGTGTTTTCCCATTTGGGCTTTTAACTGATAAATACAAAACACTTTTATAATAGTTTTTGTTTTTGTTTTAAGTATTGTTCTATAATACTCCAGTGATACAGTTTTCCAATGTTAAGTTATTAATTCTCTCTTCTTTCTTAACAGGGACATTTTTGAAGAAGATAACTATAGCCCCATCCCTGTTGTTAGTGAAGAAGAATATAAAATAGTTATCAGTAAATTTCCCTTTCAAGATCCAGACCTTGAAAAGGTACAAGTTACTTTTTAATTCAAGAACTTTCTTAAATTTATGATATTTATTGCTATATAAAATTAACCTGACACTATGAGAATGCCCTCTTTTGGGGCAATTTTTTTGTTGTTGAGTTATTTACAGCCTTTGAGTATATTTTGTTAATGTTTAAAGATTATATCATCTTCATTACTATTATTACTATTACTATTTTGGTGAAATTAAGGCGTTTTCTTGGGGATACTAGGATAAGTTATCCCAAATGTTGGGGGGATTCCCAGAGGAGGTGTTACTAATGTTGGGCAGATTCCAAGAATAAGAGTGTATTCTGGGAAAGAAAAACGCTCCTTTTTTTGAAGTGTCCAGCACTTTGAAAGATCTTTTCTAGAAAGAGTTTATCTTGGTTGAGGAAAAGGTTTATGAAGGCAATAATAGTCCCCTGCAGATTTCTTCCTGAGGTAGGGGTATATATTTTTGGAGTTGGCATGTCTGAACAATAGACAGGATGGAGAAAGGAAGTAGACAGGCAAGTAGGATATTCTGGGAATGCACATGAGCACACGCACACATTTTTATCTATCCACTATCTAGGTAGAATCAGATCTCATGAAAAAAGGGTATCATATTTATTTCCTCTTACTGTAATCTTTTTTCTTCTTTATTCTCATTTTTTAATCCTTACTCTTCTTTATTCTTTTTTTTTTTTATTGTTGCAGTTTAAATGAAGTTTACATTTCAAGTTAGTCTCCCACACAAAAATTTGTGCATACATTGTTATATGACCCTAATTGCTGTCCCCATACTGTGACAGCACACTCCTCCTTTCCACCCCTGATTCCCCATGTCCATTCAGCCTGCTCCTAACCCTCTCTGCCTTCCCATCTCACCTCCGGACAGAAGCTGCCCGTTTAGTCTCTTGTATCTACTTGAGCTAAGAGGCACACTCCTCACAAGTATTACTTCATGTCCCACAAGTCAAGTCCAATCCCTATCTGAAGAGTTGGCCTCGGAAATTGTTTTAGTTCTGGGCTGATAGAGAATCCAGGGGCCATGCTTTCCGGAGTTCCTCCAGTCTCAGTCAGACCATAAAGTCTGGTCTTCTTACTAGAATTTGAGTTCTGCACTCCATCTTTCCCTGCTCCATCAGGGGCTCTCTGTTGTTTTCCCTGTCAGGGCGGTCATAGGTGGTAGCTGGGCACCATCTAGTTCTTCTGGTCTCAGGCTGATGAAGTCTCTGGTTTATGTGGCCCTTTCTGTCCCTTGGGCTACTACTTTCCTTGTGTCTTTGGTGTTCTTCATTCTCCTTTACTCCAGGTGGTTGGGACCAAGTGATGCATCTTAGATGGCCGCTTGCAAGCTTTTAAGACCCCTGACGGCACTCACTGAAGTAGGATGCAGAACATTTTCTTAATAAGCTTTGTTATGCCAGTTGACCTAGATGTCCACTGAAAGCATGGTCCCCATACCCCTACCCCTGCTACTCTGTCCGTCAAAGTGGTTTGATTGTATTCAGGAAACTTCTTACCTTTGGCTTAGTCCAGTTGTGCTAACTTCCTCTGTAGTGTGTGTTGTCCTTCCCTTCACCTAAGATAATTCTTATCTACTATCTAGTTAGGAAATAACCCTCCCACTCCCTCCCCATCCTCGTAACCATCAAAGAATGTTTTATTCTGTGTTTAAACCTTTTCTTGAGTTCTTATAATAGTGGTCTTATACAATATTTGTCCTTCTGTGACTGACTAAATTCACTCAGCATAATGCCCTCCAGATTCCTCCATGTTATGTTTCACAGCTTCATCGTTGTTCTTTAACATTGCATAGTATTCCATTGTGTGGATATACCATAATTTGTTTATCCATTTGTCCGTTGATGGGCACCTAGGTTGTTTCCATCTTTTTGGTATTGTGAACAGTGCTGCAATGATCATGGGTGTGCATACATCTATTTGTGTGATGGCTCTTATTTCTCTAGGATATAGTCCAAGGAGCAGGATAGCTGGATTGTATGGTACTTCTATTTCTAGCTTTTTAAGGAAGCCCCAAATTGATTTCCCAAGTGGTTGTGCCATTTTATATTCCCACCAACAGTGTATAAGTGTTCCAGTCTCTCCACAACCTCTCCAGCATTTATTGTTTTGTGTTTTTTGGATTAATGCTAGCCTTGTTGGGGTGAGATGATATCTCATTAGTTTTGGTCTGCATTTCTCTAATGGCTAATGATTGTGAGCATTTCTTCATGTGTCTGTTAGCCACCTGAATATCTTCTTTGGCAAAGTGCCTGTTCATATCCTTTGCCCATTTTTTAGTTGGGTTATTTGTCTTTTTGTTGAGGTTTTGCAGTACCTTGTAGATTTTAGAGATTAGGTGCTGATCGGATTTGTTGACGCCAAAATTTTTTTCCCAGCCTGTAGGTTGTCTTTTGACTCTTTTGTTGAAGTCTTTTGATGAGTGTTAAGTGTTTGATTTTTAGGAGCTCCCATGTATCTGGTCTGTCTTCTGATGCTTGTGCATTGTTACTTATGGTTCATATTGTGTTTATGCCATGTATTAGGGCTCCTAGTGTTGTCCCTTTTTTTTTCTTCCATGATCTTTATCATTCTTGATTTTATATTTAAGTCTTTGATCCATTTTGAGTTAGTTTTTGTGCATAGTGTGAGGTATGGCTCTCGTTTCAGTTTTTTGCAGATGGGTATCCAGTTATGCCAGCACAATTTGTTAAAGAGACTGTCTTTTCCCAAGTTAATGGACTTTGGGCCTTTGTCAAATATCAGCTGCTCATAGGTGGATGAATTTATGTCTGGATTCTCCATTCTGTTCCATTGGTCTGTGTATCTGTTGTTGTACCAGTACGAGGCTGTTTTGAGTACCGTGGCAGTATAATAGGTTCTCAAATGAGGTAGTGTGAGGCCTCCCACTTTGTTCTTCTTCTTGAGTAATGCTTTACTTATTTGGGGCCTCTTCTCTTTCCATATGAAGTTGGTGATTTGTTTCTCCATCTCATTAAAAAATGCTGTTGGAATTTGGATTGGGATTGCTTTGTATCTGTAGATTGCTTTGGGTAGAATTGACATTTTCACAGTGTTGAATCTACCTGTCCATGAGCAAGGTATGTTTTTCTACTTATGCAGGTCTCTTTTGGTTTCTTGCAGTAGTGTCTTGTAGTTTTCATCGTATAGGCCTTTTACATCTCTGATTAGATTTATTCCTAAGTATTTTGTCTTCTTGGAGGCTATTGTAAATGATATTACTTTGGTGATTTCCTCTTCGAGGTTCTCTTTGTTAGTGTAAAGGAATCTAACTCTTTTTGTATGTTTAGCTTGTATCCTGAAACTTTGCTGAAATCTTCTATTAGTTCCAGTAATTTTCTTGTGGATTCTTAGAGGTTTTCTGTGTATAAGATCATATCATCTGCAAATAGAGATACTTTGACTTCTTCCCTACCAATTTGGATGCCCTTTATTTCTTTTTCTAGCCTAATTGCTCTGGCTAGAACCTCCAGCACAACGTTGAATAAGAGTGGTGATAAAGGGCATCCTTGTCTGGTTCCCGTTCTCAAGGGAAAT
>NW_004443943.1:19815056-19816732 GCF_000243295.1 Trichechus manatus latirostris
CCTGGAGTATTGACCCTTTAATCATTATGTAGTGTCCTTCCTTATCCTTTGTGGTGGATTTTACTTTAAAGTCTATTTTGTCAGAAATTAATATTGCCACTCCTGCTCTTTTTTGAGTGTTGTTTGCTTGATATACTTTTTTCCATCCTTTGAGTTTTAGTTTGTTTGTGTCTTTAAGTCTAAGATGTGTCTCTTTTAGGCAGCATAGAGACGGATCGTGTTTTTTCATCCTATGTGCCACTCTCTGTGTCTTTATTGGTGCATTTAGTCCATTTACATTCAGTGTAATTATTGATAGGTATGAGTTTAGTGCTGTCATTTTAATGTCTTTTTTTTGTGTGATGTTCACAGTTTCTTTGTTCCACTTAATTTTCTGTGCTGAGTCGTTTTTCTGTATGTATTTTCTTTTCATCTTCTTCATTGTTGTTTATTTTGTGTTTGCTGAGTCTATATTTTTCTAGTTTTTTATTTTGACTTGTAGGATTGTTAGTTTCCTTTGTGGTTACTTTAATATTTACCCCTATTTTTCTAAGTTTATACCAGTCTTTTATTTCTTTATATCACCTGTCTTCCTCTCCATATGAAAAATCTATGTCTACGTTTTTTAAGTCCGTCTTTTTCGTTTTAATGTTGTCATCTTTTACATATTGACATCTGTTTCCCTGTTTTCAGTGTTTTAGCTTTGCTTTGCTTTTGTGACTTCCCTATCTGGATTGATATGTGGTTGCTCTGTCCTGTGTTCTAGTCTTGGGTTGTTATCTGATGTGACTGATTTTCTAATCAGAAGAGTCCCTTTAGTATTTCTTGTAATTTTGGTTTGGTTTTTGCAATTTCCCCATACTTCTGTTTATCTGGAAATGCCCTAATTTCACCATTGTATTTGAGAGACAGTTTTGGTGGATATGTAATTCTTGGCTGGTAGTTTTTTTCCTTCAAGCTTTATATATGGCATCCCATTGCCTTCTTGCCTGCATGGTTTCTGCTGAGTAGTCCGAGCTTATTCTTACTGACTCTCCTTTGTAGATGACTTTCCGTTTATCCCTAGCTGCTCTTAAAATTCTCTCTTTATCTTTAGTTTTGGCAAGTTTGATTATAATATGTCTTGCTGACTTTCTTTTGAGACCTACCTTATGTGGGGTTTGCTGAGCATCTTGGATAGATATCTTGTCATCTTTCATGGTGTTCGGGAAGTTGTCTGCCCACAAATCTTCAACAATTCTCTCCATATTTTCTGTTAATCCCTTCTGTTCTGGTGCTCCAGTCACTCATAGGTTATTCCACTTGATAAAGTGCCACATAATTCTTAGAGGTTCTTCATATTTTTTAGTCCTTTTATCTGACTTTTCCTCAAATAAGTTGGTGTCAAGTGCTTTATCTTCAATCTCACTAATTCTGACTTCCATTGCCTCAATTCTCCTCCGATGAGTTTATATTGAGCTGTTTGATTCTGAAATTTTATTGTTAATCTTCTGGATTTCTGATTGCTGTCTCTCTATGGATTCTTGCAGCCTGTTAAATTTGTCATATGCTCTTCTGTAGTCTTTTTAATTTCCTGTATTGTGTGTTCTGCATTTTGATTAATTTACTTCCTAATTTCTTGAAGAGTTCTGTCTGTTAATCTTTTGTATTCTGCCTCTGGTAATTCCAAGAAATTTTCCTCCTCTGGAAAATTTCTA
>NW_004443943.1:19817086-19819051 GCF_000243295.1 Trichechus manatus latirostris
TCCTAGACAGGCATGGGTGATTGGTGTAGGCCCAGTCATCTGGCTGCAGCAGGGAGACACACTCTGAGCAAGGCAGGGGGCTGACCGTCATCCCCGAGCGTCCAGGAGGAAGGTGTGTGCCTGTTTCCTAGAGCGTGTAGGTGGGTGGGTTTTGCAGTCGGTCTGTGAGCACCTAATGCTGTTGGTTGTAAGAACTGGGGGTGCCTCTTATTCATGGGCCCCTCTCGCGGGTGGCTAGGTGGCGTGGGTGGAGCCACCAGTCCTCAGACCCCTGATATGGGTAGGTGAAGACCCAGCTTTATGGGCAGAGCAGTGTCAAATATCAGGAACCTGCTACTTCATAGCTGAAACAGTTGAAGTTGGAGTCCTGGTATGTATCCACTTGTACTGCGGTAATGAGGGCCTACACTGTCAAAATGAACCCGCACAAGTCTTTGCAGGGGGAAAGGCACTGAAAGTCTGTGAATCCCTTATGCTTGTGCCTAGGCAAAGGAGCTGTGCCTACCTTGGGTTCCTGGCTTAGGGGAGCTGGCAGTTTATTTTTTTCCGTTTGTTAATTTGTTCCCTCTCCAAGGCAGGGAGAATGACTGTGAGTGTGTGACGAATCCTACTTCCAGCATAGGGGACTCGGCAAATGCTGAAGCCAGTCCGGGACCCAGTGCGGTGCAGGGAGCAGTGAGGTAAATGGAAGAGAGGTTTTTCCCTAAGGCGGGTGTTTTTATCTGTGTAGTAGGCCGTACGCAAGTACTTATCTTTCGCTGATCCAGGGCTGCTTCTCACTGGTTCTGGGTGGCCGTGTAGACTCTCTGGCACTGGGGCTCTCCTGGTGCAGTAAACGTTCCTCCCAAGCACCACTACTTGCCTGCCTCACCACTTACCCCTGAGCCAATCAGGCCTGAAGGGCTCAGGCTCTTGCCAGGTCAGGTCTGGCAACTCCTTGCTACTTCCAAACAGTCTCTCCCTCCCCATGCCACTCATTTGGGTTCTTCAACTCTGCCTTTGATATTCAGGGCTCCCAGATTGCCATATATAATCGATTCACTTGTTTTTTCGGGTCTTTATTCTAAGAGGTTACACCAGAAGTGTCTGACTACTCCACCGTCTTGGCCCTGCCTTCGTTCTTTTTTCGACTCTTTATAATTTAGTCCTTTTCTACATTTTTATCCCTTCAGAATGAGCAAGACTGTGGATTGTGAGTGTAAATCTTTTGTTACACTTTTATACATAAACCAAACATATTAAGTAAAATAGTTACTATGTACAGAACCAACTAATTAAATGCATAGCTTTTACATTATCATTAACTCTGCCGTTGTTTGCACCTAATAGTTGGGTTTTCTTACATATAAAAGACCAGAATAATTATTCTAATTTTATATTTTTTGAAACCCCTGTCAAAGTTGTCTTTATCAAAAAATATTACCAGAATATTCTCTATTTGGGCATTTGTGCTTAATATGTCAAATGAGGAAGTTGAAATAAATGATTTCGAATTTCCTTTCCAGTTACATTAAACGTTCTAAATAGGTTTATGATTAAAAGGAAGTGTAACTTTGCTTGTAGGAAAATTGCAAAATGTGCAGTACCTTTTAGGATTAAGCTAGTTAAGAGTTGTATTCATTTGTCCACATAACACTCATCATTAAAAATAGGTACTGTTAACAAGATAAAAGCTACATGGAAAATTTAAATGTGAAAATTTAAAAACAAATCCCATAAATTATTTAATAACAGTCTTTGGGTTGTGTTTCTGTAGTTTTAGTTTTTCTTTTTTAATTTTAAGTATAATTTTCAATTAAAACTATTAGAAAAGACATAAAACTGTCTCTCATATAACTTGAGTTATTTTTTTTTTTTATTGTACTTTAGGTGAAGGTTTACAGAACAAATAGTTTCTCATTAAACAGTAGTACACATATTGTTTTATGACAGTGGTTAACAACCCCACGACATGTCAACGCTCTC
>NW_004443943.1:19830822-19842735 GCF_000243295.1 Trichechus manatus latirostris
ATGTTTATCTTGTATCCTGCTACTCTGCTGAATCTTTCTATTAGTTCCAGTAGATTTCTCGTGGAGTCTTTAGGGTTTTCTATGTATAGTATCCTATTGTCCACAAACAAGGACAGTTTAACTTCTTCATTACCAATTTGGATGCCCTTTATTTCTTTTTCTTGCCTTATTGCTCTAGTTAGAACTTTCAGCACAGTGTTAAATAGGAGTGGTGATAAAGGGTGTCCTTGTCTTGTTCCTGTTCTCAGGGGGAATGTTTTCAGCCTCTCTGCATTAAGAATGATGTTGGCTGTTGGTGTTGCGTAGATGTCCTTCATTATGTTGAGAAATTTCCCTTCTGTACCTATTTTATTGAGAGTTTTTATCAGGAATGGGTATTGGGCTTTGTCAAATGCCTTTTCTGCATCAGTTGAGATGATCATGTGATTCTTTTCTTTCCTTTGATTTATGTGGTGGATTACATTGATTGATTTTCTAATGTTGAACCATCCTTGTATACCTGGTATGAATCCTACTTGGTCGTGGTGTATTTTTTTTGATATGATGCTGAATTCTATTGGCTAGAATTTTGTTGAGAATTTTTGCTTCTATATTAATGAGAAATATTGGTCTGTAATTTTCTTTTTTTGTGGTGTCTTTGCCTTGTTTTGGTATCAGCGTTATGCTGGCTTCATAGAATGAATTCTGAAGTGTTGCTTCCTTTTCTATGCACTGAAATGGCTTGAGTAGTACTGGTACAAGCTCTTCTGTGAATGTGAGTTATTATTTTCAGTGTAAATTATGAACAAGAAAGGACTGTGACTGAACATATATGCAAAATTCTGTCTCTTTGCAAATAGCTATGCTAATTTGATTAGAGCCATTTGGCTAAAATAGGAACGTATTCATATTCTTTTTAATGTCACTGAAATAATTTCCGAAAGCTAAAATGTCTTAGTTAATATTAGGTTCATTCTACAAAAAATAAATTGGAGATGAGCTGGCATTTACATTATTATCAGCTGTTTTTATAGAACACTAGATATTTAGTTAATTTTTTAATTACCTCGAAATGAGTCTCTAAATTTAGAAAGGATTGAGCCATCCAGTTCTGGAAAAACGTGACTCTCTACAAATGTGTTTACATTGCCAACTGGTTGTAAGTTTCCTTTTACCGTTGTATGCCGTTGAGTTGATCCTGACTCATAGCGACCATATACGATAGAGTAGAACTGCCCCATAGGTTTCCTAGGCTGAAATCTTTACAAGAGCAGATCACTTGAATTGGCATTAATCCTACTCTGAAGGTAGGGGAAAGAGGGTCTTAGAATTATTCTACCTCACGTAATCCTTGACATCCCATTGTCTGATTTGTCATTTCTGATCTTTGACATCTGGTTTAGGGATGGGTCGCTGTAGTACAGTGATGACTCTGAGCCAGGAAGCTGGCCGGTAACTTTGCATGGCCACCCTGACTCTTGTATTATGGATGCAAAGAAGCAGAGAGTGACGCATCTCCTACAGGATGCTAACATCAAAATACACAGAGTATTGATACATGGTTTCTCTGCTTGTTGGAAGCCTGACAATATGATTTAAGAAATGGGTAAATTGCTGCAGAATTTTCTTCAGAAATATGTTTATTTTCTTTAAAATCCCCAAAATAATGTAGAAATATAACAAAAATAATATAGAAATATAATAGACTTTGTGATGCAGCTGTTTGCTATTAATTCAAATGTGAAATCACTTTTTTTGTTTGATTTTTACATTTTTAGGTGATTAAAATGTCTTTTCCTAAAATTTCAAAAACAATGTTAACTTTTTCTTTATACAGCAGTCTTTCCCAAAGAAATTTCCCATGTCTCAGTCAGTGCCTCATATTTACATTCAAGTTAAAGAATTTATTTATGCCAGCCTTAAATTTTCAGAGTCACTACACCGGAGGTAAGTTTACTAAACAGAAATGCATCTTTATCATAGCTGTTTTTATGAAACATAAACACTATTTTTATGCCATGACTCTTTAATGGGTTATGATCTCACTGGAAAGTTTATGTATTTTAGTGACATTTGAGGGTAAGATGCTATAAATCTGATCATTTGCTTAATTTTTTGCTGAAGTATTTAAAAGCAAATTCTAGAAACAGTGACATTTTATCCCTAAATACTTCAGTCTGTGTTTCTAAAAAAATAGACATTTCATTACATAACCACGCTTAACAGAATTAACACTAATTCTGTAATATCATCAATTCTCTAGTTTATATCAGTATTTTTTTTTATTGTCTGCAGAATGTCTTTTTATAGTTAGTATGGTTGAATCAGGGTCCAAATAAGGTTTATACCTTTTCATTTGTTGTTAAATCTGGTTTATCAGTTCCCTCTTTTTATCTGTGTTATTGACTTGTTGAAAATCTGCTATTCTTAATAGTTTTATTTTGGCTTTTATCAAATAGGTTTAAAGTGAAGATTCATACAAAATCAATAGAATAAATATTACTGTAGCAAATTGGTATCATACTGAATAATGGGGCCCAGTAGTTATTGGCAGCTATAACCACTTGACATTACAGGAAGTGGATACCATTAATCTAATGTGATGAAAGTAACACCCAAATTTATGGAGACAGGGAATGTGATATTATTCCTATTTTGCTGATAAAGTAACTGAGACTCAGAGAGGCTATATCATTTATCCAGAATGGCCTAGCTAGTTAGTATGAGAGCTGGGATGAAGAAGTAGGTTCCATATCAGTAAAAGTGCCTGTCACAATGTCTAGCATATAAGAAGAGATCAGTTAGTGTTGGCTGAACCTAAATCTGTATACCACATTTTGTTCCAGTTACTTAGATGAATCCTGCATTAAAGTCATATATTTCTGATTTTGAGAACTCTCTGGAAGAGAGTGGTTATGCTGGCTTTCATAGTGACTTCCTCTCTTGAATGCACTTCCAAATTTGTACTCTGAATACCATGAAATGCCCTTCTTCAGTGAGAAACTGTTCCAAATTTTAAGTCACAAAAAGTCATGAAGGCAGTTTAGACGTGACATTTATTTTTCAAGCTGAAACAGTGAGGATAGTGACGGCTGTTCTTTTACTTCATTGTATCTTTGTCTCTTATTGTCAGCTACCACAAATCTATTTTGGATTTAAACAATGTATAAATAAATGGAAAAAGAAATATGCCTTCTGCAAGGGTAAAAGAGTATCTGATTTTAATACTTACACTGTTCTTTGCTTGTGAATTTTTTTGTCACAGTTTGCAGGGAATCAGGGTGCTACGGGCAGCTAGTGAGTAAAGGCCAGGGATGCTGCTAAATATCCTACAATAAACAGACTAGCCCCCCCAACAAAGAATTATCCAGCCTAAAATGTCAGTAGTGTTGAAATTGAGAAACCCTGGTTTTAAGGACAACTTAACGCTTGATAGTAAAGCTATCTCCAAGAAATCATTATTCACTTAAATTGAAGGACTAGTGGTTTTATGAGAAAATAATAAACTTTTTAGGGTTTTTTTGCACTGAGTTAAAACTAATTTAAGGTAATTACATTTACTTCTTTTCCTTTGATTCTGTTAAAAAAAAAAAAAAAACCTCTGTGGAAATAGACAGGTTAGTTATATTAAAAATCAAATCTGGTTATTAATTATATCCAGAAACAGTTCATATCAGTTTGTATCTTTAAGGTAGTTTTAGCTAGTTGTATATGAAGTATCTTTATCTTCGATCATTAGTGACTGTCCCATGATGGAGTCATAATTTAGGAATAGTTTTATTTCCTTATTCTAAGTATCCTATGATTTTTCTGTATTTGTTAATTGAATACATTTAAATTATGTTATAAATGAACATTCTACTTTATTGAAAATGTCACTTTTGTGAAATTAAATTGCAGTTCATGATTTAATAAATAGGGACTATTGTAATTTATTTAAAGATATAAAGGAATGACTTGAAGCAAATTATTTTAGTAAATTGTGTTGAATTATTATTTAGGATGCTAACTAAACTTTCATTGTGGAAAGCTTAGTGATACCAACCTTTGTTTTTAGCTCAACAGAAATAGATGATATGCTTAGAAAATCAACAAATCTGCTGCTGACCAGAACTTTGAATAGCTGTTTACTAAACCTTATTAGAAAACCTCACATAGGCTTGACAGAGGTAGGTTAAAAAGATACTTATAGTCAAATGTTTCAGTGTATGAAAGAGTTGTTATAAATTAATTTATTGCTGAGCGTCATCCTGCAAGCTGGGTTTGTATTTTAAATTTATTAATATAAGCAAATTTGTTTTAAAATAAAAGCATCAGTGTAAATTTAAGCAATGTGAGGGAAAAGAGTTTACATGGAAATAGTAGATAACTGAAGATGCTAGAATGTATATTTAGATTTTTTATTGGCAGACTTTAAATGAAAAGTGAAAATCCTCCTTTTTTTGTTTGGCAAATATATAAAATTTGAAAAAGTCCTTTGAAAAGTTATTTTAAATTAATTAGCAGTTAAACTCTTGGTTTCTTGTTTTTAGTTTTTTAACAGTGATAGCATTGAGAATCAGTATCTGCAGCAGGCTTTTAAAATCAAATAATCGGTTGTATCCTGTAATGCTATAATTATACAGTAATGGTACATTTCTGGAAGCAATAATCCTATTTTTAAAATTCAGATGGCTTTCCATACATGTAGCCTGCATTTTACCAGATGTATTTGTGTTTTCTAGCTAGTGCAAATCATCATAAACACAACACACCTAGAACAAGCTTGTAAATACCTTGAGGACTTTATAACTAACATTACCAATATTTCTCAAGAAACTGTTCATACCACAAGACTTTATGGACTTTCTACTTTTAAGGTATGTAAAAACCTGACCAAAAGTTTTTATTTCAATCACTATAAAAGTAAAATTTAAAAAATTAAAGACAATTTTTATTATGTACTTGATTCCATTATATTCCTAAGAATTGAGAATTAGAGGACGTTATTGTTGGCAATGTGTAAATAAATGTCACTTCCTTTTTAGCATTTTAAATATCTTATCAAAATGGAGAAAAGTATTTTCTGCAGATGTATCACATTTTGTACATATTTTAGAGACTTTCAGTAGTGCTGAATTGGTTTAACTGAATTTCTGTTAATGTCTCACAGCTCAGTAATTAGTTTTATATGTAATGTGTATACGTATGTGTATGTGTTTGGAAATTAAAATTGTAATACTGTTAGATAAGCATAAGGTTTGCTTTACATTTTTTTATTGACTCTGATCTGAGGAAAAATAAATGTTACCTTATTACATGTTATTAAAGTCCTCTTTTTCAGAATGGAAAGACTTCTGTTTGTATAATACCATGGGATATACCAAGAGATTAATTAATGCTTTTTTTTTAAGTGGAATGCAAAATTAAATAATTTCATACATTTGTTTTATAAAATTTTATTGATTTGACATCACGTAGATGAGACACTGGCACAGTAGTAATATATATTCCTTTGCATATAATATTTTGTTAAACTGATGATAAACCGCTCACTGACCCCTCATCTGTAAAACGGGCTTGATAATTTAGTCTCATGCCCTTTCTAAGTTTTCTGTTAAAGAGAATTCTCATCATCCTACTTTCGCTATAATATAAAATACCCAAGTTAGCTCCTAAAGTTAAGGTGTAATCATTTGCCTTAAAAAAATTCAGTGTACTTGTATTTAGAAATAATTTAATGTTAACAGTTCACCAGACTTTGAAAGTGTAAAGTCCAGAAATGACCCTGGGTTCCTAAAATTATCTACATGACCCCCAAATCTTACGCACCTCTGGTGACTCCTGAGTTCATAATCCTAATATATAAGGCACAAATGTAGAATGATATCTGAATCAGCATTTTTATAAAAGTAGTTATTAAAACTGAGACAGAAGCAGGCAGGCATTCATTTATTCAGATAGTACAGTGATTAAGGGCATATACTCTGGAGTTAGACTGCTTTGTGACCTTGGACAGGTTCTTTAATTTTTGTGATTCCCAGTTTCTTCATCTGTACAGTCAGAATAACAATATAGCACTTAACCTCATATGATTATTATGAGGACTAAAGAAGATACTTAGCACAGTACCATTATCGTTTATTGTCTGTGCTCTGAGCAGCCTATTAGGTGCTGAGGGTACAAAACTGTATCCCTGCCCTCAAGAAGTTCAGGGGAGAAAAAAGTTATAAACAGTTAACAGTATGCTGTGGTAAGTACTATAACATAGCAGGAGAATCTACAAGTTTTTTGATATTTACTTATCCAAGGACAAATTGCTGCCTGCTATCACAGTGTTGATTCTTAGCCTTTATATTAGATTTACACAGTGTCTCCTCTATATCTTTATTGCTCTCTCTGTCCTGTCTGTGTGTTACTCATACTCCCTTAAGAAGAGAGTAAGGCCTAGAATCATAGCCATATTTAACAGTTAACATAAATTTAATATGCTTACTCCCTTTCTGACTAAAATGTGAATTGCGTTGACATTTGGTGTATCTAGGGATCCACAAGCAATTTTTTGTTATCAGTTATAAATCAAAGAGCCAAAGAACATGATGCTTTTAGACTAGGGAATCTTGAAACTGTATTTCTCAAAATCTGCCTGTTCGGAGGGAATGCTTAGAAATGTTAGCAGGTTTATCATTCCAGTAGTCTCCTGAGTTGTAGATATTTAGTTGAAACCACAATAGCCATAGCATACTCACTTCTTGGGTTTCCTTGGAAGTCAGGAAATCAAGTTTGATCTCTAGAGGTAGCAGAGTATCTTTTCTTTTTTGTTCTGTTTTCGCACAGAACTCAGGGAAACTCCTTCCTGTTTTATGTTAGAGGAAAAAGAGTTGTTTTGAGCTCGATATTTGAAGGTCAAGTATTCTTCACGTCTATCTTTTGTTCTAGTTTAAGAGGAATTTGTCTTAAACTGTGATTTGAGGAAGCACTTGAACAGGGAAAATTGTTAAATCAATATTAAAGTGAATTATTGAGGGATGTTGGAAGATTTCCATTTATAGTGAGTCTGTTGCCTATTTCACAGAGATGATGGAAGTATGATCTTGATTACAGACATTATCATGGGTTGCTGAGATAACCTCTTAGCCTAATTCCAGTGACCCTACAAAACATATTCCTACTTAGGTGCTTAATGATTATGAAAATAAGCACTTACAAGAACCCTTTACTCATCGTCCATTTGCTGCTTCCAAAAAGTGCGTATGAACACACAGAGTGCCTAATCTTATGTCATATATGTTTACTTTATGAAATATTATATAGACTATCTTGTTAGCTTGTCTTTCACTTTGCTGAATCTGTGAGTGATACAGAAGAGGTACAATAAGTGGTTCCTGCCCTCAAGCAGTACCTCAGCTTTTTGAAATTAACTCGCCCACACCAAGAGCTACTTAAAGCTAATATAAGACTTCTCCTAACTGAAAAGATTTGTATCAGGGTAGAAGACGGAAGTGGGAATACCATTTTCTTTTTTTTTTTAATGATGTCTTTTAGGCCACAGGTTTTCAATGTATTCATATTCTTCTTTGTTTCGTTTTTGTTTTTGTGATAAAATATACACAACATAAAAGTTGTTATTTTAATCATTTTCAAGTGTGCAGTTAAGTGGCGTTAATCACACTCACAGTGTTGTTCAACCATCACCGCCATTTGTTTCCAAAACTTTTTCATTACTCCTAACAGAAACTTTGTACCCATTAAACAATAACTTCTCATTCCTCTGTACCCCAGCCCATGGTAAACATTAATCTACTTTCTGTCTCTGTGCATTTATCTATTTTAGAGATTTCATATAAATGGGATTATATGATATTTGTCCTTTTGTGTGTCTTATTTCACTTAGCATAATGTTTTCAAGGTTCATTCCTGTCCGAACATGTATTAGAACTTCATTCCTTTTTATGGCTAAATAATAGTCCATTGTATGTGTATACCACATTTTTTTTATCCATTGTTGATGGACATTTGGTTATTTCCACCTTTTGCCTATTGTGAATAATGCTGCAAAGAACATTGGTGTGCAAGTATCAGTTTTGAGTACCTACTTTCAGTTCTTTTCGGTATGTACCCAGGAGTGGAATTGCTGGGTCATATGGTAATTCTATGTGTAACTTTTTGAGGAACTGCCACACTGTTTTCCCCAGTGGTTGCTCTATTTTTTATTCCCATCAGCATTGCACAAGAGTTCCATTTTCCCCACATCCTTGTCAACACTTGTTATTTTCAGCTTTTTTTTTATAATAGCCATCCTAGTGGGCATGAAGTGGTGTCTCATTGTGGTTTTGATTTGCATTTTCCTAATGACTAATGATGTTGGGCATCTTTTCGGTTACTTACTGGTATATCTTCCTTGGAGAAAAGTTTATTCATGTCCTTTGCTCACTTTTTGATTGGGTTGTTTGTCTTTTTGCTGTTGAGTTGTAAGAGTACCATTCCCTCTTTAATCTGTGTAGTAAAGAAATAGTCCAGTTCTTTAGCATCAGGTTCCTTAACGTGCTCCGTGGAGCTTTTCCAGTCTTGCCACCCTGAAGAGTTCTTTCCTTTTGAGTCCTGGCAGTGATTACAACCTTCTAAGCACCTATAAGAAATATATTTCTGACTCTTTTTTTAATTTGCCTTTTTTTAATCTGCTGATGACTGTGTAGCAAAGCTTTTTAGGATTATCTCTAAAGAGACAGTAGTAAATTAAATTGTCTTTGATTAAGGGTTTGAGATTCTCTTCCTGTGAAGCAGGGACATAGTATATGGACTTTTAAAAAATCTTTTCTATTGAAGTGTAACATACACATATAAACATGCACAAATTATCAATATATAACTCAATTAATTATTTAAAATGAGCACACCCACGTAACTATGAGGTCAAGAAATAAAGCATTACTAGTATTGTGAAAGCCTCCCTCATCCCCCACCTCAATCCTTCTCTCTTCTTCCTCAGTATTAGTACTTACTGACTTTTAACAACATAGATTAGTTTTGCCTTTTTTTGAACTGTTTTTAAATGGAAGCATACAGAGTGCATCTTTGTCTCTAACAACTTCTACTCATCATGGTTTGGGATGTGTAATTTGTGTTGTTATGTAGCTGTAGTTTATTTATTCAGTACAGTATTCCATTATATGAATACTTACTGGTGCCTGAACTGTAACATCACTTTTGGCTACTCAGAGACTTTTTTTGCTTTTTTCCTGGTTTTTGATTGGATGTGTGACCCCTGAATAACTGAGGTGTTACTGCGTCAGTAAAATAGAATTGATTTATTTTTTAGTAGTAAAGATATAAATTCAGTAGCTGATATAATCAGGAATTTTAAATTGGCAAGGCATTATGAATAGTAAGTTTTAAAATTTCTAATTTTAATTTTAATCATATTATTTTACATGTATGAAGTCGATTTATTATTGCCTTGTGAGAACATTTGTATCGAGCATCTTTTCATGTGTTTGTTAGCTGTCTGAATATCTTCCTTTGGTGAAGTATCTGTTCATATCCTTTGCCCATTTTTTAATTGGGTTGTTTATGTTTTTGTAGTTGAAGTGTTGAAGTTTTCTATAAATTTTAGAGATTAGGCCATTTTTGGATATGCCATAGCCAAAAGTTTTTTCTCAGTCTTTAGGTTCTCTTTTCACTCTTTTGGTGAAGTCTTTTGATGAACATACATGTTTAGTTTTTTTGAGATCCCAGTTATCTAGTTTTTATCTTCTGCTGTTTGTGTGTTTTTAGTTGTGTTTAGTATTCTATTCGTGCCATATACTAAGGCCTATAGCATTGTCCCTATTTTTTCTTCCATGATCTTTATAGTTTTAGGTTTTTCATTTAGGTCTTTGATCCATTTTGAGTTAGTTTTGTGTATGGTGTGAGGTATGGATCTTGTTTAATTTTTCTGCAAATGAGTGTCCAGCTTTGTCAGCACCATTTGTTAAAGAGACTTTATGTTCCTCATTTAATGAACTTTGATCCTTTGTCAAAGATCATCTGCCCATAGGTGGATGGATTTACTTCTGGGTTCTCGATTCTGTTCCACTGGTCTATGTGTCTGTCATTGTACCAGTACCAGACTGCTTTGACTACCGTGGCTGTATGGTAGATTCTCAGATCAGGGAGTGTGAGGCCTCCTACTTTGTTCTCCTTCTTCAATAATGCTTTGCTTATCTGGGGCCTGTGATATTATTCTTTGACTGTTAATAGCATTTCAACTTCTGATTATTTATATGTTTTGCGTATAGTCTTTTTTTGTTCTTAGTGGAGTGATCTTTTGTAAAATTTCTTGTTTTGTGTGTGCAACTTTTTTTTTTTTAAGGCAATGAATGTGACATTTCTTTTATCACCCTTTACTACTACCTCTTCTCATTTTGCCCATTAGAGAGGACTACATAAAGCAGTTTTATGCTTGTAGCTAATTTAATACATATGAATGACATAAAATCCTAAAAAGTAAATCAGAAAACAGTAAAATGCAAAAGCAGATCAGGCAACAAATATATATTGAATAGGATGAATAATTAGGTTGAGTGTGTAAATGTAAGAGCAGAAAAGAAAATAAAAAAAGGAGATGCCACTTTGACAAAACATAAAAGCTAACAAAAACGAAAGCATTTTTTCAGTTCTATAAGCCGAAAAGGAAGGTCAACAAAATTTATAGACTACCTCAACCTCAATGATGTTAATAGATTAAAGTATGCAGCTTTCTGTCTTTCTGTAATTTATCATCAGTAATCAGTTAATTATAGCAAGTGCCACTTATAAAGATGGTGGAAAGCAGAAATAGAATAGGGAAGGAAATGGTTGAGGAGTACTTTAAAAAGTTATTTATATCAGATGATTTGCAAACCTGATGACAAGCAACGTAAATTACTTAAGGAGTGGCAGATGCTACTATAAAGCCACTAGCCATTATTTTTGCGGTACAAAAGTTCCTGAAAACTTGAGAGGTAAAAATATAGGCACTCACCTGTTACATGGGATTGCCATGAGTCAGAATTGACTTGATGGCCCCCAACAACAACAGCAACATCTTTTAAAAAGGAACAAGAGGTAACCTAGATCATTTGAAAATTATAAAAGTATTCCATTTACAATGACCTACAACAATCTCAAATATTGAGAAGCTGGATTTTGAATTATTCTAGACTCTGATTCTAGCTTAGAATCTATACTGTCCTTTCCTGCCTGTTTCTATAGGAGTATGTAGCAGGTGCCTCTGTGAGGATTTAAGTTTTTTTCTAGGGTATTTGGGACAGGCCACTTTGATAAGGAGCAAGAAATGAAATTTTTATCTTGTCTAAAGTAAGGTTTTAATTGTGTCCCAAAAGACATTCCCATGAAGGAAGCAGTAATTGCTTAGAAGTTTTCATGTAAACTAATTGTCACTTTTGGCTTGTGGGGAGGGGGGAGTACATTAAATGATAATTATTGAGCAAAAAACTGTTTCTGTACCCCTGTGCTGGTGCTGAAGGAATGATGTAGAATGGTTCTTAGCCACTAAGATTTTTAAATGTGGAAGAACAGATAACTACAGTATGTAATAAGTACATAAATTTGGACCTGTAGACATGTTTAATTTGGTTTTGCAGTGTTTCTAAGTTTTTTTTTTTCAATTTGAACACCTTTAGATGGGACTTATGCTTTTCAAAGCCAAACCAAATCCACTGCCGTCAAGTTGATTCCGACTCATAGCAACCCTGTAGGACAGGCTAGAACTGCCCCATACAGTTTCCAAGGCTGTAAATCATTTTTTTAAATTTTTTCCCATACAAAAATTTATACATACATTGTTATGTGACTCTAATTGCTCTCCCCATACTGTGACAGCACACTCCTCCTTTCCACCTCTGATTCCCCATGTCCATTCAACCAGCTCCTAACCCTGTCTGCCTTCCCATCTCACCTCCGGACAGAAGCTGC
>NW_004443943.1:19846359-19884228 GCF_000243295.1 Trichechus manatus latirostris
AAAGGTTCTGGTAGGATGTGTTTTCATTCTCGTTTGATTCTATGAATTTCTTTATTCCATCCTTAATTTCTTCTGTAACCCAGTAGTTTTTGAGCAAGGTGTTGTTCAGTTTCCCTATGTTTGATTTTTTTTTCCTTGCTTTTTCTGTTGTTGATTTCTACTTTAATGACTTTATGGTCAGAAAAGATGCTCTGTAATATTTCAGTGCTTTGGATTTTGTTAAGGCTTGTTTTATGGTCTAATGCATGGTCTATTCTGGAGAATGTTCCTTGTGCGTTGGAAAAGAAAGTATATTTGGCTGCTGTTGGTTGGAGTGTTGGGTATGTCTATGAGATCAAGTTGGTTGATTGTAGCATTTAGCTCTTCCGTGTCTTTGTTGAGCTTCTTTGTGGATGTTCTGTCCTTCCCCGAAAGTGGTGTGTTGAAGTCTCCTATTACTATTGTGGAGCTATCTATCTCTCTTTTCAGTGCTGTTAGAGTTTTTTAAAAGTATTTTATGTGTTTTGGAGCCCTGTCATTGGGTGCATAAATATTTATTATAGTTATGTCCTCCTGGAGTATTGACCCTTTAATCATTATGTAGTGTCCTTCCTTATCCTTTGTGGTGGATTTTACTTTAAAGTCTATTTTGTCAGAAATTAATATTGCCACTCCTGCTCTTTTTTGAGTGTTGTTTGCTTGATATACTTTTTTCCATCCTTTGAGTTTTAGTTTATTTGTGTCTGTAAGTCTAAGGTGTGTCTCTTGTAGGCAGCATATAGACAGATCGTGTTTTTTTAATCCAATGTGCTACTCTCTGTGTCTTTATTGGTGCATTTCTTCCATGTACATTCAGCGTAATTATTGATAGGTATGAGTTTAGTGCTGGCATTTTAATGTCTTTTTTTTTGTGTGATGTTCACAGTTTCTTTGTTCCACTTAATTTTCTGTGCTGAGTCGTTTTTCTGTATGTATTTTCTTTTCATCTTTTTCATTGTTGTTTATTTTGTGTTTGCTGAGTCTTTATATTTTTCTAGTTTTTTATTTTGACTTGTAGGATTGTTAGTTTCCTTTGTGGTTACCTTAATGTTTACCCCTATTTTTCTAAGTTTATACCAGTCTTTTATTTCTTTATATCGCCTTGACTTCCTCTCCATATGAAAAATCTATGTCTGTGTTTTTTAAGTCCCTTTTTTTGTTTTGTTTTAATGTTGTCATCTTTTACATGTTGACATCTGTTTCCCTATTTTCAGTGTTTTAGTTTTGATTTATTTTTGTGACTTCCCTATCTGGATTGATATGTGGTCGCTCTGCCCAGTGTTCTAGTCTTGGGTTGTTATCTGATGTGACTGATTTTCTAATCGGAGGAGTCCCTTTAGTATTTCTTGTAATTTTGGTTTGGTTTTTGAAATTTCCCTAAACTTCTGTTTATATGGAAATGCCCTAATTTTGCCATCATATTTGAGAGACAGCTTTACTGGATATGTAATTCTTGGCTGGCAGTTTTTTTCCTTCAAGGCTTTATATGTATCATCTCATTGCCTTTTTACCTGCCTGGTTTCTACTGAGTAGTCTGAGCTTTTTCTTATTGACTGTGCTTTGTAGAAGACTTTTCATTTATCCCTAGCTGCTCTTAAAATTCTCTCTTTATGTTTGGTTTTGGCAGGTTTGTTAATGCCTTGTGACTTTCTTTTGGGATCTACCCTATGTGAGGTTGGTTGAGCATCTTGAATAGATATCTTGTCATCGTTCATGATATCAGGGAAGTTTTCTGCCAGCAAATCTTCAGCAATTCTCTCTGTATTTTCTGTTATTCCCCCCTGTTCTGTTACTCCAGTCACTCGTAGGTTATTCCTCTTGATAGAGTCCCACATAATTCTTAGGGTTTCTTCATTTTTTTCATCCTTTTATCTGATTTCTCCTCAAATAAGTTGGCGTCAAGTGCTTTATCTTCAAGCTCACTAATTCTGACTTCCATTGCCTCAGTTCTCCTCCTTTGACTGTCTACTGCGTTGTCTGATTCTGAAATTTTATTGCTAGTCTTCTGAATATCTGATTGCTGTCTCTCTATGGATTCTTGCAGCCTGTTAAATTTGTCCTCATGCTCTTCTCTAATCTTTTCAATTTCCTGTATTGCGTGTTCTGTGCTTTGCTTAATTTCCTTCCTAATTTCTTGAAGTGTTCTGTAAATTAATCTTTTGTATTCTCCCTCCGGTAATTCCAAGAAATTTTCCTCCTCTGGAAAATTTCTAGAGTCTTTATTTTGGGAGCTTGTTGAAGCCATCCTGGATTGCTTCTTTATGTGATTTGATATTGACTGTTGTCTCTGAGCCATGAATAAGTTATTTATTTATTTATTTTATGTTTGCTTACTGTGTCCTAGCTTCTTGTTTTGTTTTAATATGCCCAAATAGAGTGCTCGTATGAGCTAGTTTGATTATTGGCACCTTTGAAGCTCTAATGTCCTGTCACCAGGTTGTTAGATCTGTTACTAGGTATGTGAGCTCAGGAGTCCTCCCACTTCTCCTGTATTGATTCAGCTCAGATGCCCAGGTAGATAGCCACCAAGTGTGTGGTGTAGGCTCTCACTTACAGTCCTAGACAGGCATGGGTGATTGATGTAGGCCCTGGCATCTGGCTGCAGCAGGGAGACATACTCTGAGCAAGGCAGGGGGCTGACAGCTGCCCCCGAGTGTCCAAGAGGAAGACGTGTCCCTGTTCCCTAGAGCGTGTAGGTGGGTGGCTTTTGCCACCAGACTGTGAGCACCTAATGCTGTTGGCTGTAAGGACTAGAGGGCACTTCTTATTCATGGACCCCTCTTGCAGGTGGCTAGGTGGTGGGGTGGAGCCACCGGTCCTCAGGCCCCTGATGTGGGTAGTTGAAGACTCTGCTTAATGGGCAGAGCAGTGTCAAATGTCAAGAACCTGCCACTTCACAGCTGAAATAGTTGAAGTTAGAGTTCCGGTATATACCCCATTGTACTGTGGTAGTGAGGGCCTACGCTGTTAAGATGGGCCCACATAAGTCTATGCAGGGGGACAGGCACTCAAAGTCCCTGGATCCTTTATACCTGTGCATAGGCAAAGGAGCTGTGCTTACCTGGGGTTCTTGGCTTGGAGGAGCCGGCAGTTTATTTTTTCCACTGTTTATTAATTTGTTCCCTCTCCAAGGCAGGGAGAATGACTGTAGGCGTGTGATGGATCCTACTTCCGGCCCAGGGGACTTGACAGTTGCTGAAGCCGGTCTGGGACCCAGTGCAGAGCAGGGAGCGGGGAGGTAAATGGGAGAGAGGTTTTTCTGTAAGGGGTGTGTTTTTGATCTGCGTGATAAGCCATACGCAAGTACTTATCTTTTGTGGTGGGCTGCTTCTCACTGGTTCTGGGTGGCTGTGTAGACTCTCTGGTGCTGGGTCTCTCTCAGTATGGAAAATGCGCCTCCTGGGCACGACTGCTTGCCTGCCTCACTGCTCAGCCCTGAGCTGATCAGGCCTGAAGGGCTCAGTCTTTTGCCGGGTCAGGTCTGGCAACTCCTCGCTGCTTCTGAACCGTCTCTGTCTCCTCCTGCCACTCAGTCTGGTTCCTTAACTATGCCTTTGATGTTCAGGGCTCCCAAATTTCCATATGTAATCGAATCACTTGTTTTCTCAGGTCTTTGTTGTAAGAGGGTCCCCAGAAGCGTCCGACTACTCCGCCATATTCTGTAAATCTTTATGGAAGCAGACTGCCACATCTTTCTCCCACAGAGTGGCTGGTGGGTTTGAACTGTCAACCTTTCGGTTAGCAGCTGAGCACTTAACCACTGCACCACCAGGGCTCCAGTATGCTTTTCTCAGTACACTGTAATTATCCTGCCTACCATAATCACCCTATCTGCCATACTCATTCATATTACCTGCCTGAACCCTGAAGGCATTGGGTATTTGCATCAGTTTGTAATATGGGTTGGATTGTAATCAGCAGAATGAGGGACGAAAGTAACTGGTAGAAACCCAGACACAGAAGTCAGAAAGCTCAAGGTATATTCATTCATAGATCCAGAACCTAAAATACCCAGAAGAAGGAATATAAAATTTTATTTATTCATTTTGTATTAATAACCAAACCAAACCCATTGCCATCAAGTTGATTCCGACTGAGAGTAACCCTATTGGACAGAGTACTACTGCCCCATAGGGTTTCCAAGGATGTAAATCTTTTTTTTTAAGTGTAAGTTTACAGTTCAAGTCAGTTTCTCATATAAAAATTTATACACACATTGCTATGTGACGCTAAGCTGGTCTCCCTACAATGTGACAGTACACTCCTCCTTTCCACCCCAGATTTCCCGTGTCTATTCAACCAGCTTCTGTCCCTGTTTACCTCCTCGTCTCACTTCTGGACAGGAGCTGCCCATTTAATCTCATGTATATACTTGAGCTAAGAAGCACTCTCTTCACGAGTATCGTTTCATGTCCCACAGTCCAGTCTAATCTTTGTCTGAAGAGTTGGCTTCCAGAATGGTTTCAGTTTTGGGCTAACGGAGAGTCCTGGGGCCATGTCTTCCGGGGTTCCTGCAGTCTCAGTCAGACCACTAAGTCTGGTCTTTTTACTAGAATTTGAGTTCTGCACCCCACTTTTCTGCTCCTTCAAGGACTCTCTGTTGTGTTCCCTGTCAGGGCAGTCATTGGGGTAGCCGGGCACCATCTAATTCTCTGGTCTCAGGCTGATGGAGTCTTTGGTTTATGTGGCCCTTTCTGTCTCTTGGGTAAATATTTTCCCGAGGCTATAAATCTTTATGGAAGCAGACTACCACAGCTTTCTCCCGTGGAGCGCCTGGTGGGTTCGTACTGCCGATCTTTCTGTTAGCAGCCAAGCACTTAACCGCTGCGCCAGCAGGGCTCTTTTGTATTGATAAGCATGCTTATTTTTATTTAAAAATCATGTTCGATTTACATGTGTTTTTTGAATGTATATTCTGATGAACAATATAATTCTTTCTAGAAGCAATTAATGTCAGATTCCTTTATTTACTTTGCTGCCTTCAACTTTTTATCTTTCATGTGGACCATAGCTTTCTAAGAGATCCAGTGATGCTTCAGCTTGCATTATCTAACTCAAGTTACCCTAAGAAGTTCTGGAAAATTCTTGCATAATTAACGATCATTTCTACAGTAACCTGTATCTCTAATAGAACATTTAGTATTTTAGAAATCTGCTGACTTTTGAACTCTGAGACTATGCATTCCTAATTTGTAGTCCATGGTAGTATAACCAGATTCTTTCATGAAGAAATCTATTAAAGATATTTCTAGAACTTTGTGAAAATTTCAGGTCTTCTAATTAATACAAGCTTTCCTTGGCTTTTTGTCTTTGACTTTTTAGTTTATTGTGGAGCAGATCTTGAGCTTTTCTTAACTCAAAGTGTTACTGAACACGTGGTAGTATAGTATATGATTTGCATGTGATAGTATAAGTTTGCATTGTATAACGTAATACATCATAAAATATACAGCTCTTTTTTTGTTTTTGAATCAGTAATATAGCATAATGAAAAATTTTGGTAAAATGTAGCATTTTCACTTAATTAATGAGAAGCTTAAGCAAGCAAGTCCTTCTTTTATTTTTTGATTGATTTTAGATATAACAATAAAACAAGTTTCTTTGATTGTCACACTGGTATCTAAAACATCTAATGAAAGTTATATAATTTAAAAAAAAAAACACGTAAATTTCTTAAATTGACTCTTCTTTCTACCCATCTCATTTTTTTAATTGCATCACCACTTTTTTTCTTGACTCCTATACCTAAAAAATTTAGAGTTGTTGTTTTAGATGCGTTTCTTTTTTTTTTAACTGCTCCCATAACCCCTTCTCCCATCATATGTAATTACAGTACTATGTTTCTTTGTTTAGTCTTACCATCTTTTTTCCCTCTGTCTTGGGAATTGCCCTTGTATTAGCCAGTGTCAATGACTAATGAGTTGGATGCTATATACAGTATAGCTAACATTTAGAAATTTCTACATCAAGATCATAAAAATTGTGTGTGCAATTTTTTTTTTTTGAGCCGGAAGAAATAAGCTAGGGAAGGCAACTTCATTTTGACAGTCCCAACCTCATCTGCTCAGATTTTTAAGGCCCAGAAAAATGTCATTTTAGTGTTGTTGTTGGGTGCTATCAAGTCGATTCTGACTGATAGTGACCCCCATGTGACAGAGTGGAACTGTCTCCATAGGGTTTTCTTTGCTGTAATCTTTACAGGAGCAGATCACCAGGTCTTTCTCCTGCAGAGCCACTGGGTGAGTTCGAACCATCAACCTTTTGATTAGCAGCTGAGCGCTTAAACGTTGTGCCACCAGGGTTTCTTGAAAAATGTCACAGAAGTACATTTTTTTCCTAGAATGTTCAATAAAATGTTTCAGAAAAATACTTGTTTTGGTTAGGACAGTTGACAAAAGCCAACTGTTTTAAACAATAAAGGGAAATTATTGGCCAACGTAACTGAAAAGTTCAGGGATAGGGCAGATTTCAGGTGATACTGAAGTCAAGCTGCTCAGAAACTGTCACCAAGTACTAGAGTCCTTCCATCTTTCACCTGTGCCTTCTGCAATTTTAGCTTCATCCTCAGACTACACATGGTGGCCCAGAAACCCCAGGTCCTCTCCTTCTAGTAGCAAAATTGCCTCCCAGTCACAGTCCTAAATCTCACATGCTCATGCCATGTCATCTAAAGGAAGAGTGTCTCCGTCCGCTAGCTGCCATGGAATTCTGTTTGGGTAAGAGGATGGGAATTGTTAATTGACTTAAGCTCATCAGGATCCATCATTGCAGCTAGTTGTAAGTTCAGTCCTATACAAACCACATAGCTGTGAGTGGGGGCAGGGTGGTTTTCCAAAACGTATTTGGAGATTGTTCTGAGAAGAAGGTGGAATGAATGATAGGCAATAAATCATAGATGTTTACTAAAATGTTTAGCTATTACTAACCAAACTAAACCAGTTGCTGTCAAGTTGATTCTGACCCATAGCAACAGTATAGGACAGAGTAGAACTGCCCCTATAGGGTTTCCAATGAGCCGCTGGTAGATTTCAGCTGCCAACCTTTTGGTTAGCAGCCTGAGCTCTTAACCATTGTGCCACCAGGGCTCCATTACTACTAAGCTTTTAATCAAAACATGTTTGTAATCTAGTGGGTCGTGGGGGGAGGGCGGGTGGTGTGTGCATGTGTGTGTTAAAAAAGTTTCTCAGGTGGTTCTGTTCCACACCTGTGGTTCATAGTGTATCATTTAATCCTTATACATTGAAATAAAAAATTGTTCTTAAATTATGCTAGATTCATTTATGCCCCCAGTGTTTTGTTTTCCCTCATGACTTCGAAATTTTTAAATATTTGGTCCAGAAGGCACTGTTTCTTTAACAAGCAGCCCAATCCGAAACCAAACCTGTTGCTGTTGAGTCGTTTCCGACTCATAGTGGCCCTAAAGGACAGAGTAGAACCGCCCCATAAAGTTTCCAAGGAGCGCCTGTGGATTCCAACTGCTTACTTTTTGGTTAGCAGCTGTAGCTATTAACCGCTAGGCCACTAGGGTTTCCTTAACAAGCAAAGGAAGAATTAATTACTTTGTGTATAAGCTGAATCTTTTAAAATTTAAGAGTGAGTTGATACGTTCCTGACCTTCTTGTGAGGTCACAAAGGTTGAGGTATTTGGAGTTCAACTGTAGAACTCCCCAGGAAATCCAAAACGAATTTTCTTAGCAGTTTCTAAGTCACAATTAGTATTCTTCTATTAGAAACGTCTTACTAAAAAAAATTAGTATATCCTTGTGTATAAAAAGGAGACTTGGTGGTGTGCAGTGGTTAAGAGCTCAACTGCTAACCAAGACGTCAGCAGTTCGAATCCACCAGCAGCTCGTTGGAAACCCTATGGGTGGTTCTACTCTGTCCTATAGGGTCGATATGAGTCGGAAATGGACTTGACGGCAATGGGTTTGGTTTGGTTTGTGTGTGTGTTTTGTGTGTGTATAATTACAGAAAAAGTTCCAGTGAAAGTTTTTTTCTTTCTTCCTCTCTCTTTCTTAAAAAAAAATGTAGTAATCAGTTTATGTGGCTGTAAGGATCTAAGGCATATATGTTTTCTAATGATTATATTTGTTTGTATTATAAAATAAGCAGAGTCCTTCATCCTTAGAAAAGTCCTTTCAAATATTGACTTTAAAACATGTTCATGTCCTAAACTGTTGTCTGAAATTTTTCCTTCATACAACACAACTACTGACTCCCTGACTTAGGTTTCTTATCATGTTATTATAGCCTGTGGAAAGCATTAATAAACTTTTGAAAATATACTAAATACCCCTTCCCAACATTTTTATAACATGTAAAAGTTGAGAAAGTTTTATCTCAGTTTAGATAGTTTATGGGAAAAATGAAACCTCTTAGTGTAACCACAGAAAAGTAGACTAATCAGCAAAGTTTCAGATAGCAAAACAACAAAAAGGAATAAATAAGTTTTTTCCCTTTATTTTTGCTTAGCTCCTTTTCTGAAAAATTAGTGCTTTGTGAATCAGTTTATCACTGAACATGAAATCCCGAAAGCATATAATTATAATTAGTTCATTTGACTGTAATGTATAGGGTGTCATCATCATTTTTATAATTTTTCTTCCTTCAGATAAAAACAGTGTTTTGTTTTCCCTCATGACTTCAAAATTTTTAAATATTTGGTCCCTCCCACTACCTCAACTTTTGGTTGATGTTTTAGTTGTCCTATATTGCTTTTAAAAATCCAGGAAAACGTAAAATAACACCTTCTTTACTTTCTTTTAATAAAATTCTATATAACAAGAGAAGTATACCATTGATTTTAAAACTAGATTTAAGTTGGAATCTAAAAGAATAACCATTTTTAAAAAATGTTTTTTTCACCAAATACTTCAGCTCTGTGAGTTTGGAGGAGAGGAATCTCTTGAAACTGGCTTTTTAAATTTTGTTGTGCGTGTCTTTCCCTTCTTGTATACATTAGAGGCATCCCATAAGGGCAAGGGAATCATAGTTTGAGTGTAGATAGGAAATGTGGCAGGGGATAGGAACAATCAGAGTGTCATTTTTTTTTTTTTTAATCCTGGTAATTAAAGGGAGGTGGAGGCTGTATATTTATGGAATGATTATGCAATTCTGAGCCTCAAGCCTCCCTTATCCAGTTGCCTTCTGGAATTGCTGTGTAGCTTCACTTCTATATGACCTATATCCATCTGCTTAGATTCAGTAAAGGTAGTGAGACATGAACCAGAGGGGGCTGATTATGAATACTGGAGCACAATACAAAATAGTAAATAAACCTTTATATATTGCTTTCAGAAATTGGCATTCAAGTGATATCATTAAGGTGTAGTTCTGTAGTACATAAGCATTTGCCGTTTTGGGAACCTGCCCCTAATATTGTAAGGGAGTTTTAAGAAAGGTATGTGTTACTGCCATGGCAAAGGTTAAATACGATTCCCTTTTCCACTTGCTATTGTTTCACTTAAAAAAAAATTATGTGAATGTTTAATTTTCTCTTTTACATGCAAATAACTGCAGTAAGTTAAGCTAACTTGGGCAATTTGGATGAGTTAACATTCTGATATACTAATGGTTTCCATACAGTTCACTTAATAAACATTTATTGAATATTACTAAGGATTCAACACTAGTGTTATTATTGTTGGGTGCCATCAGGTCTTTTTTGACTCCCAGTGACCCCATGTGACAGAGTAGAACTGCCTCGTAGAATTTTCTTGGCTGTAATCTTTATGGAAGCAGATTACCAGGTCTTTCTTCTGAAGAGCCACTGAATGGGTTTGAACTACCAACCTTTTGGTTAGCAGCCAAGCACTTAACTGTTGAGCCACCAGGCTCCTTCTAACACTAGTAGGTCTAAGAAAATTAACATTTTGACCAGCTACTGGGTGCCAAGTAATTTTAGGTAGTTTGCATTAATTATAGAACTTTGTGTAATGCTCACTATATAGCCCCATGAGATGGGTAGATGGTTCTCATCTCATAATTGAGAAAACTAGGATTTACAAAAGTGAAGTAACTTGCTCAAGATATAAAGATAAGTGAAATAGTGAAAATAAAACCCCTTCCCATTTTCTCAGACCCCTTCCTATGTTTTTAATTAAATTGAAGTACCAGTCCATATTCTTTATGGGCCATTTCTTCATTATTCTTTATTAGCAAAAATGGTGATTTAAAAATGGCCACAAATTCCTTGAGAGGTCTCTCATTGAGAGGTGAGGGTCTACGTCCCCTCTCCTTGAATCTGGGCTGGCTTGTGACTGCTTTGACTAATAGAATACAGAGAAAATAATGTGAGACTTCTGAGGCTAGGTCATAAGAGTCAATATAGCTTCCTCCTTGTCCCAAGAATGGAACACACACTCTTGGAGCCCTGAGCTTCCATATAAGAAGTCTAGTTACCACTGGTAGCCATCATTCTATGAGGAAGCTAAGCCACATGGGCTACGTTTAGGCTCTCCAGTTGACAATTCTAGTCTTTCGTCATCCCATCCCAGGTGCCAGACATGAGTGAAGAAGCCTCCAGATGATTCTAACCCCTAGCTGTTGAGTTGTTCCCAGACCTTGAATCATCCCACCTGAGGACGCAGATATTGTGGAACAGAGAAAAGTTATCCCCAGTGTTGCTTGTCTGCATTCCTGATCCACAGAACCTGTGAGCATAATAAAATGCTTGTTATTTTAAGCCACTAACTTATAGGGTAGTTGGATACTGAACAGTGGTGACTGGAACAGCAAGTGAAATAAATACTTCTTCCTAGGTTCCTGTTTTTCCATATCACCAGCTAGCTTTTCCTCTATGAAACCTTCTTTCCACCCCATAGCCTCTCTCTTTTTGCTATACTTATGCTGTATTTGTTAGTATTTAATCATTCTGTTATTATGTTTTTTATAATTTCTATCCCAGTTAGATTATAAACTTCAAGACAGGAACAATTTCTTTTATTCATTTAGCAAATACTCATCTACTACCTACTATGTGCATTTTTAGATGCAGTATTTTCTAGGTACCGGGAATACATTGGTGAACAAAAACAGACACAAAATTCCTGGAGCTTACATTTTAGTGGGTGTTTAGTACCTACGTTACTCAGAGTGTCAAATTTATAGTGGCTGATATAGTGCTATTGATAAAAACTGTTAAGCTTCTTAGTCTTAAGATTTTTCTGAGATTTGTATTGCATTAGAAATTTTAATGGAGAGAGACTAATAGCTTAAGTTGCTGTAAGTAACTTTAAGTCAGAACTCATTTTGCTAATGCCATATTTTGACAGCCATTCCTCGGAAGAAAGATGTGGCAGTCAGCTTTCGTAAAGATTACACCCTTGGAAACTCTATGGGGCAGTTCTGTTCTGTCCTGTAGTGTTGCTATGAGTCGGAATCAACTTGCTGGCAACAGATTTTTTTTTTTAAATATGTCATTAAGTAATATTTCAGTTAATACTATTAACGTTAACTTATCTTAAATTCCTGTGTTATCTGAAGTAGTGTTTATTTTTACTTTCTTTTGTAGTTTAGGAGAGACACTGTTGAAAGTTTTTATTGTTTGTGTCAAATTTGTGTTAGACTTGAGCACAGAAGGAAGAAAATTTTACTTAGAATTCCTGTTCCAGTCCTACTGTGAAGGCAGGCATGCACATGGAAAGAGTCTACTGATAGTTGGTTTTCCTCAGCCCAGTGTGGCAGTGAGTAGAAATAAATGATTAAACAGTGTGAAAATTAGAGAGGGGGGCCAAAAAAGCCTTAACATATAAAAATGGTACACTTAGATTATACATCTTTACCTTCTCTTATATACTACTCTTATTTTGAAAATTTCTTAAGGCACGCAAACCAAAATACCTGGTAAGGGTTCCTGATTCTATTTTTGAAATTCCAACTCAAATGACATCCCCTCAGCTAAGCTTTTGCTAACATATCAAATGAGAATTATTCCCCCCTTTGTTTACTCAGAATGCTTTGTTAAATCTCTGATATAACGTTAGTCATGTTTTGTTATATTGTATCTGTCCCTGAATTGTGAGATCTTTGAGGGCAGGAACTGTTTTGCTCGTCTGAGTGTTTTTATAGTACTTTTACTCAGAGACATGATATAAATTGTATATTAGGTTAAGTTGTATTCAAATATAATACGCAACTAATAGCGACAGTCATACCTAGGTCTCTTCTTAGTCAGGGGAAAAGTCTAAATATGTATTGGTGTTGCCAGACATACCACATTGCCACCCGCAATCAAATTAAATCTAGCTCTCAAGCTCCACTAGCCAGGGTTTCAAGTTGTGCACCCTTTTTAAAGTGGTACAAGGAATTCCAGGGCTTGTGCAGTTTTCAAAAACAGAGGGAAAGGTAGAGGTGTTTCTAATTTTAATTTCCAAGATGCTCACTATCCAAGTCTATGTGATCCTTTCAAAGAAAAGCATAGGCATGGGAATCTCTTGCTTTGGTTTTTAAGACCACAATGCCTAGTCTTCAGTACCCCAGTATCACTCCTGCTATTCCATCAGAGTGCTGCTGCCTAAGTGAGTGAGAACCATTTCTGTTTTTCCTATTTTGTTGAGGTGGAAGTTTAGGTTCTTGATTTGAAATCTTTCTTCTTTCTTAATATAAGCATGTACAGCTATAAATTTCCCTCTAAGCACTGCTTTCATTGTATCCTATAAGTTTGTGTTTTCATTTTCACTTACCTCAAATTATTTTCTAACTTCCCTTGTGATTTCTTCTTTGACCCATTGGTTATTTAGTAGTGTGTTGTTTAATATCCACATATTTGTGAATTTCCCAATTTTTTTCTGTTACTGATTTTTGATTTCATTCCATTGTGGTCAGAGAACATACTTTGTTTGATTTCAGCCCTTTTAAGGCCTGTTTGATGACATAACATATGCTCTATTCTGGAAAATATCCCATGAGCACTTGAGAAAAATATGTATTCCGCTGTTGTTGAGTGGAGTTTACCATGGATGTCTGTAAGGTGTAGTGGGCTTATAGTGTTGTTCAAATCTTTTATTTCTTCTGCCTGCTCATATCTGTTGCCAAACCCCTCCAGTGAATTTTTTGTTTCCGTTATTGTACTTTTCAATTCCTGAATTTCTATTTGATTCTTTTTTGTAATTTCTGTAGCTTTATTTATATACCTTATTTGATGAGATTTCGGTCTCATATTTTCTTTTTGTTATTTAAACATGGTTACCTTTAATTCTTTGAACATATTTTAAATAGTTGATTCAAAGTCTTTGTCTTGTAAGTCCAACCTCTGAGCTTCGTCAGGGACAGTTTCTAGTTACTGATTTTTTTTTTTTTTTCCTGTGTATGGATCATGCATTCTTCTTTGCATGCTTTGTAATTTGTTGTTGTTGTAGTTGAAAACTGGATGTTTTAAATAATATAATGTGGCACCTATGGAAGTCACATTCCCTCCCTGTCATGGATTGAATTATGTTCCCCAAAAAATGTGTGTATCAATTTGGCTGGGCCATGAGTCCTGGTATTGTGTGATTGTCCTCCATTTTGTGATTATAATTTTATGTTAAGGAGGATTAGGGTGGGATTGTAACACTGCCCTTACCCAGGTCACATCCCTGATCCAATGTAAAGGAGTTTCCCTAGGGTGTGGCCTACACCACCTTTTATCTCCCAAGAGATAAAAGGAAAGGGAAGAAAGCAGAGAATTGGGGACCTCATACCATTAAGAAAGAAGCACCGGCAGCACAGCGCATCCTTTGGACCTGAGGTTCCTGTGCTGAGACGTTCCCAGACCATGGGAAGATTGATGACGAGGACCTTCATCCACAGCTGACAGAGAAAGCCTTGCCCTGGAGCTGACGCCCTGAATTTGGACTTGTAACCTACTAGACTGTGAGAGAATAAATTTCTCCTTGTGAAAGCCATGCACTTGTGGTATTTCTGTTAGAGCAGCACCAGATGACTAAGACACTCCCCTCCCCAGAGTTTGTTGCTTTTCCTGTTTGTTTGTTTTGACACTTTTCTGAACTAATTCTGTGAAGTCTGTATTCTTGGTTAGCTTAAGGTCAGCTAACGACTGAACATAGATTTCCTTAAACACTTGCAACCAAATACATCCCCTAGTCTTTGCCGAGGTGCTCTGTGTGTGAGTTGGGACATGCCTTTAGCACTCAGCCAGGCAATTGACAACTCTTGCCTTAGCCTTCACTTCTTGCTTGCACAGAGACTCAAGGTCAACCGGAGGTGAGAGCATAGGGCCATCACAGATCTTTCCTGAACCGATGTGCAGCCCTAAGAAAGCACATGGCCTTGTAGATCCCCAGGAATATATTTGAACTTTTCAAAGCCCTTATGGACATCTCAGGAGCCCTGGTGATGCAGTGGTTAAGAGCTCAGCTGCTAACCAAAAGGTTGGCAGTTCGAATTCACCAGTTGTTCCTTGGAAACCCTGTGGGGCAGTTCTGCTCTGTTCTGTAGGGTCAGTGTGAGTTGGAATTGACTCCATGGCAACAGGTATGGATATCTCAAGGTCCTTGAATGACACAGTTTGCTCTTGGCTACTAACATAAAGGTTGACAGTTCAAACCCATCCAGCAGTGCCATGGAAAACATGACTGGCAGTCTGCTTCCATAAAGATTACAGCCAAGAAAACTCTATAGAAGCAGTTCTACTCTGTAACCCATGGGATCGCCATGAGTTGGAATCTACTCGACAACAGTGAGTTTGGTGTTTTGGTTTTGTGGACATCTCGTTCCCCAGCTTTTCCTTTTAAGGTTTTTGGTTAGCCTATTGTTTGTACCAACCTTTATCCACTGCATCAGGCAGCCGCGAAGTTAAAGAACGCTGTCCTGCCTCCTTTGGTGGTGGCCAAGTTGCTGGTTTTCACCACAGTTGCGGGATGTTGATTTTTCAAGGGTACCACAGAGCTGGAGCAGGAGGGCAGGGATGGAAATGGGGCACATTAAAATGCTGCAGTGCTCATTTTTCTTACTGAGATTCAGCTGTTTTTGAATAGGTTGTTTTGAATGAGTGCTTTCTGGATTGCTGCAGTTTTTTGTTAATTTCTAGAGTTCTGAAAAAGTTAATTTTGACATTTTTTGCCAGTTTTCTTGTTGCTGTTATAGCGGAGAGAATGTTTGGAGATCTTTACTTTGCCATTTTTGCTGACATTACTCCCATCATTTCTTTTGCCCTCCTCAGAGAAGTTAACCATCAGTTTTTGCCTCTTCAACTCAAAGCACCATCAACTATTCCATTCCTTCTGTGATAGTCCAACCTAATCCCCCTCAGTGAGTCAAAGAATGGAGAAAAGGGTCTTCTGCATTCTGTTTTTCCACTTCTGTTTCTCCTACAGGTCTTCTTAGAGTTGTGAAATCAAGTGAGGGATTAATGTCTCACAAATTATCTTACCATATAAACACAAAAAAGATGTGGCTGCTAACCGAAAGGTTGGTGATTTGAAGCCACTAAGCAGCTCCATGGGAGAAAGTCCTGGAAGTCTGCTTCTGTAAAGATTAAAAACCTGATGCCCTCAAGTCGATTATTCTGACTCAATAGTCGCTAAGAGCTATGAATCCGTAAAGATTACAGCCAAGTAAACCCTATAGGGCAGTTTTGCGTTGTCACATGAGGTCACTATGAGTTAAAATTGATTCAGCGGCACCCAACAACAACAAAGTTAGAAAAGAAAAGAGGAAAAATGTGATGGCTAGTCAGATAGATTACTGCCAGCAGAAAACAAAACAAAACAATTAATGCATAAAAACAAAACAGTTTTCCTAGACTTTTAATGAATGGTTAAAATATTAAAAGAGAAATATACCAAAAAAAATTAGAATTTAAGAAAATTTATTTTATTACCTGCTTCTGTAATTGTTTCTTATTTTTTGCTCTGTTATTTTATCCCTTGTTAGGATGCCCGACATGCAGCAGAAGGAGAAATATATACCAAACTTAACCAAAAAATTGATGAATTTGTTCAGCTTGCTGATTATGACTGGACAATGTCTGAGCCAGATGGAAGAGCTAGTGGTTATTTAATGGATCTTATTAATTTTTTGAGAAGCATCTTTCAAGTGTTCACTCATTTACCTGTAAGTATAAAGAAATTTCAAAATATCGTTTTGTAATTTTGCCTTCTGAAGTATATTTTGGAATTTAGTTTTAGTTTGAGGTTTGATTGTTTAGAGCAGCTTCCTAATTTGCATATTTCCTTTTCCATTATTAGAAATCAACTTGTAAAAATTCATAACATAGTCAATTATTTTAGAAGCTTTAATTTATTTTGCTTTTTAACCAAAATAACTACAGTCCTCTTCCCACCAAAAACAAACCAAAACAAAACCCTGAAATTGACAAGGTAGACTTAAATAGAAATAAACTCGAATAGTGTTCAGTGGCGTTTCCAGTTAGAAAAGGCCGAGAAATTGGACATTTTTAGGAAAAAGGAGCATTATTCTTTTCTGGTATATAGTCCTAGTACATCTGTGTCTTGAACGTTCTGTTGATGATATGTGTAAAAGAAAAAAATAAAGCAAGGACAGTTGGCTGTGGATAGGCTGAAACATTGGGTTCTTCAGATGACGAATGCAAAGATCAGAGAAGTTACAGTGGGATGAATATGCTTTTATTAGGCATATTCAGAAACAGTAGAACTGTGGAGTGGTTTTTGTACAAATAAAATAGAAATTTTATCGACCTTTTTACCCCAAGATGAGATATAGATATAGATAATAAAATATTTAATCTAGAACCTATCCAGTTGCCTCCAAATCCCTTGTTTGAAGTGGAAAAAAAAAAGAAGAAAGATATTCTCTTCACTCTTTACTCTGTCCCCATCAGGAGTTGCTCCAAAGGGCTGATTAGAATAGTTGAGGGAAGATACTGCTAAAAAATAAATGGAAGATTTTCTTAAAGAAATTTTCATGATGGATCTGTGCCAAACAACTTTCAGCAGCTTAGCCAGGGATGACGTTATATTCCTAATTGCAGTCCTTGAATCCTGTATATTTAATTTTTATTTCAACTAATTTCTAAGGAATTGTTTTTTATATAGTATGTACTAAATAATTGTTTAATTTGAGTTCAGTTTCTCAGTATAAATCTCCATGCTTCTAGCCAAAAGGAATGCTCAAGAATAAACCATGCACATGCGTGCAGACACACATGCACACACACATACATACATTGTGTTTTTATGTTGCAATTTTATATGTTTTATGTGCTTCACAGGGTGGTGCAAGATGATAGGACTTTTGCACATAAATGGGATAGGATTAGGAGAGGTTATTATGCTAGAAATGTTTAGGTAAATGCCTTATCTTGGGAGGCTGACATCCTGGATGAAAATCCTGCTTTCTCATAGGGCGTACTCTAGTGATACTGAGACAGACTACTGGTCTAACTAGAGTATTCATCTAACCTATTATGACATTTCTTAGGATCTTAGGTGAGTCTTCATATGCTATTTTGGAGTTTTATGTCATCTAATATGGATTTTTCTATAAAGCACATCAATTTTTGTATAGTGTAGATCAACAAATTCAACAATATGAACAAAGAGAAAATAATATTTCACAGCGAAGAAAAGAGAAAATAGTCATAACAATTGTATATGATTATTCTAACGATGTCCTAAAAGCATAATTCTCAAGTGAAAATATTAAATTATTGGCTATGATGCATTTTAGCCATAGTTGATAAAGTAATTATATTATAGCTTAGTGTATTAATTTTATGAAACGCTCAAATTATGTAAAATGTTTGACGAGATTGCTTTTTCTCAATCAAAGAACATAGACAGTGTTATTAAACATATTGTTTTTGTAAGCAAAACAGGGCATTTCATAAGCTACCATTTTTATTTAAATGTTATAAGTGAAAATCTGATTCCTTAGTTTCTGGTTGCCCTTGAACCCAAATAGAGAGAGAGGCCAGTTCTGGACTCCCTCCAGCCTCCGAGAAGCTTCAGGTATATTTATTTATCGCATTCAGTCCCAAGTCAGTCAGCTTGAGCAGAACTAGCTCTCCCACCTTAGGTATGAGAAGTGGGTCTAGTTTTGGCTGTGTGCCCTATTTTTGGTGTTGGTAGTGTCCAGGAACAGTGGGATGAGTTAGAGACAATGGGAACTGTGAAACCAAGGACCGCTCTTTGAAATAATTGAAGTATTGTCCGGTAGTGCAAATAATTAGACAAGGAAGTAGACTCAGTGGAGTAAAGGTGGTTCTCACAGCTCCCACCACTAAAAAGTACTTACGATTGAACACTTTTAGCTTAAAAACTCCACTTATAGCTTCACTACATATTTAGTTTTTGTCAATCCCTACCATTATTGATGGTGCCTTCGTGGTGTAGTGGTTAAGAGCTCGGCTGCTAACCAAAAGGTCAGCCCCTCAAATCCACCAGCAGTTCTACTATGGGGCAGTTTTACTCTGTCCTATAGGGGCACTATGAGTCAGAATCGACTCAACGGCAATGGATTTGGCTTTTTTTTTTTTTTTTTTTTTTTTTAACCATTATTGCAAAGAGTTTTTCTACATCAAAGATTGTTATGATCTCCAATTGCTGACCAGCTTGCCTGTGAAAGTTCCATTGGTTCCAGAGAAGTTACAATCTATCCAATAGGATTTTGTTCTCTGATCACATGGATATGAGAGCAATAGAGGTTAATGGATAATAATGTTTTTGATGGAGCCCAAGAAAAGAACTCTGTCATTTCACTTTGCTACTACAGATTGTGGTAGTGAAAGAAAACTATAGGACTTGGAGGGACACCAATAATGTCCACTTTAAATACCCTTTATCTCCAGGGTTGGATGAGTGAGAGAATTGGTATATTACTTCTTGCACCTGTTCCTCTAAAGAGTCAGCCAGTGGTCTTCCACTGGTCCTTGCCTCTCAATTAAATTACTGCTTCATCTGTACTCTAGCAGAGAAGCCAGGCTCTCTTATGTTCATGGAATTAACAGCAAGCTAAATAGGCAATGTTTATAGTAATGACAGATATTTCCCTATTACCTAAAATGTTAAGCTGTCCTGCTAAAGTATATTATCTGCCTCAAGGGAACTTGCCTTTTATAACTCAGTTAGAGTTAAGCCCATTTATCTTTTGTTTCTGGAGGCCAAGGTGCTGAAGGGAGGAGAGCATAGAATTGGGCTCTAGAGTTAGACAGACTTTTGTTTGAACCAAGGCCTGGTAGCGCAATGGTTAAGTGCTCGAATATTAACCAAAAGGATGGTGGTTTTAACCCACTGCAGCTCTGTGGGAGAAAAGACCTGGCAATCTGCTCCCATAAAGCTTATAGCCTAGGAAACCCTATGGGGCAGTTCTGCTCTGTCCTATAGGGCCACCAGGAATCAAAATCACCTCCATGGCACACAACAACATGTTTGAACCTTAGATTTGTAATTTAGTAGCTATGAGATCCTGGCAAGTTGCTTAACCTCTCTGAGCCATTTTTTTCATAGGACTATTGTAGAATGGGAGCCCTGGTGGCACAGTAGTTAAGAGCTCGGCTGCTAACCAAAAGGTCAAAAGTTTGGATCTACCAGCTGCTCCTTGGAAACCCTATGGGGCAGTTCTACTCTGTCACATAAGTTTGCTGTGAGTCGGAATTGACTTGATGGCAACGGGTTTTGTTTTTTGTCTTTTTTTAGTACAGTAGGATGAGTTAAAAGAGTGTGTAAAAAATTGCCTAGCAGGGTGCTTGGCATAAAGTAGGTAAAATTAATCAATGTTAGTTTTGTCTATCTTTTCTTCTCCGTTTGTCTTCTATGATTGTTTTAAGGCCCTTTGTAGTGTTAGTTTCATTGTAATGTCTTTTCATTTTTTTCTTTATATTCATAGCTACATTTAAGCTGTATATTATTTAGCTTTGAGTTCTATCGCTTTGCATTATACAGCCATTTTTTAAAAGTTCTTTATTGTGAAGGGCATTCATTGAAAAGTATATTCACTTGAATAATTGTTATAGCTTTAGTACAGTGCTTACAATGGCTTAGGGTCAGATGCTAGCTTATGGTGTTATGGTCTGATTAATATATCAAATAAATATTATTGTTTTATTCCTAAATTAGTGCTCTTGGAAATCAGCAATTTATGCTATTTCAGATGTGTAAGTGACCCTTCTTTTTTCTAATAATTGTTTTTGCTGACAACTAGAAGATACAGCTAAGTATAAAGAAGAAAATAAAAATCACCTGTTACCTTGTCAAGGAATAACCACTGTTAACATTTTGGCATATATTTTGCAAGTCATTTTGCATTTATGCTGCTTATTTTAAACCTAGTTTATAAGCAAGCTTTTCTTTGGTTTTATAAGATTTTATATTAGCCAGAAAATTTAAAACCAGACAAATTTTAAAAAGCACTAAAACATTCATTCACTTACATGAACATAAATGGAAGAAACTGTTGAGCAGCTTGAATGCGTCTAGTTAATCTTTACGCCTGCCAGGTGAAACTGAGTAATATTTTCCTGTCTAAAGACCCAACACTGTTCTGCTTCAAGAAAGAACAGTTATTTCCTTCCTTTATGAATGTTAATCATGTGTTTGTTTTAATAAAGATACTTTATTGATTTATAGCCACTAGGGAATATGAGTGATAATGAGTTTTTATTTCTTCATATGTGTTTATTCACATACTAATAAATGGTTATGCTTTACAGTGAAAGTAAATAGATAATCTTGAATGATTAATTGTTCATATTTCTTTATTTTTAAGACTCTCTGTTGTTTTATCTTTAGCCATGATGTAATGAATAGACTAATCCAGTTTCTATTTGAATTTTAAATATCAACACCGTTTTCTTCCCAGAAAGATAACTTTTCCCCCTTTACTTTCAAATGTGCTCAGCTTTTGATTTTCTGCATTAATGGAAGTGGTGTGGTGAACAATAGAAAAACAAACATGACTTTTAGGAATAATATGACTGTCTTTAACATACGGTTCTCTAATGATACGTTAATGTGATTGGGTATTTTTTAAGAAAATCATTATCTGGTTAGAAGTATATCTCACTGCAGAAAATAGGTACCTGAAAGGCTGTTCATAAAAAGAACTTCTGTTAATAGAATCATTCTTTCAATATCTTTTACTCCAAGATTAGAGATGCTTTCCTACAGAGATAAAGTGGTCTCACAATCGTATCGGGAAATACATATTGTGAGAGCTGATTGTGTACATCTCTTCTCACCTGCACATTCAGTGACTTCACATTCGTACCCATGGTAGGAGTAGTTAGAGTGTGGAGATCAGCACATGTTACAAACCAAGGCTGTTTTCCCCAGTGAGTCACTTGTTAAGCTTCTAGTAGTATACCACTGAATATAGCACAACTTCTAAAATCACACTGTTGAAGAAAAATTATTTACTTTTTATTAACTCAGAAGATAAATTAGAGAATAAGCTCAATAATGAAATTTTCAATATTGTAGTAGAAACTACTTTCAAGAGAGAGAAATGTGCCACAAGTGTTATTTGATCTTTAAATTCATTATCTACTTCCCCATCTATCTAGTTCCCTTTTAGAGTGTTTCCCTTTTTAGATGTTTCCTTTGAAGGATTTTTTTCCTTGACTTAATTGTTAGCTTGAGGCTGTTGGTGTTTTATTGATGTGCTAATTTAGCATCCTTTGTAAATTCTTTATGATTAGAGCCATAGTCTCTTTCCCCACTAAGAGTGTCTGGTGCCACTAAATTTTTAATTTGTACTTTGTATTTCCACAAATAATTTTAATACATTATACTTTCTTTAACCGAGAAGCAAATATATGTCCGATAATAAATGAAGACACATGATGTGGACAGAAATGGATAGTATGTAACTTTAAAAATCATTCTCTCAGTTTTTTTCTGAAGATGCAGCACTATATTGAAAATCTTGAGATTTCAGTTCTAGGCTTTATTCTTCCAATTAACCATCATCGTGAGTGTGGACAAATCATTTAACCTCTAGGTTAATTTGCTAATGTTTATTTTATTTCATAGAGCCAAAAATAAAGGTTTTGTTTTAATTTACTTTTATTCCATTTAATATATGTACATGGCAGTAAGTGGCCCAGAAGAGTTTGAGATGAAAAATAGCTTCTCTTCTTGCCTTTTCACCACCCCTAATCCCACTCTCCCAACCTACTATTTCCCACCATTTGTTTTTATTTATTTGGTGGTATCTTAATAAAAGATGGAGAAGATCTAGTGATAGGAAAGATAAGGCATACATAGCAACCTCTCCCTTCCCCTTTGTCCTCCCATTAATTGTTACATTATTTTTTATTTTTCTATTATTCCTTTCTGTAATATAGTTATCCTTCTCTTTCTAGTTCCTTCTACTTTAGTTAGTATCTTGATTCCCTTCTATGTAAGATGAAGTTATTAGCCTCCCTACCCTTTGCTGTGTCAGTTCAACTATCTTGACAGCTGTGCTTGTTATTTTTACTTTTATCAGGGCTATTAATATTTACATTTTTGGCAACCACAATCAAATCTATGCTTTGCCCTGCGTTAACTTTCCAAGCTGAAAACCAGTAAATAGGACTAAACTTTGTTATGATTATGTCAATATTGTTCCCTTTAGGCAAGATGTAATATGTATGCTAAGATCACCTTTTTCTTTCTTTTTTTTTCCGTTTCATTTTTGGATCCAGTATCTTAAATTCTAGGACACTTGAAGAAGAATATTTCTAGCATCTTGGCCAAATAGATTCTTTTTTATTGCACTCCATTATTTACTGAAAATTATACCCCTGGCGGCATAGTGCTTAAGAGCTCGGCTGCTAACCAAAAGATTAGCAGTTCCAATCCACCATTTGTTCCTTGGAAACCCTATGGGGGCCGTTCTGCTCTGTTCTACAGGATCACTTTGAGTTGAAATTGACTCGATGGCAACGGGTTTGGTTTTAACATGTATACCACATTTTAGTTGCTCTATTTGAAACATGATTTTTTTTTTTCCCTTGTGGACAAGTGAATATTGTACCTTCATCATAGCAAATGTTTCTAACTTCCTGTTGATACATTTTGTCGTATCAAATTCTGACTCATAGTGACTCCATGTGACAGAGTAGAACTACACCCGTAGGGTTTTCTTGGCTGTAATCTTTACAGAAGCAGATTGCCAGGTCTTTCCTCCCTGGAGTCCGTGTACTTGACCTTTCTGTTAGCAGCCAAGTGCTTAACCATTGTGACACGAGTTCTCCTTTCTAACTTCCTATTCATACTTAAATGGAATGAAAATCCCTTCTTTCCCAGAAATGTCTTTTCCAGAGGCCTATGTCTCTCTGATCTTTACTGGTTGCTCTCTAAATTTGCTATTTAGCTGTTAACGTAGAGCTTTCTTCCCTGCTCTCCTAGGTCACAAACCATTTCCTGAATTCCAAGTCTTTCTTTTTTTATTGCTTTACTGGTTGTTTTTGATGAACTGCCTCAGTTACTTCCCCCAAAAGGAAAGTACACTATCCAAGTCCTTGCACATCAGAAAATGTCTTTTTCTGTCCTTGTTTTGGAAGGAACCCTGGTGAAGCAGTGGTTAAGCGCTTGGCTGCTAACCGAAAGGTTGACGGTTGGAACCCACTAGCCAGACCACAGGAGAAAGATGTGGCAGTCTGCTTCCGTAAAGATTACAGCATTGGAAACCCTATGAGGCAGTTCCACTCTGTCTACTGTAGGGTCTCTGTGAGTCAGAATTGACTCAGTGGCAATGGGTTTCAGCTTCATTTTTGACTGACAGTTTGGCTGGTTATATATAATTCTAGGTTGACTGTCGTTTTCTCTGATAACTTTCATTGCATTCCTCCATTGTCTTCTGGCATCCCGGTTTTAGGATAGCTTTTTTTAATCCTTACTATTCTGAAATGTCATGGAAATGTGTTCAGGTGTGAGTCTTTGTTTCATTCACTTAGCTCTGTACTGACTGACCCCTTTGAGTGACCCCTTTCTTTCTAAAATTTATGTCCTTGCTTAACACAGGGAAATTTTCTTCTAGCATTTTTTTGATAATTTTATTCCCTCTATTTTTCTGTTCTCTTTTTATGGGACCCCATTAGTTAAATGTTAGAGGTCTTGAATTTGTCCTCTATGTCATTTATCCTTTATCATCTGTTTACCTTTTTTGTTCGGTATTTTGAGAGATTTTTTGAACTTTATTTTTCAGTCCTTCTGTAGAATATTAATTATATTTCTAATTTCTAAGTAATCACTTCTGTTTTTGAGTGTTCCTTTTTCATAGAATATTATTCTTTTTTTAAAAGTAGATATATAAAGAAGGCTTTACCTTAGATGGGCAGCTAGGGAGCTGGACATCAAACTGTGATCTCCTGTCTTCAGGCCAGTTTCATGGGCATGCAGTGTATGCAGTCATATAGGTTCCCACATTTAGAAGGGTCCTGTGTGTGGTTTGCTGCTCTGCTATTGCTGTCTTGAAATTCTTAGTAATGTTTTAACAAGGAACTCCACATTTTCGTTTTGCTAGAGACTCCGCAAATTACGTAGCCTTTCCTGCCTCTCTTTCCATTATCACCATGCCAGAATGAAGAGGGTTTTTTTTTTTTTTTTAATTTTGCCTTCTTTTTCTTTTTTGTCTTTGAACCTCAGCCCTCCCCAAAAAGTTCATTAGGGAAATTGCTTGTGCTCTGTACGTGAGGGATGATTGGCACAGTTGTTCCAGAAACCTTCATTTACTTTCCTTGTTTCCCATCCCATTTCTGTCTTCTTTCATACCTGCCAACTCTGGACTTCTAATGGGCAGCTGACTCCCAGCTACACTCTAGTTCCCCGGTAGCATGTAATGGGCAATGGCTTTCTCTTCTCTGTTTCATCTGCTGTCTCCAGAAAACATCCCTTGATAAATTCACTCATACACCTTCATTTTATTTGCTCTTAAAACATTTTATTCCTTTTTGCAGTTCTCTACTTTTTATTTCACTTGCCTCTCAGAAGGGATGGGAAGCAAACACATGAACTCAGTCTGTCATCTTAATTCTGAACAACTTGTGTCCCTTCTCTTTGAAGTAAAGTGATTGAATTAGATCATCTCTAAGGTCCCAATATGTAATGTTGTGTGTTTCTAAACATCATTCTTTCGGACAAATGTAAAGTCCCAGGCTAAACGTAGATATTTACTCATTCTAGAACCTTATTTTTTCTTTGAGCTATACATTTTTATTTTCTTTATTATTTGGTTTACTCCATTCTGAGTTAAGTATCTGAGTTTTTTTCTTGACTGAAACTGCAAAGAACTATAATAGTCAATGGTACAATCACAGGCTTTAATCACCCTTTCTTTTATATAACACCAGTAAGAACAGTATTAAAAATCTAAGGATTGTATTGTTAAATTGTGACATAGTGAATACATTTTAGTACTTTCCTAAATGGTATGATGTGAACTATGAGTTCATAAGTCCCATGAATTACATGGTGGTCATATGTTAAGTGTTGTTAACTGCTTTTTATTGACTAGGTTACTAAATTTTAGCTGAATTTCATCTTGACTTTGTGGTCTTTACATATCTCACAGTATCTCTTTACATAAATTTTGAAAGATTATAGAAAAAAACAGTTGAGTAAAATAACTGGGTAATTTATACTAATCCAAACAAAAATTTTTTGAAGTTAAATCTAGAAAGGATTTAGAGATTATCTAGGGTCTAGTCCAATCTTACAAAAAAATCAGTTGCCTGGCTAACAAAACTGCCAGCCACTGCTTACTAGGATTGGTTAGGTTGATTGGCCTGGCTAGTTGAGTATCTCCTTCCTCCTCTTTTGCTTGTGGTTTCTCCTTTACTCATTGTGGGTTTGGTTGAAGAGGACAGCTTCCCATATGGAGGGGGACTTTTAGTGTAGGCTGTAACAGAAGTTCAACTTCCGTTAGTAAACAGATTTTGAGTTTCATTGACCTAATGTAATTAAGGAGCCCTTGTGGTGCAGTGGTTAAGAGGTTGACTTCTGACCAGAAGGTTGGCAGTTCGTATCCACCACCTGTTCCTTGGAAATCCTATGGGGCAATTCTGCTCTGTCCTATAGGGTCACTATGAGTTGGAATCGACTCAATGGCAATGAATTTTGGTTTAATGTGATTAAATCCATTTTTGTAGGGAAATATCTTTTTCTTCTTAAAAAGTGCTTAAATTTATATATTTATGATTGAAATTTGAAAAGTCAGGCAATTTTAAAAATTAAACAATATTTTAAGGAAAAAGCCAGTACTGCATAATTATTACAGAACTAAATCAGGAGCTTATAAGTGTTTAAATTGAGATCAATGGTTCGTTTTTACTTTGGTTTATTATTTACTTCTTAGGGAAGAACATACATTTAAATAATTAATTTTAAAATATTTTAGGGTTCCATGTTTCGTCGACTAATTTATTTTAAGCTATATTAGCAGATTACATGAAAGCAAAGTGATTTACCCTTTCTAAGCATCTTCAGAATTATGTCTTCAGTACAGTTTTCTGTTGTGAAGAAATACTCATTTCTTCTTGTACTAGGATCACCAGAGGGAAGAGGTAGTTGTTAAAAATCGAGGTTTCAGTTCTTGTCTCTAGATCTAACTGAATTAAATTTCTGGGGCTTAGAAATCTGCATTTTTTGCTTAAAGTTTGAGAACCAGTGCTCCTTAACAAAGAACTGTGTCAGATAATGTTTTCTAAATTTACCCATTCAGTAACTGCTAAATCTCAGTATTTTAATGCTGACTAGACAACTTGGTTAGATAGACAAAAGTTTGGAGGAGGATTTATCTGATTAATGTGGATGTAAAAACATATATAAATATTCAAAATAAAATGATAGTTACATTTATGTGATAAATTAATGCCTTTAAAAATTGTATCAACACATAGAGCCAACTTGCTTGTTTTATAGTGTATTCTCTTTTGCTAATTTGAACACTGCTTCTGCTGTTATTGGAATACATTTTGCTTTTTTATTTGATTGCCTTGCTGATTTCTCAGACTAACAGCAATGATCATGCAGCCATGTTGGCAAGTAGATACAAGCTAAAGCTAGCATGTAAATTTAAAAAATAATGAACTTCCTACAGGCTTATTTTTCTTTGCTTAGGTATTTAAATTAAATTCTAATTATGTTGGCAGTGCCTCGATATATTTGTAGTTTTGTGGAAACCTAAGTTTGAAGGTAATACTAGTTGTTTTGACGAAGCAGTCAGGATTCTCTGGGGCGTGATTGTGAAAGTTAATATTATGATGCATCTGTGGTGAGTGCAGTGCTTTGGGAAACCTCTCTGTGGTCACCCCATGGCAAGGCACACTGCAGATATTAAAATCGACTTGACAGCAACGGGTTTGGTTTTTTTTTTTTTTTTTTGGTTATTAAAGGAAATTAATGACAGTGTATATATCCATAGAATTGTTATGAAGGTTAAGTGAGATAGTATACATAAAATGTTTACAACACAGCCAGGTACTCAAAAAATATTAGTTGTTACTATAACTTTCTTCTAAGACCATTTTTTTCTTCTCCTGAATGCTTTTTCTCTACTACCCTTATCTTAAACTTCACTTGTAGAAATCTGACCCAATATATGACCCATTGCAATTCATGACCCAATGCAAATGTTTCTTTCTCACCCCAGCCCACTATTGCTCCCTGAAATTCTCATATCTTTTACCTTTTTTATGGCTTCATCATATTTTGCAACCACGCGTATGTCAGTTTGTCATACTCTGGTGCCTTGATTGTTGCTATGATGCTGGAAGCTATGCCGCCAGTATTTCAAATACCAGCAGGGACACCCATCATGGACAGGTTTCAGTGGAGCTTCCAGACTAAGACAGACTAGGAAGAAAGACCTGGCAGTCTACTTCTGAAAAAATTGGCCAATGAAACCTTATGAATAGCAGCAGAACACTGTCTGATGTAGTGCCAGAAGATGAGCCCCTCAGGTTGGAAGGCACTCAAAATACGACTGGAGAAGAGCTGCCTCCTCAAAGTAGAGTCGACCTTAGTGACGTGGATGGAGTCAAGCTTTTGGGAACTTCATTTGCTGATGGGCGTGACTCAGAATGAGAAGAAACAGCTGTAAACGTCCATTAATAATTGGAACGTGGAATGTACAAAGTATAAATCTAGGAAGATTGGAAGTCAACAAAAATGAAATGGAATGCATAAATATCGATATCCTAGGCATTAGTGAGCTGAAATGGGCTGATATTGGCAATTTTGAATCAGACAATCGTTTGGTCAGCTGTGCCAGAAATGACAAATTGAGGGGGAATGACATTCCATTCATCATCAAAAAGAATATTTCAAGATCTGTCCTGAAGTATAACACTGTCAGTGACAGGAAAGTATCCATATGCCTACAAGGAAGATCAGTTAATCTGACTGTCATGGATTGGACTGTGTCCCCCCAAAATACCTGTCAACTTGGCTAGGCCATGGTTCCCAGTATTGCGTGAATTGTCCACCATTTTGTCATCAGATGTGAGTTTCCTATGTGTTTTAAATTCTGTCTCTATGATGTGATGAGATAGAATTAGTGGCAGTTATGTTAATAAGGCAGGACTCAATCTACAACATTAGATTGTACCTTAAGCCAATCAGATATAAAAGAGAGAAGCCAGCAGAGAGATAGGGGGACCTCATACCACCAAGAAACAAGAGCTAAGAGAATAGTGTGTCCTTTGGACCCAGGGTCCCTGTGCTAAGAAGCTCCTAGTCCAGGGGAAGATTGATGACAAAGACCCCCTGAATTTGGACTTCTAGCCTACTAAACTGTGAGAAAATAAACTTCTGTTTGTTGAAGCCATCTGCTTGTGGTATTTCTGTTACAGCAGCACTAGATAACTAAGACAGTGACTATTATTCAAATTTATGCACCAATCACTAATGCCAAAGATGAAGAAATTGAACATTTTTACCAACTTCTGCAGTCTGAAATTGATCAGAGGTGCAAACAAGATGCATTGATAATTAATGGTGATTGAAATGTGAAAGTTGGAAACGAAGAAGGATTACTAGTTGGAAAATATGGCCTTGGTGATAGATATGACTCTGGAGATGCATAATAGAATTTTGCAAGACCAACTACTTATTTATTACAAATACCTTTTTTAAACAACATAGCCGGCAAATATACGTGTAGACCTCACCGGACAGAAAACACAGGAATCAAATTGACTACATCTGTGGAAACAGACGATAGAAAAGCTCAATATCATCAGTTAGAAAAAGGCAAGGGGCAGACTGTGGAACAGACCATCGGTTGCTCCTATGCAAGTTTAAGTTGAAGCCAAAGAAAATTAAAACAAGTCCACGAGAGCCAAAATACAACCTTGAGTATATCCTGCCTGAATTTGGAGATCATCTCGAATAAATTTCATTCTAATTACCGAACACTAATGACCGAAGATTAGACAAGTTGTGGGATGACGTCAAGGACGTCATAAATGAAGAAAGCAAAAGATCATTAAAAAGACAGGAAAGAAAGAAAAGACCAAAATGGATGTCAGAAAAACTCTGAAACTTGCTCTTGAACGTAGAGTAGCTAAAGCAAATGGAAGAAATGATAAAGTAAAAGAGTTAAACAGAAGATTTCAAAGGGCAGCTTAAGAAGACAAAGGAAAGTATTATAATGACATGTACAAAGACCAGAAGTTAGGGAACCAAAAGAGAAGAACATGCTCAGCATTTCTCAAGCTGAAAGAATTAAAGAAAGATTCAATCCTCGAGTTGCAATATTGAAGAAGTCTATGGGGAAAATGTTAAATGACACAGCAAGTATCAAAAGAAGATGCCAGGAATACACGGTCACTGCACCAAAAAGAACTGGTTGACATTCAGCCATTTCAGGAGGTAGCATATGATCAAGAACTGATGGTACTGAAGGAAGAAATCCAAGCTGCACTGAAGGCATTGGCAAAAAAACAAGGCTGCAGGAATTGACAGAGTACCAATTGAAATGTTTTAACAAACAGATGCAGCACTGGAGATCCTCACTCGTCTGTGCCCAGAAATTTGAAAGATAGCTACCTGGTCAAACGACTGGAAGAGATCCATATTTGTACCCATTACATAGAGAGATGATCCAACAGAATGCAGAAATTATCTAATAATATCATTAATATCCTACACATGTAAAATTTTGCCAAGGGTCATTGAAAAGCGGTTGCAGCAGTACATCGACAGGGAACTGCCAGAAGTTCAAGCCAGATTCAGAGGAGGACGTGGCACGAGGGATATCATTGCTGATGTCAGATGGATCTTGGCTGAAAGCAGAGAATACCAGAAAGATGTTTACTTGTGTTTTATGGTCTATGCAAAGACATTCAACTGTGTGGATCATAGCAAATTATGGATAACATTACAAAGAATGGGAATTCCAGAACACTTAATTGTGCTCATGCAGAACCTGTACGTAGACCAAGAGGCAGTGGTTTGAACAGAACAAGGGAATACTGCGTGTTTTAAAATCAGGAAAGGTGTGCATCAGGGTTGTATTCTTTCACCATACTTATTCAGTCCTTATACTGATCAAATAATCTGAGAATCTGGACTATTTTAAGAAGAACCTGACATCAGGATTGGTGGAAGACTCATTAACAACCTGCAAATTATAGGGAAGAATTACAGTCCAATTTGTCCCTATTTCTGGCATCAGGATTAATGGAAGACTCATTAACAACCTGCGATTTACAGATGACACAACCTTGCTTGCTGAAAGTGAAGAGGACTTGAAGCACTTACTAATGAAGATCAAAGACTACAGCCTTCCTTATGGATTACACCTCAACATAAAGAAAACAAAAATCCTCAGCCTGAGACCAGAAGAACTAGCTGGTGCCTGGCTACCACAAATGACCATCCTGACAGGGAACACAACAGAGAGTCCCTGACGGAGCAGGAGAAAAGTAGGGTACAGAACTCAAATTCTAGTAAAAAGACCAGACTTAATGGTCTGACTGAGACTGGAGGGACCCTGGAAGACATGGCCCCTGGACTCCCTGTTGGCCCAGAGCTGAAACCATTCCTGAGGCCAACCTTTCAGACAAAGATTAGACTGGACTATGAGACATAAAGTGATATCCGTGAGGAGTATGCTTCTTAGCTCAAGTAGATACATGAGACTAAATGGGCAGCTCCTGTCCAGAGGCAAGATGGTAAGGCAGAGAGGGTCAGGAGCTGGTTGAATGGACACATGAAACTCGGGTGGAAAAGAGGAGTGTGCTGTCACACAGTGTAGGGAGAGCAACTAAGGTTGCATAGCAATGTGTGTATAAGTTTTTGTATGAGAAACCGACTTGAACTGTAAACTTTCACTTAAAGCACAATTGAAAACAAAACAAAACAAAAAGCCTCACAACTGGACCAATAAGCAACATCATGATAAACAGAGAAAATATTGAAGTTGTCAAGGATTTCATTTTACTTGGCTCCACAATCAATGCTTATGGAAGCAGTAGGCAGGAAGTCAAACAATGTATTGCATTGGGCATATCTGCTGCAAAAGACTTCTTTAAAGTGTTAAAAAGCAGAGATGACACTTTGAGGACTAAGGTGTGCCTGACCCAAGCCATGGTATTTTCATTCTCTAATATGTGTGCAAAAGCTAGACAAGAATAAGGAAGACTGAAAAAGAATTGTTGTCTTTGAATTATGGTGTTGGTGAAGAATATTGAATATACCATGGACTGCCAGAAGAATGAACAAGTCTTTGTTGGAAGAAGTACAGCCAAAGTGCTCCTTGGAAGCAAGCATGTCGAGACTTTGTCTTTTGCACTTTGGACATTTTATCAGGAGGGACCAGTCCCTGGAGAAGGACATCATGCTTGGTAAAGTGGAGGGTCAGCGAGATGGATTGACATGGTGGCTGTAACAGTGGGCTCAAACATAGCAACGATTAGTAGACATAAGGTCGCTGTGAGTCAGAAACGACTCGACGACACCTAACAACAACAATCATATATTGCTTTTTACTATATTGGTTTGTCCTTTCTACCTTATCATCTGTGAGCTCTTGAGGGCCAGAATAAAACCAATAGATATTTTCTGAATGTATAAATATTGAAAATTCTTATCTTAAAAAAATAAGATCTCATCTAACATTTGAAATGTAAATGTTCCTGACCTTTCTGATATTATTTCTGTTATTGAAGTCCAAGTTTTTATTATTGTGACTGGTCTCTGCCAACGATCTCTCCTTACTTAAGTCCATCCTACATACCAGTTCCGGATATTCTTTCTGAAGCACAATCTAATCTCGTTATTTTCCCTATTCAAAAACTTCAAGATCTCTTGATTATCTAGTGAATTAAGTAAAAATTCCACAGGTTAGCAAAAACGTGATCTCACCCTATCTTTTCAGATACATTTCTGACCATGACTCAAAATGTACATCTTATTGGCATATTCATTGTATCCTGGATCTATCTTGGATTTTCTACCTTGACTTCATTTATAACTGTAAAAATCCCGACTCTCATCCAGAGGTAGTCTTTTGTCCTTCTTTTATAGTCCTGCTTATATTTTGTATTGTAGTATAGCTATGTATTTGTAGACTTGCCTTCTTTCTCCTGCTAGAATTTAATCCCTTTATGTAAAGAACTAATCTACTCATCTTTGTATCTTCTGTAACAGAGTACCTAACCCAATGCCTTACACAAAGGAAGTGCTTAATAAGTATTTTTGAAATTCATATGAGTGAAATAGGGAAGAATCAGAGTATAAAAAGGTTATTTTGTTTGTATAAAGAATATAAAAAGTATACTGCAAGAAAATCAGAATTTTCTAATCAAGAAATTTATTTGTCCCCCATACAATGGCCCTTGAACACCCTGCTAACTCAGAACTGAAGCCACTCCTGAAGTTCACCTTTAAGCCAAAGATTAGACAGGGCTATAAAACAAGCAATAACACACTCATGGAACGTACTTCTTAGTCCAGTCAAGTGTATGAAACCAAATGGGCAACACCTGCCCAAAAGCAAAGATGAGAAGGCAGGAAGGAACAGGAAACCTGGACACGAATGGACATGGGGAACCCAGGGTGTAAAGGGAAAGGGAGAGATTGCTGGCACATTACAGGGATTGCAACCAATGTCACAAAATGATTTATATATGAATTTTTTAATGAGAAGCTAATTTGTACTATAAACTTTCACCTAAAACACAATAAATTTTTTTTAAAAATTTGCACAACTGGAAGAATGTAATCAATGTTACTGAATTGTGCATGTAGAAATTTTTGAAATGGTGTGTCTTTGGCTATGTATATTTTCACCAAAAAAAAAAAAAAAAAAAAGAAAGGTCTAGAAGGGAGTGTTGACGTGTCGTGGGGTTGTTAACCAATGTCATAAAACAATATGTGTACTGACTGTTTAATGAGAAACTATTTGTTCAGTAAACCTTCACCTAAAGTACAATAAAAAAAAAAAAATTTTAATTTATTTGTCAAATGTAGAAGACTTCCCAGTTTTGAAGTGAAAGTTTACAGTCGGTTATTCTCTGATGAAAATTTGGAAAATATCTATATGAAAGTATTTTTAATAAAAATGGTATCAGTACTGATTAGAAATATTTATATGTTTACTCATTGCATGTACACATTCATGAAGAAGCAATTTAATAATTCAAAGTACACCTCCCTAGCAACGACTATACATTCAGTAGTAATTAAAAAGAAAATAAAAGGCCCTATTGCACTCAAATAACCTTGCAGATTCCCAGCACTAAGGACAAATGCTTTGTTCCTTTGAAGAGGCAAATTCTCAGGCTTTCACTTGGCCTTTTCGTCATTTAATATAGTAATTTTTAAGTACCCGTTAAGCTTTCTGACTGGTTTCCTGCAAATCAAAAATCATATATTCAAAATATAGATAAGATATTCAGAGTTATAATGATCCTGTTATCCAAAAAAAACTCAAATTGTTTATTGTCCTCTACTTAATAAGGCAGAAATAGATTTTGGGACTAGTTTTAGGTAAATTTGCATCAGGAATTTTAAAAGGTTTGGCACTTGAATGTCCACTGTTTTGGAAAAAAATCACTTATATTGACTAGATCTTTCTATGATGAATAATGAGGTACTTCCGTAACATGTTTTGATATCCATTTCCTTATTTTTGTAATGAGTTAATTGCAAGTAAACAAAAATCAACAAGAACAAACAGTTTACAGTGTATCATTGCACTGGAGAGAGTGAACGAACTTTGAGAGAGAATGGAAATGAAAAGATTAAAAACACCAAAGCCCACAAATTTTTTTATTTTATTGTGTTTTCTATGAAAGTTTACACAGCAGATTGGGTTTCCATTGGACAATTTCTATACAGATTGTTCGGTGACATTAGTTACATTTTTCACAATCCAAAGCCTACTACTAAAAATATAATTTATATTTTCTTATTAAGCTTTTTCTTAATATCATAATTGCAAAACCAACAACAAAAAGAAATCTTTCTTCTTAGTTGAAAATGAAAGGTCTCATATGGTTTTAAATCCTTTTAGGTATTTATTAAGCTGATGTGTACATTAGCTAAATGTTGACTAATATTGCTGAGAAATTTAATTTCATAAATTTTAAGTTTTATGTGTATATATGGTACCACATACTTAAATATTACCCTCTGTCAGATGCTGTAGAAAACAATATTTTGAATTACTCTTGATCAGGGCAATTTTAGTAAACACTACTCTTTGTGGCCTTAGTTGAAAGAAGTAGTAGGAGTGAAAGGCCTTTTAGAAGGAAACAGCCTGAGAATTTTCGTAGGAAGCCAGGGATTAGAGAACTACAAGACCTGACCTGTAAGTAACAGATGAGAGAGATATAAATGGAAATAATTAAAGTGGACTCTTGTCAGTCTGTAGACTAACTGTATGTATGTATGTTTGTGTATATATATACATACATATGCACACTTACATATATCTTATGACTTCACTCTTTAACAGAGCTATAGATGAAATAGACTAGATCATCAGTCCAGGCTATATAAGCAAGACAGCATCTTGAGCAGAAAGATTCAGTACTGAAAACAAATGAGAGTGCACCATATAGCAGTTTTAGAATCCATATTTAGAAAGTTACTTGGAGATAGGAATGGCAAAGTTCTAGGAATACCAATGGTATCTTCTTCTTTTTCCACATACAGAAAACCTGTATTCCACAGTAGAAGGAGAAATATAAAAGATACTAACCACCTCCTCCCCCTCCCCCAATTAACTGAATAAAGTTGAAATGGGGGAAGAAGAGACTAAAATATGTGTTTAAGAGATTTAGTTGGAATTACCATTTATCTTATGCAGGAAAAGACAGCAAAAAAGGAGATCAGATCTCCTGGGGAAGAAGAAAGGGAATAGTAAGGAAAGATATTGGAGTCAGAAGTTTCCTGTAATAACCATGATTTGGTGATTTCAAGAGCCTCTATTTTCCCTCCTGTATATGTGGGAAAAACAGGAATGAGGAAGGGCGAGGGTAGAGTTAATGGGATAGGTCAACAACTTCGGTGCACTCATATTTACAGGATGCTTGCGGGTCAGCTAGAGGCAACAGATTGATCAGGCTGAGATGCTGATATTTACTTATAAAAACTTATGCAAGGTAATATAATACCAAAAAGTGAAGAGATTAGACTTTGCAGAGTATAGTTCTATCAAAAGAGCATATTCAGACTGACACAGTTCAGAAGATGAGCAACAACTTTTTAAAAAAAAAAATTTTTATTGTAAAATATATATAACAAAAAGTTAGCCGTCTTAACCATTTTTAAGTGTACAGTTCAGACGTTAACTATATTCACCATATTGTGCTACTATCACCATTGTCCATTTCCAAAAGTTTTTCATCACCCCAAACAGATACTCAGTACCCCTTCAGCAATAACTTCCACTTCCCCTTTCCCCTAGCCCCTGGTTACCACTACTAAACTTTTGTCTCTATGCTTTTGCCTATTCTAGATATCTCATATAAGTGGGGTTGTATAATATGTGTCCTTTTGTGCCTGACTTATTTCACTTAGCATAATGTTTTCAAGGTTCATTCATGCTGTAGTATATATCAGGACTTCATTTCTCTTTATGGCTGAATAACATTCTGTTACATGTATGTACCACATTTTGCTTATTCATTCATGTGCTAATGGACATTTGTGTTGTTTCCACCTTTTGGCTACTGTGAATAATGCGGTAAGGAACATTGGTGTACATGTGTCTGTTTCAGTCCCTGCTTTCAAGTCACTTGGGTATAGACCTAGGAATGGAATTGCTAGATCTTGTAGTAATTCTGTGTTTAGCTTTTTTTATATATATATTTTTTAAATTTTTTTATTGTACTTTAGATGAAGGTTTACAGAACAAACAGTTTCTCATTCAACAGTCAGTACACATATCATTTTATGACATTGGTTAACAACCCCACGGCACGTCAACACTCTCCTTTCTCGACCTTGGAGGACTTGTTTTTGGTGAAAATAAGCATAGGTAAAGTTACACCATTTCAAAAGTTTCTACATATACAATTTAGTGACATCGATTACATTCTTCCAGTTGTGCTGCTATTCTCACTATCCTCTTCCAAATTATTCCATCACCATTATCTTCAACTCACTGCCCCCTAGGCTTCCCATTAAACCTTCTGAGTTGCTGTTGTCAATTTGATCTCACATAAATAATTTTTTTTTTTTGTACCTTAGATGAAAGCTTGCAGAACAAATAGTTTCTAATTAAACAGTTAATACACATATTGCCCTATGACAAGGGTGAACAACCCCACGACATGTCGACACTGTCCTTCCTCAACCTTGGGTTCCCTATCACCAGCTTTCCTGTCCCCTCCTGCCTTCTAGTCCTTGTCCCTGGATGGCTGTGCCTCATTAGTCCTGTTTTGTTTTATAAGGCTGTCCAATCCCTGGCTGAATGGTGAACCTCGGGAGTGACTTCACCACTGAGCTAAAAGGGTGACTGGGGGCCATACTCTCAGGGTTTCTCGAGTCTGTCAGGCCAGTAAATCTGGTCTCTTTTTTTTGTGTTAGTATTTTGTTCTACATCCTTTTCCAGCTCTGTTCAGGACCCTGTATTGTGATCCCGGTCAGAGCAGTCAGTGGTGGTAGCCAGGCACCATCTAGCTGTACTGGACTCAGTCTGGTGAAGCCCGTGGTAGCTGTGGTCCATTAGTCCTTTGGACAGATCTTCCCCTTGTATCTTGTTCTCTTCATTCTCCCTTGCTCCTGAAGGGGTGAGACCAGTGGAGTATCTTAGATGTCTGCTCACAGGCTTTTAAGACCCTAGACGCTACTCACCAAGGTAGAATGTAGAACATTGTCTTTATAAACTGTGTTATGCCAGTTGAGCTAGATGTTCCCTGAGACCATGGTCCCACAGCCCTCCGCCCAGCAGTTCAGTCCCTCAGGGAGTTTGGGAGTATCTATGGAGCTTCCATGACCTTTCCTTGTACAAGTTATGGTGGCTTCCCCAGTATTGTGTACTGTCATACCTTCACCAAAGTTACACTTACCTATTGTCTATTTAGTTCTCCCCCCACATCCCTTGTAACCAACAAAGATTGTTTCTTTTCGTGTGTAAACTTTTACATGAGTTTTTACAGTAGAGGTCTCATATAGTATCTGTCGTTTTGTGATTGACTTACTTCACTCAGCATAATGTTCTCCAGTTTCATCCGTGTTACGAGATGCTTCACAGATTCATCATTGTTCTTTATCCTTGCATAATACTCCATTGTGTGTACGTACCATAGTTTATCCATTCATCTGTTGATGGGCGTCTAGGTTGTTTCCATCTTTTTGCTGTTGTGAACAGTGCTGCAATGAATATGGGTATGCATATGTCTATTGGTGTGAAGGCTCTTATTTCTCTAGGATATATTCCTAGGAGTGGGATTGCATTTTGTAGTGCTTTTTTTTTTTTTTTTTGTGG
>NW_004443943.1:19885131-19949721 GCF_000243295.1 Trichechus manatus latirostris
CTTCAACTGTTGGATAATTCTGAATATTAGAGATTTGAATTCCCTATCAGTTAGGTCTAGTGCCTTTTCTTCTACTGGAAGGTCATCTGGTGTTTTGTTTTGGACGCCTACTGGAGCCATCCTGTCCTGTTTTTGTAAATGTTTTGATATTGTCTGCTGTCCTCAGGGCATTCGGTGGTTATTTTCCTCATTTATTGATTATTGATTTGTTTGTTTCATCCTGCTTTTTTGTTTTATTTGGTTATGTCTGAGCAGGTGGGCTATGCGTTCTTTGCTGTTTGCTCATCTGTGGGCATGATACTTTTCACCTCCTTCTCCAGTGGGCTGGGTCAGTCACTCAAGTATGGTAGAGCAGGGCAGGTCCAGCTGAAGGGGAGTTGCTGGGATGGGTTGTTTGTGGCACGTACCAGGGCTGACACTGCTGACCAGGAATCAGTGCAGGGCAGGTTCCAGTAGCCGTGCCTGTGCTGCTTGGAAGTGTGATGTTCCACACACGGTGCAGGTAGGCAGGAAGGAGAGGGTAGATTGTGATGTGTGGAGCTAAGATGGGTATGGGAAAGATCAGAGAGAGGAGAGAGGAACAGGAGCCAAAAACATACACACAAACAAAAAAGAGTACTAAGGGAGCTTGCTATTGGAGTGGAGAGATGAGAGTCTGAGAAATGAGGAAAAACAAAAATGAAAAAACAAAGAAAAAGGGTAAAAGAAAAAATGAATAAATCGAGAAACTGAAAATGAAGAAAGACAAAAAGGGAATAAGAGAGAGAAGAAAAAAAAACAGAGAAACAAAAAAAACAAGAAAAAAGAAATGCTCCCAGGGATGTCCGTGTGCGTCTGCGTAGAATAAGGGAATAGCTTCCAAGCTGTGTGGTAATGCCCGGCTAGAAGGGGCTCCCAAGCTCAGAAAAGAAAAAGAAAGCAAACAAATCAAAACAGAACAAATCAGAGCAAACGAACAAACAAACAAAAAAGCCCCAGGGTCCTACCAGTGTGGTGACAGAGGTTGGGAAGCAGTTTCATAGTCGTGTTTTGCAGTCATTCAGGAAGAAGCAAAGATGGCGCACGGAGCCAGGTATTTGAGAGAAAGGAGAGGGAGGTGGTGAGAGGTAAGGAAGAAATCTAAAGAAGCGGAAAAAAGTAACACCAGCAGCCAACAAAAGACACTCAGGAGCCAGCCAGTGTGGGCAGGTGTAATCCAAGGGACACCTGGGTGCTTCCTGGCCAAGAGACTGTGGCTGCAGGAAGCAGAGCAGGCTACGTGGGGGTGAAGAAGGGTGGGGGATGGGAAAGCCTGTATCGCTGGTTACTGGTTGTTCTGTCTCTGGCTGGAAGCTCCGTGAAGCTGCTTTCTTGTATCCCCTATTTGCCGATCTCCAATAGGAGTCCAAGATGGCGGATCCATGCTTCGGTAGCTGATAGGGGACCTCTGCATGTATCTCTCCTCACTGTCTGTTCTTGGTCAGTTTCTTATTCCACTGGGTGCTTGGCTGAGTTCTTTATCTCTTCATTTGATGCATAGGATTTCAGGATTGATATGTGACTCTGTGTGACTTAAGTTTTTCTGCTCTTTGCTGTGGAGGGACAGTGCGGTGCTTCTGGCTATAGCGCCATGTTGCCCGGAAGTCTGTGTTTAGCTTTGTGAGCAACTGCCAAACTGCTTTCCACAGTGGTCGCACTATTTTACATTCCCACTAGCAAAGCAGGAGTGTTCCAATTTCTACACATCCTTGCCAATACTTGTTAGTTTCATTTTTTCTGATAATAGCCATCCTGGTAGGTGTGAAGTGGTATCTCATTATGATTTTGATTTGCATTTCCCTAATGAGTAATGAAGGAGCCCTAGTGGCACAACTTGGCTGCCAACCAAAAGGTGGGCGGTTCAAACCCACCAGCCACTCCGTGGGAGAAGGATGTGGCAGCCTGCATCCATAAAGATTACAGCCTTGGAAACCCTATGGAGCAATTCTGCTCTGTCCTATAGGGTCACTGAGAGTCAGAATTGACTAGATGGCAACAGATTTTAATGACTAATGACTTTCAGCATCTTTTCATGTGCCCATTGGTCCATGTGCTTATTTATATATCTTCCTTGGAGAAACATCTATTAAAATCCTTTGCTCATTTTTAAATTGGGGTGCCTCATTGATGAGTTGTAGGAGTTTTTATATATATTCTGGATATTAAGCTCTTATCAGATAGATGGTTCCCAAATATTTTCTCCCATTCTGTAGGTTGTCTCTTCACTTTCTTGATAGTATCCTTTGATGCACAGAATTTTTCATTTTCATGAAGACCAATTTATTTATTTTTTCTTTTGTTGCTCATGCTGTTGCTTCCATGTCTAAGAGTCCATTGTCAAAAACAAAGTCTTGAAGCTTTACCTCTATGTTTTCTTCTAAGAGTTCTGTGATTTTAGTTCTTACATTTAGGTGATTGATCCATTTCGAGTTAATTTTCATGTACAGTATGAAGTATGGGTCCAACTTTATTCTTTTGCATATGGAGATCCAGTTGTCCCAGAAACAACCTTTTATTCACTTCCTTTCTTTTAATTCAGGAAACTTTACCCAATGTAGAAAATTTATCATGTTGTTTTATACCTTTCCACCTCTTACAGATATCTGTGTAGTAGATGGTAGCATTGAGATTAGAAAATGTTGTCTATTCTTTGGAAGCAAGAGAGGAACAGTTGGCAAAGGCCTACTATAGATGTCTGTAAGGACTTATTTTTCACTCTCAGAGTGTTGTTAAATATTATGTACTAGGTTGTATCTAGAAAAAAATGGTAGGTGGATAGTTTACCTTGATTGCTCCTCCGTATACTTTTTTATGGTTTTCATTTTGTTTAATATATATCCTCCCTTCTCTTGATATACCTTCCTTACTTTCTTAAAATCCCATCCCAGTTACTCCCTCAACTGGAAGTGACTAACAGTGCCCATCCCAACGCCATTCTCACTATCTGGGACTTGTTAGTTGCTATCGAGTTGACTCTGACTCAAGGCGACCTTGCGTATAACAACGAAATGTTGCCTGGTCCTGTGTCATTTTCATGATTGTTGCTTTGTTTGGGTCCATTTTGGCTGTTGGGTCAGTCCATCTCATTGGGGTTTCCCTCATTTTTGCTGACCCTCTCCTTTTTCAGAAGGCCCTTGATATTCAAGATATGCATACCCCAGAACTTTTGAGAATCCCCACATTTAGAATACTGCTATGTCATGTAATTTTTTCTAGAAAGTACTGTAAAATGTAATTGAAAACTGTAGGTCTTAAGGAGAGTTACTGTATTCATGTCAACTAACAGAAGACAGCAAAACCACATTGAGTTGGGGAGGTTGGGACTTTGACTGTATTCAATCTCTGAGTAATTTTCCCCCTCCCATACCCATTTCACAGAACATGTTATTCAGATGTGTGCCAGAGTCATTTTCAAGTGGTTGAAACCTAAATATAAACCTTTGAATGGTAAAGGCCTACTCTGTGCTGCTTTTTCCTTCCTGGCTGTGTTTATCAGCCACCTACATATGTTAATAAGGACAGGGCCCCATGACCTCTTGGGTCACATTTGTCCATTTTACTAATGGTCATCTGAAAACCACCTCTATTGTCTAACCAATTGGTGATTCTGGCAACTTTTTTGGAAATTTTAGGTCATAATAGGGGTGCAGAATAGTACATTTTTATTATTAAATGGCCCTGGTACGCTGAGCTGGATGGTTACATAAAGAAATGAGGATATGACTCTGCTGTCACAGAGTTACTGCTTTAAATAATGGATTTTACTCTGCTTCAGTTCTTCAATCTCAGTTCTGCAGCTTGGCCATAGTACTCAGAATTACCACAGGGAAAAGTATAACTCATCTTTAACTTCTCTTGCTTTTCTTACATTTGCCAAGTGAGAAGAGTAATAGAGCCTTCATAATTTGTCACTTCCCTATTTAAGCATCTACCTAGCTGCCCAATTTGCTGTTACTAAGTAGATTTAAGAATTAGGAAGAATCCCAGTCTGCTTCCACATGGCACGAAATAACTTCCTCTTCCTGCTCTTCTGGGCAAAAGTGCGTGCAACATTCACCGCTTTCCTCCCTGATATATTTCTGATATCAGTAACTTGGAACCAGAGCCATTTGTTCAAAACTTTGGTCTCTTCTGGACTCTTACTGAACTGCCTGTCCTCATATTCTCTTTTTGTTTACTAAAGTTAGGGTGAGCTTGAAGATACAAGAATTGTATTGACAGCAGCAATGATACTTGCAGGAAGATAAAAGATCTAGGTGCTACATACCATCTAAGGCCATGTTCAAAAGTTTGTTTAAAAAAAAAAACACTGCCAAAGGTTGACTAGTCCTATGATTGGGATAAGAAAGTTTTGGAGGCAATAGAAATGTACTATATTACTGGTGGTTCTGAAATTTTCCCAGTTTGGGAATTTTTTTTTGAGTCCATTTTGTTCTGTTTAACCTGTGTGTGTGTCCCAAAACCAAGTATTTGTGTTACTGTCTCATATCCTTATGATTGGAAATTGTTAGAAGGAGAAAAAGCCTAGAAGAGGAGAACAGAAATTCAGTGTACTATAGAGAATGTAGTTAACTGATAAGGTAACCAATTCTTCAGGGGCTAGGGGTAGTTAGATGGGGACAGAGAGTATAAGAGGAATGAATATAGAAGTGTAAAGTAAGTATTTGGGGTAATGTTGAAGGGTGTTAGGGTGGATATATTTTCGATAGACCTATGAATTTTTTGGTTTAATGTCAAAAATCTATCTTCAAGGTAATGTTAAAGTTACTATTAAAACTCACTAGAGGAATTCATCTTGGTATTTGAACTTTTTATAGCTCTTCTATTTTCTTGAGAATCCGATGTTTCTGTGTTACACATTTCAGTGTTAGAGTGTTCAACCAGAAAATGGACTAAAACCCATCTCACTAGGTAGGGGAATGCGTGTGCATTTGTGAAATCATCTTGGGGAAATTTGCATATTTTATACAGTGTTTTAGGATTTTTTTCCTAATTTAATAACAGTCTTTGCATTTGAGCAAGATATTGTTTCATATAGTAAAACTTTAGTGGTTCTAATATAAAATAGAAGGAAAAACAATTTCTAGAATTAAAATATCAGCTTTAAGCTAGACATCTTTATTTCATATTTCAATTAAGAATTTATTTCCATATTAAGTGTTTACTTCACATTTAAAGAAAGCCCTCACTCTTTAAGTCTGTATGTATTTTAAAAGGCTGTAAAATTGTGGCTCTTCAGGAGACTGACCAATTCATCAGAATACTTCTTTCCTTTACTGCCTTCCCTCTGAAAAGACCATTTTACCATCTCATAACTGAAATTTATGTAGCAAACTGAGAGGCAGTGAGTTTGTACAAAATAGCAGTATTTTACTGCTTTAATTTAAATAACTTTAAAAAGCCATAGAAGATCAGAATTAATAAGTTCATTTATCAGTGTTAGGTTTAATATTAAAATTGACCATAATTTTGTTGTCCTTTTTCTTTTTTTTTTTTTTTTGACAAGGGTTACATAACCTTTTAAAACAAAACCCGTTATCAATTTAAAGAATGATAAATACAGTGCACCATATTTCTAAGTCTGTGTAGTTCTTTTTACTTAAATGAAAGAGGAGTTATTGTGCAAAGTTGACCTTTGTGGGGATATAAATAAAAGAAAAAAGTAGTCTCCTGTGATCATTTAAGAAAGAGTAGACGAATACAGAAAGGATGGTTGTGATTTCAAGAACACGTTTTTATGTTAAATGTACTTGAGAGAATGAAAGCTGCATTGAGAAGTGCTTTCAAATAATTATTGTTGAATAAAACATTTTTTATTAGATCTTTGAAATAAGAGAATGGTGAGACAGAAATGAAAACTTCAAATGAAAATTTAAATGTACCAAATTAGTTTTTAAGTATGCTATATTTCTCCTATTATTATATTAGAGCAGATCTATCAAAACACTACTTTGAAACCAAAACCGGTTGAACCATAACCTAATAAAGTGTTATATTTTTGTTACCGTATCATTTTGTGATATTTCACAGGAAGTAAAGTATCTTTAGCCAATCTATAATAGTAAATTATTTTGGAAATTTGGCTTGACATACAAACAGATGAGTTTTCCTGATCCCTTTTAGACTGAGGGTTGGTGGTTTGTGGTTTATTGTTCCTTTGATTGGCATTAAAAGCCTTATTTCACAGCTTGCAGTGGAGGACTATTGGGTAAAGAGTGGCTGTGTTCCACAAGCTGAATTCAAAAAGTGTCAATCAAGGTCTCACATCGGTTACTTAGAGAATGAGGTTTCTCACTGATTTCACCAAATGTTGCCTCATGCTGTCTTTGATTGGCACAGCCTGGCAGGGAGGATGGATGAATCTGTCACCGGCTGGTTAATTGTGTTGCTGGTCTCAGTCTGACATCAGGTCTTTGACTCTTAAGTGGCTCAATACAAAACAAATTAGCAGATTGTAGTCATATTTCTCATTCTATATGCTTTGACTTTGTTAAATGCAGTCCATAAATCATATTGACTGACACACAAGTAAATGATGAAAGCTGCTTTTGAGACATGGATCTAGAAAGCAGCACTGTGAAGGTGCCATGGAAGGATGCATATGGTTGACCCTTTGGGAATTTCCTAGGAGCCGAATGTCTCTTTACCACAATTGTTCTTAAAAGAAAAGCTTTTGGGTAATGCAAAAAGGATCTAGTATGTCAGCAGATTGATTCTCTTTTACAAGTTCCTTTGAAATATAAGAAGTTTGTCTAAGGGTTTTCTCTCTTTCCAAGTTGTTTTTTAGCAAAATGTTAGAGCAGGGTAAAAAAAGTTGTTACCTTTAAAAGTTTAGCAGGTGTTTTTACTTATTTTTTGAGCTTTCTGTTGTTAAAGAGAAAGAAAATGTTAATAATAGTTGCAATTTTTAGGACGAGGGCAGCAGAAATTTCTAGGTGCCTGAAATCTATGAAATGTGCTGTTTTCTCAATTACATCACTTAATTATTTTGGCTGTTTGTTAAAATGTTAAAAACCAGAGCATCTGTAATGAAAAAGGCTAGTTTTTAAAGGTAATTATAAAAGTACTTACTTTTTTTTTAATTCTAGAAAATAAAAATAATTAAAAACATCAACAGTAATAGCAGTAATAGTGTTTTGGTTATACCAAAGAAGCCAAGGGCTGCAAGCATCAGAAATGAACTGCCAAAGATATTTTTGGGTGTCCAGATTTTTGGAGCATTAAAAAATTTCTATCTAAAAATGAGTAGTAGATGAAATTTAAGAATATGTGTACATATTTTATAGTAGAGTAGTAGAAATTTTTTTAAAATATGTAGAAATATCTTACAGAATAACTTAAAATTTAAAGAGTCTGAACTTTTGATTTTAACTTAAATTCTCAGCTGTGAAAAGGAAGGCTTTATTTCCTTTGAAGATTTATAAAGTATTTTATAAATCTTTTAAGCTTCTATCTTTGAGAACAGTAAGCCTGTATTTAGTACTGCCTAATCAAAAGAAATTTAATATTAGGATTTTATTATTACATATGTCATATAAAGAGCTGAATTTATGTGTGTGTGTGTTTGTATGTTTTCATTACCTATTTCCAGCAGGTTTCTGGAATAACCTGTGTACTCTTAATATCATTTTCAGTTCCAGTACTGTTTGTATATAGTCATTTATAGCATCTGAACCTGTGTTAAATTTTAAAAGTTTCTTTAAAATAATACCACTTACATTGTGCGGTATGTTTGCTTATGAAAGAAATTTAATAGTAAATTTTTCTTGGCAATTGTATTAATCTGCTTTTGCAGTTAGTACATTAGAGTGGCATCATAAATAGGACATGGTGCTGATTTGATGGAGAAGTACATTAAGCTAAAATGCATTAATTGTTCCATTAGGTCAAAATGACGTTTCCATTAAGTATTCTCTCAAGCCTATTACATTGTAATTAAATGACATGCTATTGATTTCTCCTTTTTCTGTCCTCCCCCACCCCCACCCCAATTCATATTGTTATTATTCTGCTTGGGGAATGGAGCTGCATGTCTCCCAGACTAATTCCTCTTGGTTTTGAGATCTTGAAGCATGCTGAGTTTTGCATTGTTTGTTGCATTCCTTTTTGGCAGTTCATCAGTATCTGTCAAATATATTGTTTGCATTGGCTTTTATCTCTAAAGTTTTTGATTGAGAAATTGACATTCCAATTCAGATATGTAGTTTTTCACTGTGCATAGTGTCTGAGTGCTAAAGACTCATTCATAAAAGTTCCTTGTTTCTAGCCTGACTTCCAATGTGTAATTTAAAGAACAACTGTTCTTCTACTAAACATCATGAAAATATATTTATATTTTCTTACCTTTCTAACAAATTAATTCTGTGTAAACGTTTTGCACCAATATATTGTAGCATTCATGTTTGGAATATTTTTTTTCGTGATTTTGTAGCTTTATTGGCCTTTATGATAAGTAGGAAAAAACATAATTACCAAATACCACTAGGTAACAATTTGTTAATGCAAATGAGGCAAAATATGGCATATATCCCAAAATCATTATTTCTAACTATAATCATGGATCTTTGAATCCTATAATAGGAGTTAAGCCATTTACAAATCACGAATTGTCCATTGAAAGTAGTCATTCTAGGGGCTATATTACACTGGAAAACTTTACCTAAGAGTTCTTATAATATTTTATTTTAAACTTCTAATTGAAATGCAAAGCCTGTTTAAAGAAATGGTTTCTGGTAAAAATGATGTAGTGTTGTGATTTAGCTGTGTAATCTAGAGGCTAAACATTTTTGTCATTGTTTAAGAAAACAATTTAAAGGTATCAGTGAACGTTTATGTAGAGTTTTAAGAATGTATTGTAGTAGAAAGTGTGTTATAATGATATTGTATATAGTGGAAGAAAATCACAGTCTTTGTATTTTACTGAACTATGTATTTCTAAATTATCAGATGATTATAAAACCTAATTTCTAAAACTAAATGCAGATCTGTAGATGGTTTTGAAATCATCGATAGGCAAGCCTTTTTTTTTATTAATTGAAACTGTGCTACAAATTAATGTTCTAATTAGAAATAGGGACTTACCACTCAAAGTGTATTTTGAAATTTTGCAGTTTAAATAATTATAACTTAAATCATGCTGTTTATTAGCTCCCTTTCTTCTGGCTTGGTTAATTATATAAAGGAGAGCTTAAAAAGCATTATATGGATATAATGTTCTGGCAATATGCCAGCTGTTGTATGTCATAAATATCATATTTTAATGTGCATTTTAGATACTTGCTTGGGACATTTCAAGATATCTGAAATGATAATAATTTTAGCTTGTATTTATTTTCCTTTGAGTAATTAAAGCTTTGATGATATTTATGTTCTGAGAAGGATGTGAACAAGAATATTAATTTTAATTCCTATGATAAAGACATAACTACTCAATATAGAAACAGAAAGGCCAGTAATCATCATTGTATAAAAAAAGCAACAAAAGGAATCCCAGAAGTATAATTTTTCTGATACTTTATGATGTATTTCGTTTGTTTATTTGTTTGGTTGTTTGTTTTAAACAGGGGAAAGTTGCCCAGACAGCTTGCATGTCAGCCTGCCAACATCTGTCAACATCCTTAATGCAGATGCTACTGGACAGTGAGTTAAAACAGATAAGCATGGGAGCTGTTCAGCAGTTTAACTTAGATGTCATACAGTGTGAATGTAAGTACTCCATATTGGTTAAATCTCATGCATTTCTAGGAATTTAATTATATGAAAAATAATTTAAATATAATAAATAAATAAAAATAATTTAAATATATGAAAAAAAGGAAGGAAGGGGCCAGATTCAGCTAAACTTTCAGCAGTCTTAGCAGCAGGGCTAACTTCTTTCCAGAATCAGCTTCACATCTAGGGCCTCTAGAGAGAGGCACTGAAGTGGCACTCCAGATTGGGATAGTTAAAAAAGCATTTTTCCCGTTATTCCTTCCTTTGGTTATTCATGCTTTCTTGTGAAGATTCTCCTAATGTTTGTCATAAATGGATGAAATCATTCTAAGTGTGTCCTTCATATTTACTTTCCCTGTAAGTAACTTTTTAGGAGATATTTGCTAGAAGGATGATCTTAGGCCTCTGTATTCCAAACGAAGCTCCTTTTATGTTCTGATTTTTTTTGTTTCTCTTCCTCAAAGAATTTCTTAAGCCTTTGCCTTTATCATTGTTTTTCATTTAATTCTGCTTAGGTAAAGAGGTTAGCCAGATCCCATAATCTAATGTTGACATTAGCCAATCAGTTTCAAAACTGGGTAGATTCTTTGGTTATTAGCTTTGTTGTATGTAATTCTGGATATGGGTTTTATCAACTCTTAAATTATACCTTGTTAAGTACAGGACATGAGTGTATGTGACTAACTTTCAAGCAGTTCTTTCAAATGAATGGTGTCCCGATTAAACGATAGAAATCCCTGGTTAGCAATTCTACCCCTAACCAATAAATAAAATATTTGACAATTCAGTCAGGCACCACTTTTGATAAATTGAAAATCAGTAAGGCACAGGAAGGATTATAAAATATTCATGTGAGGCAAATTTTGAAATAATACATTCTGTGTGAAAGACATTTGAATAATTAAATGTCAGTCACTTGCAGCTGAAGCAGGAGTGACAGGTTTTTGTTTTTTTCCCTCAATAAATATCAAATATTTTTGTGCCTACTGTGTGTAAGGTATTCTGCTAGGAAAGATAAAATTAATATTAAAGAAAATAATTATATAGGCTCTTTGGTCAAGGTCAATTATCTATCACATGAAGAAAAATCCAAAGTTTTTAAAGACCCACTCATTTCCTTCAAAAAAAAGAAAGTTGTCTTAGTAGATCATTTCAGTTATGATATTGCCTATATAAATAGCTTACATAAATGTAGCTTGAGACATTTTGTATTATTACATTTTTAATGTGGCTTCAAAATAGGTGGTTAAACCTGTGGCATTTGGTTGTGTCTTCTCAGATTTATTGTTTGAAGATGGAAGTTACTGTTTGGTCAGGAAACTTCAGGTGTCTAGAATCTTCTCTCTGTTCTTACCTCTTCATAAAGGGATAGCCCTAACTATAGTTAAAGAAAGGCACATATAACCCAAAATCTTTGCCTCTGCGTCCTGCCATAGAACAGTTTCCAGCATCAGCTCCTCCTTTGGGCAGAGTTATTAAAGGTTCTTTTTAAAATGCTGGTGTTTTCTTAAAAGACTAATCTCTTGGAAGAGACCAAGAAAGGGCCTAAGTATGAAATGCAACTCAGTTAAGGAGGTCTGAGATCAAGCGCGAGAGGGGTAGACCCTGACCAGATGGGGGCTAAGGTTCTGGCACTACAGATACGGAAAAGGAGAGGCAAGGACTCAAAGACAAACCACAGAAGACAACTTAGCTTCCTTTGAGATTTTGCCTAGGGTTGATTCTGCTTCTTAATATAGTGTTATGCATTCAGTGCTCACTGAACAAATGTAAATTGACTACATTTTTCATGTTTATTTCACTACCTCTGGTGCTAAATGTTCCCTTTTCCAAAAGATATCTTTTTACATTAAATGGTTTAGTATAGATAATGAACAGGTGCAAAAAAATTACCTGCTCCCAAACCCTTGACTTTCAGTGATTGTTACATAAATCATTTACAAATGAAACAACTTTCTCTAATGAATATGTTAAGAGAATTTTAAAATAAGTTTTCATCCTATTTTAAGTAGTGTTTTTGGTTTTATAAAAGGCAGTTTTTTTAATGCAAAGTTTAGTTTTGGTATTAATGCAGTATGTTTACTTTCTACATATTGGGGCAGGGAAAGGAGAAGAAAGGGAGGCAGGAAGAGGACATCTGCTAGTCAGGAGCAAGGCTAGAATGCATGGTAAATTTGTGAAGAGAAGGGGTCTAGAAACCATGGGAGTCAACTGGGATATGAAAGAGAAGACAGGCAGGTAGTTCAGATGTAATCCTAGAAACTAAAAGATCATTGCGTTTATGGAGCTGGAATGCATTATGCTGAGTGAAATCAGTAAATCACAAAAGGACAAATATTGCATGACCTCATTTATATAAAAAGACAAGAAAAGGCAGATGTATAGAGAACAAAGTTTATTAGTGGTTACTAGGGGCAGGAGGGAGGGGAAAAGGGGGGGTGTTAAGGGTGATGGAGATAATTGCGTTGATTAAGGGTAGGGTTGCATAGCCAATTATTGTAATTGCTGTCAATAAGTTGTACACCTGCAAAAAGTTGAATTGACAGAAGTTGTGTGATATATTTACAACAACGACAGAAAAAAAAGAGAGTAACTGCTGAGGCTGCTTCTGTACAACCAAACCTCATGGGATTTGGTTTCTTGGTTTGGAGGTTTAGGGTCGTGGTTTCATGGGGCATCCCAACTAATTGGCTTAATAACATATTCAGTACCTCTTTTCTACCTCCTAGTTTGATGTGTAGTTCCTGGGGTCTTAAAAGCTTGCAAGCATCCATCCAAGGCACAATTGGTCTCTATTCACCTGGAACAACAGAGGAAGAAGGGGAGTCAGGAACGTTGTTGTTGTTGTTAGGTGCCGCCAAGTTGGTTCCGACTTATAGCCACCCTGTGCACCACAGAACGAAACACAGCCCGGTCCTATGCCGTGCTCACAATTGTTATGCTTGAGCCCATTGTTGCAGCCACTGTGTCAATCCATCTCATTGAGGGTCTTCCTCTTTTTCACTGACCCTTTACTTTACCAAGCATGATGCCTTTCTCCAGGGACTGATCCCTCCTGACAACATGTCCAAAGTATGTAAGATGTAGTCTTGCCATCCCTGCTTCTAAGGAGCATTCTGGTTGTACTTCTTCTAAGACAGATTTGTTTGTTCTTTTGGCAGTCCATGGTATATTTGATATTCTTCGCCAATACCACAGTTCAAAGGCGTCAGTTCTTCTTCAGTCTTCCTTATTCATTGTCCAGCTTTCGCATGCATATGATGTGATTGAAAATTCCCTGGCTTGGGTCAGGCGCACCTTAGTCTTCAAGATGGGATCTTTGCTTTTCAACACTTTAAAGAGGTCTTTTGCATCAGATTTGCCTAATGCAGTGTGTTTTTTGATTTCCTAACTGCAGCTTTCATGGGTGTTGATTGTGGATCCAAGTAAAATGAAATCCTTGATGACTTCAGTCTTTTCTCTGTTTATCATGATGTTGCTTATTGGTCCAGTTGTGAGGATTTTTGTTTTCTTTATGTTGAGGTGTAATCCATACTGAAGGCTGTGGTCTTTGATCTTCATCAGTAGTTGCTTCAAGTCCTCTTGACTTTCAGCAAAGAATTTCTGAAAAGAATTAGCCAGTGAGTCAGGAATAGGTGGAGGATACGGAATGTGTGGCTAACTGCCTCCATGAACAGCTGCCTCCTTTGCCATGAGACCAGAAGAACTGGATGGTCCCCAGCTACCATTACTGAGCATTTTGATCAAAGATTCCATAGAAGAATCCTGATCAAAAGGGGGAAAATGCAGAACAGAATTTCAAATTTTCATGGACTCCAGACATCCTGGAGCCATGAAGGTTGGATTAACCCCTGAAACTGTTGCCCTGAGATAATCTTTAAACTTTAAATCAAAAATATCCCCTGAAGTCTTCTTAAAACCAAACAATAGTTTAGCTTAACTTGAAAAATGTCTGCCTTGAGCATTATGCTCTTTTAAGAACTGCCTATATGGGATCAAATTGACAACAGCAACTCGAACGTTTAGATAGAAACATAGGGAACAGTGAATTTATGTTAATTGGGGAGGAACAACTCAGAAAAGGAGGGTAAGAATAGTTGCACAACTCAAAGAATATAATCAATGTCACTGAATAGTACATGTAAAAACTGTTGAATTGGTGTATGTTTTGCTGTGTATGTTTTCAACAACAAGATAAATAAAATTATACTTGAAAAAATAACTTTAATGATGTCTTAATAGGTTATGTTATGATAGAACATGCTATAGTTTATTCATCTAGTCCCAAGCATTGGGCATTTGATTGTTTCCCCCTTCCTTGTTTTTGCTGTGCTAAATACCATCTTGATGAATAAATCTGTGACAACAGCAAAAAAGATCACTGTGTTTCGCCAGCCACCTGGTAATGCACACACACACAGAAACACACACACTTCCACTTGGTAACTGTGAAGTAATTATCCAGCTATTCCATACAATGTATAGCTCTATCAATTTCTTACATTGAGCTGAAGTTGATTACTCTCTAAACTTCTCTTAATGGACCCAGTTTTACATTAGGGGTAGAGTCACCACTAGTTTATATTGTGCCTTTGTGCAAATTAGAGTGTCCCACTAAAAGAAAAAAGCCATACCGAATTGTACCCCTTTATATGAATTAGAAGAGGTGACCGTTCTTCCATCTGGTTTTAACTCCCACCAGGGCACATGGCTTGGCAAGTGAAATGTGAATTGAGTTTCAGCTCTCACTCTCTCCCGTCCTCTCCCCAAGTGGGCACTCGTGTGTAGTAAGCAGTCTGACAACTATATGTGGCAGTTCTACTTAAGGTCATACAGAATAAATCCAGATCTTTGTCTATAAACCAGTTATATGAAAATTGCTTTTATATCCCTCTGAATCTTCTTAAGGCCAGATATCGACAATTCCTTTTAATTCTCTTGTGATGTGATTTTAGCACTACTTAGAATTCATATTGCTCTTTGAACAAACTGGTTTGACTACCTTCTGTTTAATGTATGATACCCAAAGTTGAATACAGAAACACCCAGGTGTGGGGGAACCAGTATAATATGTAGTTGCACTATCAAATACATTGCTCCATAGCCTATACTTTACTAATAAAGCCCAATTACCTTTTTCAGTGGCCAGAGTACACTCTTGAATTATTGAAACTACAGTGTTCTGAAGGCTCTGTATCTTTCCTTTTTCGTGATTGCTAAGCTCTGTTTTTCTTATCCTATACTTGTATGACTGATTTTTGTTTTAGGATTTTAAAATTATCCCCATTAAATTTTATTTTAAGATTTGTGCCATAACTCTAGCCTATTTGATATATTTTTATATCAAAATTTGATATGTGTATTTGTAATTATACTTTCTACACATTTAACAAGGTCATTAGCAAAATGTTGAACAAAACCTGATATCAATATCCTGAGATCCAGTATCTCGGTGATTCTCAAAACACAGTTCCCAGATCAGCAACAGTATCACCTGGGAACTTGTTAGAAATGCAGATCTTGGGCTCTACCTGCCAAATCAGGAATTCTAGGTGTGGGACCCTGCAATCTGTGTTTGAATAGACTGTTCAGGGGATTCTGATGCATGGTAAAGTTTGAGAACCACCACATTACATGAACTTCCCCATCATATTGACTTAAATCCATTACTCCAGCTCCTCACTTATCGACATGGTTAGGTTCCAAAGACCAGGTTGTTACGCAAACATTAACGTTATGCGAAAATGAAGGATGACCACATCAGACCACAAAATTGAGGATGTCTATATTATTACATAACCGCCAAATTACATCATTACATAACTGCTAAACCATTGAGAATCATGGCCCAGCCAAGATGACAGATAACCTTAACCATCACAGCCGGCATTTACTCTCGCCTCGCACCTTGGTGTTCACTACTGCCAGACGTACGTCATTAATGTACAAAACAGTGGGATAGACTTTTTACTATTGTCACAAATGCAAAATGTCACATAACAAGATAGTCAATAAGTGAGGAGTAGATGTATTCAGAGTCCTATGGGTAGGGTTTTTTAATTACTAATCCCCTAGTTGAATCTAATTCATATTTAGATGTTTTGCTTAAAGTTATAAAAAGCCTTGTCAGTTGCCTTGCTGGCATATAGAGATAATAATGAGCCTTTTGAATTTTCCTCATCTACCAGTCTATTTACTTTTTCAAAGAAGAAAATAATACAACTCTGATTGACTGGTTCTTAATAAATCCATATTGGCTCATAGTAATCACTTTCTCTTCAAGAGGCTCAGAAACCATTACTTAATAGCCTATGACTATTGGGATTAACAAGACTAGTAGTCTGGAGTGTGCTAGCAAAAGATCCAGAGTCCAAGGAAGTCAGGTTGCAGGAATCAGGAACTCATACTGAAAACCCTGAAACCATCAAAGATCCAGGCAACTCAGGAAAGGAGCTTAAGTCAAAGATTTTAAGCAATAGGAGGTGAGTTTGAGTAACAAGCATGGAATATGAGCATCAAGAATGGCCTTTATTCAGAGTCAGAATTTTTCTTTTATTTGGCTTGATCAGGAAGCAAAATGTTTTTTTCCATCCTCATTACTTTATAAAAACATTATACAACTCGAACAAATTGAAAAAAAGCAGCAAAAGAAGCCCACAGTCACCAGACAAAAGGAAATAACAAAGATTAGTGAGGAAATAAATGAAATAGAAAACAGAAAAGCAATAGAAAGAATTGACAAGACTAGAAGTTGGTTCTTTGAGAGGATCAATAAAATAGACAAACCATTGGCCAAATTGACAAAGGAGAAGAAAAAGAAGATGCAAATAACCAAAATAACAAATGAGATAGGCAATATTACAACAGAACCAACAGAGATAAAAAGAATCATAACAGAATACTATGAAAGACTGTACTCCAACAAATTTGAAAACCTAGGAGGAATGGCCAAATTTCTAGAAACACACTATCTACCTAAACTAACAAACTAAAGTGGAAAATTTAAACACTCATAACAAAAGAAGAAATAGAAGAGATGATAAAAAAAAAAAACTCCCAACAACAACAAAAAGGCCCTGGCCCAGACAACTTCACTGGAGAATTCTAGCAAACATTCAGAGAAGAGTTGACACCAATCCTACTGAGACTATTCCAGAATATGGAAAAGGAAGGAATACTCCTGAATTCTTTCTATGAAGCCAGCATTACCCTGATACCAAAGCCAGGCAAAGACACAACTAAAAAAGAAAGTTATAGACTGATATCCTTCATGAATATAGATGTAAAAATTCTTAACAAAATCTTAGCCAACAGAATTCAACAGCATATCAAAAAAATAATACACCATGTCCAAATGGGATTCATACCAGGTATGCAAAGATGGTTTAACATTAGAAAATCAATCAATGTAATCCACCACATAAATAAAACGAAGGAAAAGAATAACATGATCATCATAATCAATGCAGAAAAAGGCATTTGATAAAGTCCAGCACCCATTCCTGGTAAAAACTCTCAGCAAATAGGAATAGAAGTGAAATTCCTAAACATAATTGAGGAAGGGCTGTTAAAAAAAAAATCCGTTGCCGTCAAGTATTCCAACTCATAGCGGCACTACAGGACAGAATAGAACTGCCCCATAGGGTTTCCAAGGAGTGGCTGGGGGATTTGAACTGCCAATCTTTTGGTTAGCAGCCAAGCTCTTAACCAGTGTGCCACTAGGGCTCCTAGTTAAGGGAATATATGCAGAACTAACAGCCAACATTATTCTCAATGGAGAGAGACTGAAAACATTCCCCTTGAGAATGGGAACTAGACAAAGATGCGCTTTATCACCACGTTTATTCAGTATTGTACTGGAAGCCCTAGATAGAACAATAGGGCAAGATAGGGAAATAAAAGAAATCCACATTGATAAGGAAGAAGTAAAGTTATCCATATTTGCAGATGACATGATCCTATACATCCAGAGACGCTATAAAAAAGCTACTGGAACTAATAGAAGGATTTAGCAAAGTGGCGGGGTAGAAGATTAACATACAAAAATCAGCAGGATTCCTCTGCACTAACCAAGAGAACTCCAAAAAGGAAATCAGGAAAACAATACTATTTACAATAGCCCCCTAAAAGAGTAAATACTTGAGAATAAACCTAACTAGGGACACAAAAGACTTACACAAAGAAAACTACAAAGCACTACTAAAAGAGATGTGCATAAATGGAAAAACATACCATGCTCATGGGTAGGAAGACTTAACATTGTGAAAATGACAATATAGCCCAAAGCGATCTACAATATAATGCAGTCCTGATCCAAATTCCATTAACATTCTTAAAGAGATGGAAAACCTAATCACCAACTTTATATGGAAAGGAAAGAGGTCCCAGATAAGTAAAGCGTTACTAAAGAAAAATAACAGAGTAGGAGGCCTCACACTCTCTGGTCTGAGAACCTGCTATATGGCCACAGTAGTCAAAACAACCTGGTACTAGTACAACAATGCCCAATTTATGGCATAAATAGACAATCAAATGTAACTAAAAAAGCACAAACAACAGAAGGTAAACTAGACAATCGGGACTTCCTGAAAATCAAATACTTATGCTCATCAAAAGACTTTTCCAAAAGAGTAAAAAGAGAACGCATAGACTGGGAAAAAATATTGGCTATGCCATATCTGACAAGGGTGTAATCTCTAAAATTTATAGAAAACTCCAACAACTCAACAACAAAAAGATAAACAACCTATTTAAAAAATGGGCAAAAGACATGAACAGGCACTTCACCAAAGAAGACATCCAGGCAGCCAACAAATACATGAAGAGATACAATCATTAGCTATTAGGAGATGCAAATCAAAACTGCAATGAGATACCATCTCACACTGGTAATAATAGCACTGATCCAAAAAACACAGAACAACAAATGCTGGAGAGGCTGTGGGGAGATTGGGACTCTCATGCACTGTTGGTGGGAATGTAAAATGGTACAACCACTATGGAAAACGATATGGTACTTCCTCAAAAAAACATTATACATATTTCCCTAGGCCTCAGAATGTCAATTTGCAGATAGAGACAAATAGCACATCTAGCTGAAGTAGGGGAGATGGAAAGTTGGAAATAATTCAGTTCCTGACAAATTCTTACATGCCTCATTCAGCTTTTAGTTTTTGTTTTTCTGATGATGAAGAACTAGCACTGATCCATCTACGTGATCACTTGTTTTTCCTAACAGTGTGGTGATGCCCTTTTCTCTGGCATTCTTTGTGAGCAGTAACACACATAATAAACTAGCATGAGCTAAAATTTTAGTCTGTAATTATGAAACACAATTTTTCTCTATGTAAAGTCAGCTGATTTATAGGAAGATTCATTTAAATATTTAATGAGAATCTATTACATGTTATACACTGGAAAATCAAAGATGAATCGGACTTCAGAGATCTCATAGTCTGTTTGCATGGGGAGGAAACAGATATTAAATAGCTACAATAGAACATAATAAATTCTTTACAGAAATATATATTACACGAAGAGAAGGAGCAATTAATTTTACATATCATGGGGTTGAGAAGATTGCCTTCACAGTAGAAGTGAAATTTGACTGAATCTTAAAGGATGAATAAGATTTCATGAGGTAGAAAAGCAGGGAATGGCATTCTGAGGAGAGGGAGTTGCATAAGCAAAAGCATTGTGATGAGAGATTGCTTAGGGAATCTTCAAACAGTTTTGTATTATTTCAGCATAATGATGAGAGTATTAAAAGATATGGCTGAGAAAAATTAGACTCCAGAATGCTTAAACTTTATTTTTTAAGCAGTGGAGATCCTGAAGGGTTTTAATTAAGACTGTAACATGATGAAATCTATGTCATAGGAAGTTAGCTCTTGTGTCATGTGGAAATTGAACTGGAATGAGGGAGTGACTGAAAACAGGAAGACCTACTAGAAGACAATTGAACTTTTTCATGTGAAGATAGAAAAAAAGCTTGACGTTGGGCAGTAAGAATGAAGAGAAGAGGATGGATTCCGGACATTTTGGAGTGGGGAATACGTAAAATTAGTGAATGAGTAAAGGTACAATTTGATAGTGTTGAATGATTAGAATCAGAGACTCACACAGTGGCAGAGACTTGGAGAATGCATCCTGTGGTTAACATCAAGAAGATAAATAGTCTTGAGTTAAAGTACAGCAGTATCAGAGAGAAGGAGGGGGGAAGAGGAAGGAAAGAGACAAAAGAGAAGGGATTTAACCATCCAGGAGAGAGAGTTCAATTAAATTCAACGGAGAAGATTTGAAAATGCCGTTCACCTGCAGAGTGCTGCAGAGTGCATAGTAAAATATCTACAAATGTCTCTTTGTTGAATAAACGAACAAATTAACAAAGCAAGAAGTCTCCATAATATTCTACATTAATCTCTTCTAGAGTTCTCCTACCATTTCTGCCAAAAGTTCTTATGGCCAACTGATACTGCTGTACTTTAACTCAAGACTGTTTAACTTCCTGGTATCAACATTACCGATCATTATTGCCTTTATAAAAATCCTTCACATATTTGATGATCGAGTTTAAATTACTCTTTAACTTTATCTGTTCTGAGCTGAACAGCCATGGTTTCTTTAATGTTTCCTTGTGGGGTATTTTTACTCCCTTTTTTGTCATTTTTCTTTGGATCTTTTTTAACCCATACTAGGTCAAACTTGATAAGATGTCTTAATTTCAGCAATGTAGAATCATATGGATTTATATAGAACATTTCTTAAGTGCTTTCAAATCAGTTGTAAGGTGATCTGAGCACATTTCAGAAGGTTGAGACCTTGGTTGCAGTCCTGGTTCTGCCTCTAGCTTGGGCAAGGGACCTTGGACAAATAATTGAAACATCAAGAGGCCTCAGTTTTTCCTGTAAAATAGGGGACTTGGAATTGATAATTTCCAAGACACTTCTGAGTTCTAAGATTCAAAGGCAGTAAAATGTTAGGGCAATGAAGAGTGTGAGGCTTTGGAATCATACATTAATTAATTCATTCATACCTACTTTGTGCTTGGCATTCAAGTGATACAATGATGAACAAAACAGAAAAGGTCCTTAGCCTCTTGGGGTTTAAGCCCAGTGGGGAGCCAGTCATTAAACAAATAACTTCCCAAATAAATATAATTATAAATATTTAAATTATATAAGATAAAAATATGTCATACTGTGAGAAAGTATGAGAAACAGACCTAATTTAGATTAAAAAATTGTATAGAGTGAAAATAGGGTCTATGTATGAAGCAGATACTTTTGATTAACTTGACCATAACCAGAATGCTAGTATAGCTGTGTGGTTGGAGAAAGTCAAGAATACATCCAGGAATGCACACTTTGGGACTGCAAGTGTAGCCCCTCTGAAAGCTGTCTTGAACCTTTAATTCTATTGTAGATTTTGTATAAGTTCAAGAGAAATTGCTTCTTAGTTGAAGGAGCATTGATCAAGGTTCACATGACGCTGATGTTCTAAATGTATGTATGTATTTTGTTTTACACTTATTATTGTTCTGTATTGGGCCTCAATATAGGTGCTTTACAAGGGTGAGCGCATAGAAGAAAAGATACAACGTCCTCTAAAATTCCTACAAGGGTGTCTCAGAAATGCTACATATCACTAACAAAACACAGAATATTTCCAGGACATTAGGTCAGAAAGACCCTATTCCATATTTGAAGTACCCATAATAGGCCTAGAATGTACTTTTTCATACATTCTACACAAATACACACACACACACACACACACACACACACACACACACACACACACACACAAAGGTCAAATCAAGACTTTAACATGTTAAATCAGTAGGATCCTTATAGGCATCAGAAAAGCTGCCCACTGAGAGTACTGGCACCTATTTCAGTGGTGACCTTGGTCTTCCTTCCTTTTGGATATGGCTCTCCCCACCTCACAAAAGAAAGAAAAAGATGAACCCTTAACAGGTTTTTTGTTTTTTTGTTTGTTTGTCTTTATGGCTATGACCTCAGGGTCTCTAATTCTAGCCTGAAAAAAGACCTGTACTGCAAAATAAAAAGGTTAAGGGAAGATCATGTGGATGGTATGAGAAGAATGTTTTAATGTCTTTTAAAAAAATAAACTGGATGCTGTTATACTGATTGGAGATCTGAATTTGTTCATGTTTTTAATGACACCTGAGCTGTCAGATTCAGGGTACTTTGCCAGTGTTTAATCCCAAGAAAGGGAGAGGACTAATACAACTTGACATAAAAGTGGGAGATGAGTGTAGAGGGCAGCTGATCGTGGAGGCTTGCATCCCACTCCTGCCCGCCACATGTAACAACATAGGTCTAAGAATGAACAATTCTAAATCTAAGACCCCTAACTCCCAGGCATAAAGTTCTTCTTGCCGTCACCAGAATAACCACCAGATGGTGCTCTTAGTCATTCCTTCTAATGACTGGTTCACACAGAATACTTTACGTAGCCAAAATTTGAGTTCCAGCTAGCTACTTCAGATCTAGCAAGGAATGGAATTATAGGAAATCTCTTCAATATGCAAACTGTTGGTATTCATGTTCAGTAATTTATTTAGTTACAAAATTATTTTATACAAACCTGCCTTGTCATCCACAGAGCCCTAGTGGCTCAGTGGTTAAAGAGCTCAACTGCTCACCAAAAGTTTGGCAGTTCAAATCCACCATCCGCTCCTTGGAAACCCTATGGGGCAGATCTACTCTGTCCTATGGGCTCGCTGAGTCAGAATTGACTTGATGGCAACAGGTTTGAGATTTTACAAGCAATGTTTGAGATTTTACCTAACCTCCTCACTCTTCCACTTAAGCTTTGGTCAAGCTTTGGTCAGTTTGCTCTGACTCTATGGACATACTTTCTTCCCCTTTCCTCACCCCCTGATAATTCTACCTACTCTGTTTAGCTGTTGCTCAGATTATTCACATTCTCTTCCTTACAGTAGAGATCACTGTCTGCCTAGGACAGCATTACTTAAGGACTTATTCCCTCTGTATTTGATTTCAGGGCAGGTTTTATATTTTCATGCCAGGATAAGTACTTACTACTTCTTAGTAATTTTCCTTTCCCAATTACCAAACTCTGTACATCTGTGTATGGATCCCGAGGGCGGAAAGGGCCTGTTTTCCCACTTAAAAAAAAAAAAGTTTTATATATACACAAATAACTCATGTTTTTGCCTATAGATAGTCTTTATTTATTCTCTTAAAACTTCATAGATTGCCAGTTTGGAAGACAAATTTTTGTTAGTATAATCACAGCTTACACAGCTTTTTTTTTTTTTTTTTTTTTCAGTTTCATCTAAATTAATTCAGACTCATCTTCTTGCCAGTTAGGCTGTGTGTTAGGTATCTAGTGCTGCTATGACAGAAATACCACAAGTGAATGGCTTTAACAAAGAAAATTTTATTCTCTCACAGTCTAGGAGGCTAGAAGTCCAAATTCAGGGTGCCAGCTCCAGGAGAAGGCTTTCTCTCTCCGTCAGCTCTAGGGGAAAGCCCTTGTCATCAACCTTACCCTGTTGAGCTTCTCAGCGCAGGGATCCCAGGTCCAAAGGATGCGATCTGCCACCAGTGCTGCTTTCTTGGTGGTGTGAGGTCTCCTTGTCTCTCTGCTCGCTTCTCTCTTTTGTATCTAAAAAGAGATTGGTTTAAATTGTAAATTAAGCTTGTAGATTGAGTCTACCTAATTTCCGCTAATCCCATCTCATTAACATCATAGAGACGGGATTTACAACACACAGGAAAATCACATCAGATGACAAAATGGTAGACAATCACAGAATACTGGGACTTGTGACCTAGGCAAGTTGACAGATATTTTTTGGGGATGCAGTTCAATCCATGACAGGCTGATATAGCAAAGTTATACTATATTATTATAATAGACATTCCCAATAAGATCAGACCATCTTTCTAATCTTTCTTTCAGAGTATTTTTAAAACTTGGAATCATTTATTATTATTAAGTTCAATACTCCAGCAGAAAGTAAGAGGAAATTAATATATCATGAAGTTATTTTGTTTTTATAAAGGAAACGATCAAATTGGAAGCATTAAGAGAGAAAACAAAGATTTAGAATACCTTGCTTTAAAAAAAACTTTAGAAAGCCTGGAACCTATTTTAAAATATCTTATTAGAATGGTTAAGAGTTCAGCTGCTAACCAGAAAGTCGGCAATTCATATCCACCAGCCATTCCTTGGAAACCCTGTGGGGAAGTTCTACCCTGTCCTATAGGGTTGCTATGAGTCGGAATCAACTTGACGGCAATGGATTTGGTTTGAAGTTTTTGGTATTAGAAGACCAGGATCTGTGTGTCTGTGTGTGTTTGTGTGTTTTAATACCCTTAATCGCATGGCTAAATAACAAGCACAAAGATACAATAATAAGGAAGTAGGCGTTATTTTAAAAAATAAAAAGGTACCTAAGGGAGGAGAACTTCAAAATATAACAAATTATATACAAATGAGAATCTGGACAAGCCAAGAAGGAATTTGAAGAAGATACTTCAAGGGATTCTAAAAATTAGCCCCCAATTCTTTAAAAACGTCAAAGATTACAATGTACCTCAAGAATTATTGGGACCATTGTTGTTGTTAGTTGCTGTTGAGTTGGCCCCCAACACAGGGTGACCCCATGCACAACAGAATGAAACACTGCCAAGTCCTGCATCGTCCCCATGATTGGTTGCAGATCAGACCATTGTGGTCTGTAGAGTTTTCATTGGCTGATTTTCAAAAGTAGTTTGCCAGGCCTTTCTTCCTAGTTCATCTTAGACTAGAAGTTCCACTGAAACCTGTTCAGCATCATAGAATCTCACAAGCCTTCAGTAACAGATGGGTGGTGGCTACACCTGAGGTTCATTGATCAGAAACTGAACCCAGGTCTCCTGCATGGAAGATGAGAATTCTGCCTCTGAACCACCATGCCCGCATTAGGACCAGTAGACAATATTAATAGAAATGAATTGTTTACTATTTATTCATTCATTTAACACATGTTTATTGACTATTTGCTGTATGCTATGCATGGGGTATGTAAAGGCAAAATAAGTTATCTCTACTTTGTAAGAGCTTGTTGTTTAGTGAAGAGCTCACAGTTTTTGTTAAAGAAGACATTAAGATATAGTCTTACTCACCCCCAATTCCTTTGAAATAAATACACTAAGTAGTTGTAAATGCTCAGAATTTTCTGGGTTTGCACTCTCCAGTAGCCACAAGTGGCTATTAAGTTTAAATTAATTAAAAATAAATAAAACTAAAAATTCATGTCCTTGATTTACTGGCCACATTTCAAGTACTCAGTAGCTGTACATGGCTACTGGTTACTCTATTGGACAGCACAGATATGAAACATTTATTTCCATTATTGCAGAAAGTTCTATGGGACAGTGCCATTCTAGAGCTAATCAAGAGATGGTAACATCACCTTATTTATTTGTCTGTTTAGGTTTCATTCATTCATTTCAGAAAGTCACTGAATACTCACTATGTATCAAGCATTGTGCTAAGTGACAGGGATGTAGAAATGAAAGCAGTGTTCCTACCCTCAGGGAGTTCATGGTCTGGTGGGAACCTAGCTAGGCAAATAATTATAAGACAGCGAAGTGAGTGCTATAGTTAGGATATGCACAGGAAGTGCAATGAGAGTACAGAGGAGGGACCTAACCCAGCCTGGAGGAATAATGGAAGTCTTCCTACAGAAGATAATAATGGAAGTCTTCCTACAGAAGATAATGATCGAATTGAAGGATAAGTCAGAGTTACCCAGATGGAAAAGAAGAAGGATGCTCTGGGCAGAAGGATCAAAGGCACTGTGGAAAGAGACTATGGTATACGCAGGGAAATGCATGTAGTTTGGTATTGCAGCGCGAAGGATCACTTTTGTGTGGCTTTTCTAGCCAAGGTCTTGTAACTCCCATCCAAGTGATTGGGCGGGACTGTGAGATAGGGTAATTGTAGCCCACCATGGGGATTGGTCAGGCTTGAAATGACCCACAGCAGAGGCAGGAGAGATAAGATTCCACCACCATCAAGGAAGGATAGCCAGGAGCCAGCATGTTCTTTGACCCAGGATCCCTGCATTGAGAAGCTCCTGGAACCAGGAGACAGAGAGAGAGCTGTAACACTGAAGGCAGTGAGAAGTGGCAGCAGAGACCCAGCAGCAGGAGACCATAATTAGAAGGCATCAGTTCTTCTTTGGTTTTCCTTATTCATTGTCCAGCATTATAGGCAGTCTTTATTTATGTGTGTATGTGTATATAAGGGAGCCCTCGTGGCTTAGTAGTAGAGCTCTGGTGGCGCACTGGTGAAGGGCTATGGCTGCTAACCAAAAGGTGGGCAGTTCGAATCCACCAGCCACTCCTTGGAAACGCTGTGAGGGTAGTTCTACTCTGTCTTATAGGATCGCTATGAGTCTGAATTGACTTGACAGCAGTGGGTTTGGTTTTTTTGTTTTGGTTTTGGTGGCTCAGTGGTTAAGCACTCAGCTGCTAACCACAAGGTCAGCAGTTCGAACCCACCAGCCACTCTGAGGGAGAAAGATGAGGCAGTCTACTTCTGTAAAGATTACAACCTTTGAAACCCTGTGGTGTAGTTCTATTCTGTCCTACAAGGTCACTATGAATCAGAATTGACTCAATGGCAGTGGGTTTTTGGTATGGATGTGTTTATATACATGGTAGTGGTAGAAGTTGAACTAACATTTACAACTTGCTTGGGGACCACTAGGGATTCCTGGTAAGTTGTTACTTGGAGACATTAGCCTGAAACTGGCCCAAAAAGCCAATAAAATGCTGAATGGTCTTCAGAAAATTATTTTTTAAATTAGAAAGCACCTTTACTTTTAACAGACTATTACAATTTTGCTTACCATGTTCAATTAAGATCTGATAGTACTAGATAAACAAAACTCAGTTATTTGGTAGAGGGTGTAGAGGTGCCACTGTGTGAGGATTATATGAAAAGACAGTGACGTGGGTAAGTTATACTAAATAATAAAAAATGTAGATAGATTTGCCCAGTAGATCTTAGTTTTCCAGAAATAGGGGCCTGAGAGGTGTGTAAGTTTAGTTACATATTTAGTACCTACCAGAGAACCAGGAGGTAAGGGGGGGGAAAGGTGCACTTTGAGTAACCAAAAGGTTACTCATACTCAAAAGGTACATATATTCAAAGGTGTATATAAAACCCATGTACCTTACTTGAGAGAGGCCCTTGCTCAGGCTCTATTTGCTCTTATTTTAGACAAAATTCTGATAATTGATTAGCTGGATATCTAGCTGAAGAAGATTAAAGATAATATATTAATTAAGAGCAATGAGTGAGAAAGCAGGTAGTAAGAATTTGTTAAAACTGTGAAAGAGAAGGCAGAACAATTATAAAAGCTAGACACAAGACTCAACACAGCATTTTGAGCTACTTAATGTAACAGAAGAATTGTTGCCTTTGAGTTATGGTGTTGGCAAAGAATATTGATATGCATGGACTGCTAGAAGAACGAACAAGTCTATCTTGGAAGAAGTACAGCCAGTATACTCCTTAGAAGCGAGGATGGCGAGACTTCGTCTCACTTACTTTGGACATGTTATCAGGAGGGACCAGTCTCTGGAGAGGGACATCATAGTTGGTAAAATAGAGGGTCAATGAAAAAGAGGAGGACCCTCATCTAGATGGATTGACACAGTGGCTGCAACAGTGGGCTCAAACATAGCAATGATTGTGAGGATGGCGCAGAAATGGGCAATCTTTCGTTCTCTTGTACATGGGGTCACTGTGAGTCTGAAGTGACTCGATGGCACCTAACAACAACAGTGTAACAGAAAACAGCTCTTAATATCATAGCAGCTCCTGGAAATTTTACTGTATTGTATAGAATAAAAACGTTCTTAATGGTGACCCAGAGAGTTAGATTTAAATAATTAGTATACTCTTTAAAAATAAAAAACAAGGGAAGTGTATGATAGGTTTTAGAATTCTGTCAAAAAATGCTTAAGATTGCCACTGTGGAAAATAGTTTGGCAGTTCCTCAAAAAGTTACGTGTAGAATTATCATATGACACCACAGTTCCACTCTTAGGGATACACACCCAAAAGAATTGAAAACAGAACTCAAACAAGTACACTCATATTTACAACAGCACTATTCACAATAATCAAAGGTGAAAATAGCCCAAATGTCCATCAGTAGGGGATGAATGGATAAACAAGTTGTGGTGTATACATAGAAAGGAATATCATTCAGCCATAAAAAGGAATGAAGTACTGATACATACTACAATGTGGATGATGTGTGGATGAACCTCGAAAACATAAAGCTAAGTGAAAGAATCCAGACACAAGAGGTTACATACTGTATGATTCCATTTACATGAAATAATCCAGAATTAGATAAATCCCTAGAGACAAATACAGATTGGTGGTTACCAGGAGCTGGGGGGAGGGAGGAACTGCTTAAGGGGTAAGGGATTTTACTTTGGAATGATGGGAATGTTTTGGAACTAGATAGAAGCTTGTTTGCACAACATTGTAGAGGTACTAAATGCCATTGAATTGTACACTTTAAAATAGTTAATTTTATGTGAATTTCACCTCAATTTTTTTAATGTTTAGGTTTAAAAGAAATTTTTTTGACGCTTATGTGAAAATTACCATTATCTTAAAAGCAACAGCAATAGCAAAAACTTATTTAGAACTCCTCATTCTGCAAAGATGCCAGATGAATTAAGCTATGCTAGGCTTTTAGATATTTCTTGTTTTTAATTGTTGATTACGAGCCTTTCTAAAGTATATTTCCCACAGAATACACTAAAGAATTATTTTTGTTACCCAAGAACTGTATAGGCTGAAAATTTAAATGGCTTCTAAAATATTGGTTCAGATAAATTCACAAATGGACAATTTGTAATGTTCTCTGAGAAAAGTAGGATATCAGTGAGGAGGGAGAATAATTGCAGGTTTTCTTATTCTTACCAGAGATGCTTGCATGTAAAATGATACGGTCTTTTTTATGAGCTAGAAGTCTTTTGTCTTCAAAATAACTAATACTGGAATTGTCTTCAACTTACTAAGCAAGCTATGTTATAAGTATTAAAATTTTTAAAGCACAAAAAAAAATTGTTGAAAAAAATCTTTCAAAAGGAAAAAAAAATCTTAAGATATTTTTTTAGTTGTTAAGGAAGAGCCAGGATTCCTTTTAAAAAAAAAAAATTAAAAGGCATGAACAGACATTCCTGCATCATCGTAATTTTGCTACCTTAGAACATTGAACATTTTACCTATTGTCTGCATGTAAAGCTGAGTTCTTCCCTTGGTGTCTGACTTTTATTGCTCTTAGCTAGAAGTGGGATTTTTATAGAGCATAGCCTGTAACAAAGCAGATGCTTAGAAATATGTTGACAGCCATGGAATTGCTATAGTTTCAAAATGCTTTTATAATTTTTCACCTGAGGCTAAAAGGAGTCAGAAAACTTTCCTTGACTGAAGTATATTACTACTCTTGAACTTTATGTAGGAATACCCTTCTAAATTTATTGTAATTAAGGATTACAGTGATTAAATGGCAGATTAGAAGTTTAAAATTATTAGAATATTTGTGGTAATGGGTGTAGAGGGCATTCTCAGTAGTGGAAATTGATGATTATAAACAGTCCTCATTTGAAATGGTTAAGTGTAAATATTATAATACATTTGTAGTGAGTGGAAATTAATTTAGTGGTTAAATCCTTGTATATTTTGCAACTTGTTTTTTTTTTTTGCTCTTTTCTTTTTTAAAATAGTGTTTGCCAGCTCTGAGCCTGTGCCAGGATTCCAGGGCGATACCCTGCAGCTAGCATTCATCGACCTCAGACAAGTAAGATATAATAATGTACTTTTCATTTATTGCCTTTTACCTCTTACCTTTTTTTTTTTTTTCTTTTAAAGCTGCAGGAATGCTTGTTTCCCTTGAAACAACCTCTATTTTAAAAAAATGTTTCCTTGATAGCTATGTATGTGGCGCTTTTCTCCAAACTTATATCTTGTCATCGTCTCAACTTCGTAGCTCATTCTCATCAGTGACTATTTAATTTGGTCATTACTGCTAAGCATGTAACTAAATAATAACTTGGTACTATGGTGTAATGACAACTGAAGTTTATATTATTTCTTAATGATTTCTGGCCATATATGAAAATTGATGGTATTAACATTAATGTCAGAACCCAAGTTATATGTAAATTATTACAACCTAGAAAGGAGCCCCATGTTTAAAATTTCATCAATGATAAAGAATGCTATTTTTTAAAATTTTCTATGTGCCACCAGATAAAAAGATAAAACTAGTTTTAAAAAGGTAATTACACATTTACATAATCCTTTTCTGGTCACATAACTGTAAGTCTAGAAGAAATGTGATGATTTTGTACCTCTTCTATTCATTTTACTACTTCTTTGATAGCTCTACTTTATTATCATTTTCTTCCTTTTACCCTTTTTCTGTCTATTCTCATATTTTTTTCTTCTTACTCCTTTCTTTGTTTTCCCCTTCCCCCTTTTTCTTTCTTAATCCTAGGATTAAGGGGCTTAATAAACCCAGGAAAGCACCCTGGTGTGGAGGAGGGGAGGATTTGAGTTAAAGGGCTCAGGAGTCCTAGAACTGACTACAGGAATAACTGCTGCCCTTGGCAAGAAGAACCACGTGGAGATAGAATTAAATTAAAGCCACTGTGTATTAATAAATCTGTTAATGGTGCTGTCCCCTTTGGCGGATAGAGATGACTGGAGATGAGGCTCCACCATTGGTATGAGCAAGCTCTAACACAGTGATGTGGGGAGCAGGACCAGTTGGAGTAGTTAAAGATCTCTGATTTCAGTAAATGCTTGAGAATAGAGCTGTTTTTGCTCTAATTCCAAACCAGTATTCAGTAAGTGTTTATTGACTACTATGTATTCATTATTTGGAGAAGAGAAATGTGGTTGAAACCAACACAAAAGTAATATGAGATAATTTATTTCATCCTTATGGAGCTTAAAAATTCTTTAGAGAAGCAAACACGCACAAACTGATTGGGAAGCCTTATAAGACAGTGAATCATGAAAATAAATGGTATGTCTTCAAGTTAGGTTTAGAAGGAGACTGGAAAAGCCATTCCTGTCTCTCAATTATGTTTGTAAAGCACTGAATATATGAAATGTATTCATAATTGTTTCTGTTTGCAATCAATCCTCAGATATTATGTCAAACACAGAACACTGTTTTGGATAATCTAGATTTATAGATAATTAGCCTTGCAGCACTGGGGAACCAAAAAACCAGTTGCCATTGAGTTGATTCCAACTCGTGGAGACTCCACCATATGTGTCAGAGTAGAACTGTGCCTCATAGGCACAGTAGATTTTCGATGGCAGATTTTTCTGAAGTAGATCATCAGGCCTTTCTTCTAAGGCACCTTTAGGTGGATTTGAAGAATTATGAAATTTATTGTAAAAGATATGTAGAGTTGCTAAAACAAAATATTTATTTAGAAATAACTACGTAAATGTAAAACACTTTTAAAATATGATAGTAAATATGCAGTGGAAGTGACAAGTGGAAAGAAAATTTTGATGAGCCAGCTTTTTACATGTTAATTTTTAGAAGGGCTTAAAAGCATTTCCCCTGATGATTAACGTTAAAATTTAATCATATTCTATTCTTGTATTTTTGTATTCTAAAATGAGAAGGTACAACTAATTGTTATCTTCACCTACTTGACCACTGTGACATAACTTGAATTGTATTATTTCAGAGACGTAGATTTAATAAATTGATAAGAATAGTTATTTTTAACCTATTTTTGTTTTTTAAATTAATTTATGAACAGTTAACTGGTGAAATGCCAAGAATGGGAATTGACCAAAGAATGAAATTAGTCTTGAAAACTAAGGAGTCTCATATGAAGTGATACAAGTTTTCTGTATCAGATGTCAGTGATTGTTTAAATAAGGATGCCTTAAAGTTTCCATAGTGTTTTTATGTTCCTGACTTTATAAAGCTATTTCATAATATATTCTTTTAACACTTTTATATGAAGAAATATATCATAAAATCTAAAGGGGATGATAACACCTTTATTTACATTTCAGTTGGATTTCTGCACTTTTCCTTCTTTCTTTCTAGTCTGTGATCCATTTCTGTCTTAATAGGGTGGCTGACAGTTCTTTTCAAGTATACTTAGAAAGGCAAAAGAGCTCTTTTCATAGTAGTTATAAGGGGTCATGCTTCTGTTTTTTAGTTTGAATTTGATACTGCTTCATGAATTGCTGGGTATGAAAGATTAGGAAGTAGGTCCAGTGGTCAAATTTTACCTGCCCACCCGGACTTTGCCCTGAGGTCAAACTCCCGATATTTGCTGTTCTGAGTAGAGGAGTTGATGACAAGTATGAGCTGATACAAGAGGAAAGTTAGAACCATATCAAAGCTGAAGGCAAGAGAATTGGGACTCAATGTGAGACTGTAGCTAAAAGATGGATCATCAGGATTGCCCTCTTCTAAAGAAAAGGAAATAGCTGACCTGTGAGTGAAAAGACTTTATCATCCTGCCAATCACATGCTTGCTAATGGAAGCCAGTTATCTCAACAACATCTTAAGGCCTACTGCCGCAATAGACAAGGTGGAAGATTAGCAAGTACTGGTACTTCATTATGTGAATATGTTGCCTCAATCAATTTTAAATGTACTGTGTGAGCTTGATTTGTATGTGTGCATTTCCATCCCCATTTCTAAAATTAACTCACTAAAGGATGAAGACTTTGATATACCTATGTGTGTCTGTTTTCTTTTACAAAACCCATCTCTCTTGTGAAGCAATCTTTCAAGTGGATTTCGGATGAATGTGAAAATTTTTTGACAATGTATGAAAACCTTAAAATTTTAAGAATTTTTAATAAAATTCTGTGTGTAATATGTAGTATTCAGTGATAATTGTTTCTAACTCATTCTTAATACATAGAAATATTTCATTAAATATCACTGGAAAATGAGGTATCCTATATAACTGAATTTTCCAGGTAACTAAAGATTGTTTTTGAATCAACAAAACTTTTCTAAAGTAGCCGTTTTGATGAAATTTAAAAAAATTTCTCTCACCTTCATAGCTTCTTATTGAGCATAGTTCTCGAAGTAGATTGAGCATCTGTAGCTGAGTCCTATTTAGCTGATTCTATTTTACTTTGTGATAAGTTACTTAGACTGGTAAGATATAAATGTCACATTTGCCAATATCTTTTTTTTTTTAATTAGTTTTTTTTTTTTATTGTACTTCAGGTGAAGGCTTACAGAACAAATAGTTTCTCATGAAACAGAAGTACACATGTTGTTCTATAACACTGGTTAACAACCCCACAACATATCAACCCTCTAACTTCTCAACCTCTTTTTTTTTTTTTTGGTGAAAATACACATAGCCAAAGATACACCATTTCAAAAATTTCTACATGCACAGTTCAGTGACATTGACTATGCTCTTTGAATTGTGCTGTTATTCTCACTTAAGATGAAGGCTTACAGAACAAAATAGTTTCTCATTTAACAGTTACTACCATTGTTGCCCTATGACAATGGTTAACAATCTCACAACACATCAACAATATCCTTACTCAACCTTGGGTTCCCTATCACCAGCTTCCTCGTCCCCTTATGCTTTCTGGCCCTTGTCACTGGACTCCTGTACCTCGTTAGTCTCATTTGGTTTTATGGGGCTGTCCACTCCCAGGCTGAACAGTGAACCTCGGAGGTAACTTCATCACTGAGCTAAAAGGGTGTCTGGGGGCCGTACTCTCAGGGTTTCTCCAGTCTCCTTTAGTCCAGTAAATCTGGTCTTTTTTTTGTGAGTTAGAATTATGCTCTACATCCTTCTCCAGCTCTGTCCAGAACCCTCTGTTGTGATCCCGGTCAGAGCAGTCAGTGATGGTAGCCGGGCACCATCTAGCTGCACTGGACTCAGTCCGGTGGAGGCCTTGGTAGCTGTGGACAATTAGTCCTTCAGACTGATCTTTTCCTTGTATCCTGTTCTCTTCATTCTCCCTTGCTCCCGAAGGGATGAGACCAGTGGAGTATCTTAGATGGCCGCTCACAGGCTTTTAAGACCCCAGACGCTACTCACCAAGGTAGAATGTAGAGCATTGTTTTTATAAGCTGTGTCATGCCAGTTGAGCTAGATGTTCCCCGAGAACATTTGCCAATATCTTGACAGTCTTTTAAACACAATGGAGCAGTTTAAGCAGGTTGGATGATGATACAGTTAGGTATGTTTGTGTAGCTAATAAAACAATCTCTTGTCCAAAGAATGTTGGCTAATGTATCTTATCACCCTAGAGTAGTGTTTCTCAAAGTGTCCTTCCAGGAACACTGATTTCTCAAAATAATCTCAAAAAAGATTACCAAGGTCAGATAAGTTTGGGAAATACTTTATACACTAATCCCTTCTTAGAGACTCACCATGTGCATTAGGATTTAAAGACTGGGAAGTTCTGCAGTAACCTAGTATTTCCCAAACTCATGACAGACTGTCTCCCTCATTCATTTTGGGATGTGTTACGTGGGACATACTTTGAGATATGCTTCCCTAACCCTTAAGGAAGACTTTGAGAGTATCTTCTATATATCTGTTTGTGACAATTTGGAATCAACATTTTTTTAAAAAAAAAAAGAATGACTTGGATAAAAGCATAGAAGAAATATGAATTATATGTATAGATTACAGGAAGCTGGAAGAGTCATCTAAGATGACAGAAGACAGAATCAAAGTATTCTCAGTAGGCTCAAGTGATGAGCCAAAGCCAACAAGGTTAAATTTAGCAAGGAAAATAATAAGTGTCGTATTTAAGTATTTAAAATTAAATTTTAAAATATACAGAAATCTGACCTATAATGTGAAAAAGATCTGGTAGTTTTAGTTGATCTCTATATGAGCCAACAGTGTACTAGGAATTCTTCAAATGAATTAATAAAAGTGTGATATTTGGGTCAGACCACTGCTTTGGGGCTGTTAAGACTGTGCCTATAGTATTTCATGATTGTATAGACACTTACAAATTGGAGAACACATAAGAGAGAATTACAAGACTGTTGAGGGATCAGATACCTCGTCATACGAGGAGCCTTTGAAGAAATTGGGAATATTTAGTGTAAAGGCCTAGGGGTATCTTTTGTTGAGGAAAATCAAATATGAGGTTCTTATTAGTCTAGATATGAGTCAAGTTTACCATTTTCTTCTTCCTATTACAATCATATGCCATAAAAATGATCTTATAATTTTCCTTTCCCCATCTAGGATTAAGTCCTATTTTGAAGTCATTGACCATGAACAAACTAGGGAAAAGAGAAGTGATCATTTCTCTGAACCAAATATAAAGAATTTGAGAGAGAATTTTAATTGTGCAAAATATATTTAGATCTCATAGTACTTTTTGAATAAATGTTTTATTGAAGTGTATCATATGTTCAGGCAAACTATCTCTGTAACACCTAGATCAAGATAGAGAATGTCACCAATACCTCAAAAGAAGCCCTTGCGCCATGCCTCTTTCCTTTATTCACTTCCCCCTTAAAGGCTAACCTTTTAACTTCTAACACCATGGGTAAGTTTTACCTGATTTTGAACTTTATGTAGATGAAATCATTCAGTATAACTTTTCAGTTCTGCCTTCTTTTGCTAAATATAATATTTGTGAAATTTATCCAGTTGTAGTTCATTCATTCCCATTACTGTGTAGTCTGCTGTTGTACAAATATACCAAAATTTATTTATACATTCTACTATTGATTGACATGTGAATTGATTCCAGTTTTTCCTATTATAAATAGTACTAACATGAACATTCTTATTGTACATCTTCTGGTGAACACATGCACACACTTTTGTTGAAATATTTAGTTAGGAGTGGTGGTATTTACCTAGGAGTCAGAGAATATGTATATGATCATTTTTAATAAATACTGTAAAGCAGTTGTACTAGTTTACACTTCAGCCAGCAATGTAGAAGAGTTCTAGTTGCTCCATATTCTGGCTGTTACTTGATATGGTTGGTCTGCCTTTTCTATTTTAACCATTTCAGTGGGTGTGTAATGGTTTTACATTGTAGTTTTAATTTGCATTTCCTTGAGCTCCTTTTCATATGTTCATTGGCCATTTGAGTATTTTTCTTTTGTGATTTACCTGTTTAGGTTTTTGCCAGTTTTCTTCTGTTGGGTTGTCTCCTTCTTATTGACTTGTAGAATTTCTTTTTATTCAGGATATGAGTACTTTGTCAGATACATGTATTGCAAATATTTTCTCCTGCTCTGTGGCTTGTTTGTTTACTCTCAGTGGTGTCTTTTGATGAACAGAAGCTGTTAATTTTAATGAAGTCCAATTTATCATTTCCCCTTTGTTTTTCGTGCTTTTAATGTCCTGTTTAAGAAATCTTTGCCTACCTTTCTCCCTACCATGTACCCCCAGGATCATAAAGATGTTTTCCTGTTTTTCTTCTAAGAAGTTTTATTGTTTTAGCTTACATTTAGGTTTACAGTCCATCTGGAACTGATTTTTGTGTATGGTGTAGGGTGTAAGGTTCAAGATTCATTTTGTTCCATATGGTTATCCAGTTGAAAAGACCTGAATCTCATAGCATTTTAAAGTAAAATACAAGCCTGTGAGGCATAAATGATATGTGCTTCTAATGTACAAGTGAAGTGGTTTCTGTTGTCTCCCAGTTAACTGTATGCCCATATTTCATGGTTCATGCCATTCCTCATTAGCAAATTAGTTGATTGTAGAGTTTTTGGTTTGTTTTTTTTTAAATACTTTTACACCAGCCTAACTATACTCTCAACACATCAAAGGGTGTTATAAAATATAAAGCAATTCTAAAGTAAGTATTTATAGCAAAATAAAGGCAATATAAAAGGGAAAAAAAGCTAAATACAGGCCCATGAAAATAAGAATTATGCCTTTTTTGTTCACTGCTGTATATCTGTTGCCTAGCATGTTGAATAAGTGAATGTAAATCTTTTAGTTATACTCAAAAGCATTCTTTGCTGTACAGCACCAGCTTATTAGGAATTGAGATATTCCACATAAGTTAATGTTCCACATAAATATTTTTAAAAGCACCAACTTTTTTCTATTAAATTATTTTTGATGAGTGTGTTTCTAAAATTACACATTTCACTGCCTTCTCAAATAAAAGTGTAACAAATATAAACACTTCTTGATGTATCTTGGTCATCATTAGGGATACTAATATAGTAATATGATACAGGTTACTTCTAAGATATGTTGTCATTTCTCTAGAACCAACTGCTTATTCTCTTATGGATAAAGAAATATTTTCGACAGGGGAATCATAAGAATTTAGACAAAGGCAGTATATACTTTAATTAAGTGATCAGCAATGACTGCGTATAAAGCAGAACTTAAATAAAGCAGCATTTCCTAAACTACTGTTGCTTGGAACAGTGAGTCATGAAGAAAGTAAACCATGGTCAGATTATTTGGGAAATCCTGCATACGTTCCCTTTCCTGTAAATTTACAATTTCATTAGCACATTAAAGGTTTTGAGAAGTCCTAAAGTAAAGGTGTAACTCATTTTTCCCCCAAAACCTATTTGAACATTGAATACTTCTCACAGATGAAAATCTCTTACAATGGTGTACGCGATTTGGGAAGACTAACTTACCTGGACCTCTATTGCATTACATTAATCTATAGGTTCCTAGAACTATCTGGTTAAAACAAAAGGCTATGATTGCAAATAGATAAGCTTTTCAGTAGATAAATGAAATTTAAATATTAAAATGCAAATAATACAAAAATGATGAAAAATAGTAGTAATTTTGTAAGAAAAAATTGAACATCCTTTATTTTTAAACATTCAGATGACTTTATGAAGGATGATAATTACTGGAAGATTAATGCTGTGTAGGTGTAGTACACTTCAGTCATACAGAATAACTTGTTTTTAAGAAGCATGAAAGGGTAATACAGGATTGCTTGTGAAGAATGAAGAGATTTAAGTGGGAAATTAAAATACCAGCTCATGTGCAGTTCAAATCCTAACAGTTGTCAGATTCCTTAGTGAATCATCAAGACGCTTGTTATAGAGCCACAGTATGCATACTTGGAGAGAAATAAAGAATATGTTCATTACTTTTTTTTTTTTCTTACTAATGCACTGCATATATTACAAATAAGATGGGAAAATTTTGGAGGATAGATGTTTTGATGAAATGATCAAGGTAAATTCTATAGTTTTCTCTTCGGTGTATAGAATGCCTCATATCAAAAAGGAAGTACAGTGTAAATGACTTTTTTCAAGATAATTGCACCTTTCCTTAAGGCAGACAATTTAATATTTACCAAAATAAGAGCCTAAACACAAAACCAAAACTTTCAAAAAGAATATAGTGAGTATTACTATTTAGTGGTACTAAACATGTGATTTAAAGAAAAAAATTACTAGGTCCTTTAGAATGTATAGAAGTTTTTTGCCGCGATGGTTTAATTTACACATTAACTTAGCTGTAAGTACCTACAGATACAAAAAAAGAAGGAGTGGGGGAACAAAATCTACTTTGTTCAGCTGGTCTCTTTTACCTGACGTCAAGCCCTTCTTGCCAGGCAAGGGAGTTTTATACCTAAATACGTTTTTTACTGCTATCACTTCTTTGATCTGACACAGTGTTTTAACATTTTTAAAAGTCCATTTTGTGACCCTGCACAATGATCTGTTTATTAATGACACTCTGCCTCATGAAGTTAGTTCATGGACCATCCTGAATGTTAGGTTCTAATCCTTTTTAAGTTTGGGGTTTTTTTTTTCCCCAACTTTGTCAGCTCGTACAACTTGACTTGTTCTTATCCATATCCTGATTCAATATGACTTCATTTAGTTGGAACAAGAGTATAGTCTATGCCATTTTTTTAAAAGGATAATCCATAAAATCATTCTTCACTTCACAGACCTAATTTCTGACTATGTATGCCACCAAAACATATGCTGTTTCTTTCATAATAAATTACAAGTCTGGGCTTCTCAGTACAATATTCTGCAACTGTTAGCCTTGGCTGTTGTTCACTCTTCTAGTCTACCATTTTGTAGAGAAGTGTTAGGAATAATTTGCAGCTTCTTATTGATTTTTTTTCCCCTCAGCCTTCGATTCCATGGAAGGAATTGGTTATAAGATAGATTGCATAGCACACAGGTCCTTACATGCCTTTAGATCAGGGATTCTATCTTGGGGACCATGAGTTGATTTTAGGATAATCATGCAAAATTTTATTTGAATGTGTATTTTTGTGAGGTAAGGGTTCAGTGTTTTCAACAGATTTTCAAAGGCTGCATATATGACTAAAAATGGTTAACTAATCACCACTGCTCTAGGAAAACTGAGAGCTGTTCAGATTAATGCAGATCAATGGAGAGCTGTCCCATTTTCAGATATTCATTCACTCAACAAACATTTGAGCACCTGCTCTGGGCACTGCTTTAAGTGCTGAGAATAGTGATGAACAAGATAGGCCAAATGCCTACTCTCACTGATCTTATTTTGTTGGAGGGAGAGCAGCAATAAACAGTGATCATTTTAAATAGCTTTAGATGATATGAGATGTATAAAACAGGTTAGTATGATATAGTGATTGGGGGTGAGGTGTGGGCTGCTTCAGACTGAGTTATCAGGGAAAACCTCTTTAAGGAGGTGACATTTGAGCAGATATCTGAGTGAAAAGGAGCCAGCCATTGGGAATTCCAGGGAGATAGTATTCCTGGCAGAGGGAAGAACAAGTGCAAAGCCCTAAGGTGGTGTTAAGGAAGGAAAGGATAATCATGTGGCTGTAAGGTAGTGAGCAAGGGAAAGAGGAGTGCAAACATGCAGGGCCTTGAAGACCTTGTTAAAGAATTTGGATGTTGTTATGGATTGAGTTGTGTCACTCCAAAATATGTGTTGTAAATCGTAACCCCTATACCTGTGGTTATAATCCCACTGGGAAATGAGTTTTCTTTGTTATGTTAATGAGGTGGTATTAGTGTTTTAAGTCAATCTCTTTTGAGATATAAAAGAGCAAATTGAGCAAGCAACCAGCAAGCAAGCACAGTTGGGAGAAGATAGATGGCATGCCACATGAGATCTCCAAAGAACCAAGAAACAGGAACTGAAACGAGACAAGGACTTTCCGCCAGAGCCAACAGAGAGAGAGAGAAAGGGTTCCGCTAGAGCCAGCACCCTGAACTCGGACTTCTAGCCTCTAAAACAGTGAGAAAATAAATTTCTGTTTATCAGAGCCACTCACTTGTGGTATTTCTTTTATAGCAGCACTAGATAACTAAGACAAATGTTAAGTATGTTGGGAATACATTCAAGGTGTTTAAGCAGGTTAGTGTCATGCTTTGATTTATATTTTAAAAAGATTATTCTGACTGCTTTACAGAGAATAGATTAAAGAAAGACAAAATTAGGAATAGGAAGAGAAATTAGAATATTATTTTCTGGGCTACAGATGACTGAATTGTTATTACTTAATTACTGATTATGTAGTTCAGTCTGTTTCACAGTGGCCCTCATGTGGACTCAAATTTCTGTTTTCAGTGTTAGAAATAGTTTTTATTTCTAATAAAATATAAAAACTGAGCAACTGGTTGGTTTTTATCTCAAGAATACTGTGCATCGTATAACTAATTATATTTTCTTCTTTAATTTGAAACTAGAAATCTCAGGGCTGAATTTGTAATCCATTTCTAGCAGGTGTATAGGACAATATCACATGCATTTTTGATGCTACCTTCATCTTCTGTCCTATCTTTACTTTCTTTTGGCCGTGATTTTTCTGTTACTAAGTTGTGGAACAAGGCCATGTTTAAATAAATTTATTAACCATTTGTTAGTAGAATCCTAAAAATGTTTATAGTAAAAACAACATGTATGGGTGGATTTTCATTTATTCACTTATTAATTCACTCATTTGTTATTAAACAAATGTTTATTGAGTGTCTACTGTTCCAGACACTGGGGAAACAAAAGTGAACATCAGACAATAGAATAAGTTAAATGTAAAGTATTTCACATGGTGATAAGGGCTGTGGAGAAAAATAAAGGAGAAAAAAAAAACCCCATTGCCGTCGATTCTGACTCATAGTGACCCTATAGGACAGAGTAGAACTTCCCCATAGGGTTTCCAAGGCTCTAATCTTTATGGAAGCAGACTGCCACATCTTTCTCCCATGGAGCAGCTGGTGGGTTTGAACCACCGATCTTTTGGTTAGCAGCCGAGCACTTAACCACTGTGCTACTAGGGCTCCTTAAAGGGAGTATAGGGGTGGGTAAGAAGAGTGTGTTTGCAGTTTTAAATAGTGCAGTCAGGGAACAGTTCACTAAGAAGGTAATATTTGAGCAAAAAATCTGAAGGCAGTGAGAGAGTCAGCCACGTAAATATTTGCAGGAAGAGTGTCCCAGGCAAAGGGAAGAGCAATGTCAAAGCCTCTGAGGTAGGAGTGTGCTTGTTGTGTTTCAGAAACAGTGAGGAGACCAGTGTGTGGAGAAAAGTGAACAAGGCTTTGGCTTTTGGTCTAAATGAGGTAGGAAGCCATGGAATGGCTTTGAACAGAGGAGTGACATGATCTGACTTAGGTTTTAAAAAGAATCACTCTAAGTGCTGTGTTGAGAATAGACTGTAGAAGGGTGTGAGTGGAAGCAAGGAGACCAGTTTGGAGAATATTTTAATAATCTTAGATGGAGATGATTGTGGATTGGACCACGGTGGGTTGGTGGAGATAGTGAGAAGTGGTTAGATTCTGCAAGGGGCTTCTCTCTTAATCTTCTGTGGTCTCTCTCTCTTTTGTATTTCGGAATTATTATTGTTCTCTCATCTATTTAGCTTGACTTTTGGGGTTTTTTTGTTTGTTTCAAAAATATATTGAATGAAAATTAGTATTCTTGGAAATTCTTAAATAAATCTCCTACCAAGTCAAATTCATTGTGGAAAATCTGCCCTTTCATGTTTGACATATTCCAAGGAATAGTAACAGAAAAATTTGTTTCTAATTTATTTTTTCTTCTAAAAAAATCATTGTGGATATAACATATTATGTTGACCCATATAAATGAGAAGATGAAGCAGTGTATGCAATGTTTTATGAATAGAATTTAAATTTTCCTGATTAGCTTTGCCTGTTAAAGCATCCCAATTCAATTCTAGTGAAGCTACATTTAACTTTGTTTTCACATGAATTATTTGCATGAAAAGGAAATCATCACCCAGTGAATTAATAAATTCTATTAAATGTAAAAATGTATCCAGGGATTTTAAAAATCTTAAAATACTTACAATGCTTAGAAAAATCCTAAAATACTTGCAAGAAGGATTTTAAAGCATTTCTTAAAAACAATGTTTAAATCCCTATGTATGAGTGAAGTTTGGAGACAGACATTCAAAATAAGAGATTAAGAATATGGAGGATTAGGAAAAGCTCTTTTGACCACATGACATAGAGCAGCAAGTGAGAGAAAGAAATAACTAAGAAAATTAAAGAAAAGGAAATTTCAGTAATTCCAGAGGAATCAGAACTGATACTGGAAACATAATAATAGTGAAAGCAAAGAAATAGGACCAAAGAATTAGGACCTGAGATAGGTAAATAGAAGAAAGAGTAAATTAAATGATTAGATCAGGATTATAGTAAGATAACATAATACTGGTAAGAAAGGAAAGAAAAATTTATATAGTCACTTATTCTATACCAATGTGTAAAATACAAACTATCATGATACATCTGTAGGAAGATATTATATAACATACACTGACACAATTTGGGGCAATGTGATGAAGATGATTTTTGTTGCAATGGGGGAAAATCTCTTAAATAACATCTTTTAGGATCATATTTATAGGCTTCTTGAGTGAAATTTGTTTTAAATCATTGAAACTTTTATTTCCAGGTAGAATGTTGTTTTATCATAGACTTGTGATGCTTCTTATTTATTTAAAAATAAGAAAACTGTTAATACCACCCTGGGGTGTTTATACTCTACAGGAAAATGCTGTTTATTGAAGGTGTTTTGGGGTTACCTTAACCTACAGACAGAAAATTGGAGTATGTGATCTTTAGTTTTTTTGGAGGTTTTTTTATTTTGCTCAGGAGTTTTTTTTGGGAAAATATGCATCAGTTTTTCTTGATAAGTCCACAGTGATCTTCTACTTTATAAGTAGCTGATGAAGCTTTAAAGCTCCTAATGCCTTTTTTTATCCCCACCAATGTGAGGAGGCAGAAGTATGTTGGACATGACAAACATAATAAAAGAAGCCCATGAATATACCTACCGCAAAGCCAGGTTCTGTCAACAGATGAAGCTTCTTGAAAGTATTTGACTTCCATCCACAAAACATGTTCCACATAGTAGCTTTATCCTCCTCTTTAAATAGGTTTTAAAATCTAATTTTTAAGAGGAGAAAGGGAGATGAATGAAGAGTTGAGTTTTTGAATAAGTGTTTATATTTAGTTTCTAAAACTACTGTAGATATCTTCATTATTCTTGTAGCATTTTTTAGTGTAGCACTTAACTCGCATCTCATTATATTTGGAGGTTCATTTAACTCTCATTTTCTCCTTTCTAGATGTTTAAATTTTCTATACCACATCACCAAAACACATAAAAACAGTAGCTAACTCTTAAATTTAATTTCCAGTTTACACTTCTGTTACCAAGTAATATGTTTACTAATGCTTGCTCCAAAGATAAAAATTAAAAAGTACAAAAAAAAGAAATTAAAAGGTACAGGCAAGCATAGAAAGTATTTTAAGTTTAAAAACAAAAAAGTATCCATGACTTAATTCTAAAGGTTAAGTATTTTAAGATTTAAAGGAAGTAAGAACATAAAATATATTAAAATTTTTTCTGAAAGTAAACAAGACATTCACTCCTTTTTCTCACTTAGTTTAGGAGAGGAGATGGGATGCCGTTAAATTTTTAATTAGGAGAGAAAATTTGATAGGCTGTGGAATGAAATACATTTTGAATATAAGTAATAGATCTTGAGAAGATGGAACATGAATAACAGAAGAGAGACGATTTGAGAGATGAGTGAGTTGGCATTAATGAAGATAGAGTTGAAGATAAAGACTTAGATTCTGAAAGATGTCTTCTTTAAAGAATAGAAACTAAGGAATATAAAAAGAAAGCCACTGAAGCATCTGAGTGATGTTTTGATGGGAACAGTATTGGATAGGAAATCAGGAAACAGAATGGGATCCTGCTTCTCTTAATAACTACTGCGTGACCTTGGGAAACTGTTTCCCCAACTATTTCAACGATATATTTTAATGGTAATGAGATCTGTTCAGTTTACTTTTGGGTAGATCTGTTTTTTTGACATGCTTTATCTTCATAGCTAAAATTAGTGAATTGTGTGAAGCTTGTATCACGCAGAGATCATCAATTGATTAAATCAGCAGTTACCATCTCTCTGTACCATATTTCATCTGGGTAATAGCAAGGCTGGTGTGTCAGGTCTGCATCATGGTGAACTACGAGGAGCTGACATGTCCTTCAACAATATTGCTTGGAAAAAGAAGTACCCTGACACCTAGTTCCTTATTCTGTTTATCCCCCTCACTTACTTTTTTCCACCCTTTTATACATAGGCTGATAATGCCTCTCCGACATACCCCAAATGATTATAACTTTTAGTAAAGAAGTTCAGATGTACTTCACCATAGAAAGGTAGGCGAACCCTGATAAATATATACCTATATTTTACTCAAAATGAACAACTTTGGGTTCTATCTAAAAGGGCATGAACAAGCCTTGGAAGTTACTAAGGAATTGTTTGGCTGTAATTCTTGCCATGGAGACTGGGCGTCTGCCAAGACTTTGCTTTGAAATATCTGTCTTCTGTTCCTAATCTTAAGGCATCATAACATACAATTCTTTTACCACTAGTCCAGTTTATTCTTTTATGATGAGGAAGAAGGCACTTTTAAATAACAATTATTTCCACTATAATTAAACAAATCTTCTTTTGTTTGTATTATATTTGTTACTATATTGTATACACACCCTGCTTGCTTAAACTTGTCCCGGTGACTACTTCACAGGAACTTTCTTTAGAAGTTTTAAAGTCTTTGACTTCTTAAAGTATTAATGGGATTTGCCAAAGTTGTAGTATCTGAATGCTTGTCTAGGTATAGTAGCAGGACAATAAGCTTGTTCACACAGCTCCTCCAGCAAGCATTTTTTCTGTAGACAATCCTAAGTTCACTTGAAGTGCCAAAGAATTAAAGATGTATTTGGGTTTGCTCCTAAATATAACAAGATGAGACATCTCACAAAGTTTACCTTAAGGCCCAAATATTAGAAAAAGTATGCTGCCCTTTGGGAGAGCTTAAATTATAAAGGATTAGCCTGAACCTAAATGGCTTTTGCCTTTTTCTTCTTTTCTCCAGTGTCATAGTTCTGGAACTTTATGTGCTTAAATATGTATGTGATTTGTCTCATGCTTTCAGTTATTGATACAAATTTTGTATGCATAGATTTTAAAGATTATTTTAAGAGGAAAGGTTAGAGCTGTTTTGTAGTTTGAAAAATTGCTCTTCAAAATGACTTTTTGAAAATTAAAAAACACAAAAACCACAATAATTAGAAAAATAATACATGCTCACTTTTTAAAAACTTTTTAAATAATTACAGATTCATACGAAATTATAAAAATAGTACAGAAATCCAATGTACACTTCACCCAGCTCCCCCCTGCCCATGGTAACTTTTTACATAGCTATAGTACTTTATGAAAACCAGGAAATTTATAGTACATGCTCACTGTTGAAAACAAAAAATAAAGCATGTAGAAGTGTTGCTGTTGTTAGGTACTGTTGGGTCGGTTCCAACTCATAGTGACCCTGGGTATAACAGAACATAGAAGTGTATAAAGAATACAGAATGTAAATGTGTATATAAAAGTGTATAAAGAGAAAATTTCCATTTTTTTCTCTCCTCGATCTTTCTTCCTAGAGTAATAGGTTTTGAATAGTTTTTTGAAGGGAGAATGGGATCACTTATGCTATAATTTTTTCATATAACATATAGATGTTATATTGATAAATATGGATCTGCTTCATTCTTTTTAATTTTTTCAAAGTATTCTTCAGTAAAAATAATACTGTAGAAGTATTAAGTAAGTTTCCTTTTGTTGGATATTTACAGAATCTCCAATTCTACATAAAAATAATGCTGCACTTAACATTTTTATACATATATACTGAGCATTTATATAAGTATCTAGGCCTTTAGAAGTAGAATTAGTAGGTTGCCAGTTGTCTTGGGCTGGGTTCTCTAGAGAAGCAAAACCAGTAAAGTGTATAAATTTATATATAGAGAGAGAGAGATTATATCAAGGAAACAGCTCACATGATTGTATAGGCTAGAACGTCCCAAGTCCGTGGATCAGGGTAGAGGCCTCTCCCAAGTCACACAGCTGCAGAAGCTGGCAAGCCCAAGATCGGCAGGTCGGAGAGCAGGGCTCCCACTCACAGGCTGTGCAGATCGACGAATCCCAGGTTCGGCAGATAAGCTGACAGCTCAAGTCCCAGGAACGAGAGATGAGATGACAGGAAGCAGCCGCAGGATCCAGAGAGAGCAAAAAGCCAGAACGTCTGCTTATATACAGATGCGGGCCACACCCCCTAGGAGACCTTTCATCTGATTGGCTACTCACAGTATATTCAATCATGGGAGTGATGACATTAATACACGGAGAATCATGGCCCAGCCAAGTTGACACACAATCCCAACCATCATACCAGTAATTACCAAAAAACTCAAAAAAAAATACCAATCAGAATTATTTTTAAGTGAAGTGCTTAACTTGGCAGTATGACAGCAAAATTAACAGATTTATGGAAAAAATTATGTACGTGTGTAGTTGGGTTAATATGGAATATTATCTATAATATAAGCATTATAATACTGTGATTAATTTTGAGGTAATTTTTCAATGTGTTATGCAAGAATTTAGTCTTTGTCTCCCATAGACTGGAAATTAAAACCAGTATGTTATGTAGAGAGAAGAAGTCCCAAATTTAAATGGTTTTGAGAATGAATATTCTTGCTATTTTTTGTGCTGAAAGGGGTAGGTTAAAAAATTTAAAATATACTGTCTGCAATAGAGTAGTGATATACTGGCCTTTAATAAATATTATATATGCATGAAACAAGTTATTAGATATTAACTCAGTATTGTCACTATTCAACAACTTTACCCTTTGCTAAATCAATTCACATTTTTGCCAAACTTCCTATTATTCATTTATAAGAAATAACATTTTTCTCTTAGAATTGTTTTTTTTTTTTTTTTAAGGAAATATTGGTCTTTTTTCTTATTATAGGTTTCCTTGAGTTTGAAGGATAGTTATGAGTTTATATTCAAATGCTTTGTCAGAAAAACAGCAACAATGTACTATTCGTTTCACATACTAATGAGTATTATAACCAGAACCACCGTATTTACTATTATGATCTTTTGTGATTTAAAACAATATTCCCTACACTGCCTATACTGTATTTGCCATGTCCAGTCTGAATCTTACAAGTGTCCTAAAAACCCTATCAAATATTCTTTTTTTGAAGCAGATTGGTTATACCTACAAATAAAATGAAATCTCGTATAAATTAAGCCATCCTACACTAGGTGTTTAAGCACTTAGTTGATAATTGAGGACATTAGATCCTAATCCCATTTTACATGTAAATTTGAGCAAGACACTTAATCTTTCTAAAACTCAGTTTCTCCTTTATAAAGTATAGAAAAGTCTTCACTTCACTTGAATGAGATGTTCAAGTGAAAAATCTTCACCTGAAAGATGTAAGTATAAGGAATTTACAATTTATAAAGTAAAATTTTAATTGTGTACATAATATTTTGAGTCCCTGGGTGGTGCGGACAGTTAAGGTGCTTGACTGCCAACTAAAAGGTTGGCAGTTTGAGGCCAACCAGAGGCATCTCAGAAAATAGGCTTGGCCCTGTGAGCAGCCATCTAAGATACTACACTGGTCTCACCCCTTTGGCAGCAAGGGAGAATGAAGAAAACAAGATAGAATGGAAACATTAGTCCAAAGGACTAATGGACCACAACTACCACAGCCTCCACCAGACTGAGTCCAGTACATCTAGGTGGTGCCCGGCTACCACCACTGACTGCTCTGACCGTGATCACAACAGAGGGTCCCAGACAGAGCTGGAGAAAAATGTAGAACAAAATTCTAACTCACAAAAAAGACCAGACTTACTGGCCCGACAGAGGCTGGAGAAACCCTGAGAGTATGGTCCCCGGACACCCTTTTAGCTCAGTAATGAAGTCACTCCCGAGGTTCAGCATTCAGCCAAAGATTAGACCGCCCCATAAAACAAAACAAGACTAATGGGGCACAACAGTCCAGGGACATGGACTAGAAGGCAGGAGGGGACAGGAAAGCTGGTAATAGGGAACCAAAGGTTGAGAAGGGACAGTGTTGACATGTCGTGGGGTTGTTAACGATTGTCATAAAACAATATGTGTACTAACTGTTTAATGAGAAACTATTTGTTCTGTAAACCTTCATCTAAAGTACAATATAAAAAAAAGAAAATAGGCTTGGCACTCTACTTCTGAAAAAGCAACCATAGGAAACCCTGTGGAGTACAGTTCTACTCTGACACACATGGGGTTGCCATGAATCAGAATGAACTTAATGGCAAGTGGTAAATGGTACATAATATTTAGTTATATGATGGGTATACACAAATATAATTAATGATCTAAAATAGAGGTAAAGAAAAATTAATGGTAAGTTTTTAAGTGAAATTGTATAGAGAGCCTGTCAGGATCCACCGTATGTACTTTATATGTGAAAGAGTCCCAGACTTAAGCCGTATGTATGCAGAGCTTTTCCAGTGGTTTAAGTTAGAAGCTTTTTCTGTGCATTAATCTGTCTGCTTTTCCTTTGTGGTTATGTTTGCCCCAGAAAAGACACAATCCTTAAACCTTTGTTTCCCAAAGTATTCTATGAAATACAATTTAGTTTAGCTCAACAAGCTTTTATTGAGTACTCTAAGGGAAATGTAAGAACTTTCTTATAATAATATAAGAGCTTTCACCTCTGACTCATATCTTGGTTGAAAATGAAAACAAATTTACCCCAAAAATTAGGCAGGTGTACATGTTTCAAGCTTTAGAAAGTTCTCAGTGTTCCACAGAGCCACCTTATCCTCAGATTTAGATGGCTCAGAGCCACTGCTAACACTGTGCTAGCACTTAGAAGGGTTGTATTCCTCTGCCTATATAAAACCATATATTAAAAGAAATTGGAGACTCCTGAGAAGATGGTGGCATGAGCAGGTCTAAGATCCCGACCCTCCCACACAAACATCAAGGAAAGCAACTAGGAATCTGTAATCTCAGCTCTTTAAGAACTCTGAAAAGTAAGCAGAGGATTGTAGCAAATAACTGCATGCTGAAACAAGAAAAAAGGTGTCTTTTAAAAGGTAGGAAAACTTCTTTTTCTACTGTCTCCATCCCTACACCTTCTGTCATGATGGCTGTAGCAGCATTTGTAATGGAGGTGTACCATGGCTTGCATTCTCATAGAGGGGGCCCAATTTCTGCATCTGGAGTAAGTAGGGCAGACTTTGTTGGCAGGCTGTTCAGTGTATCTGTTTTGGTCTGTCTGGGAGCTGAAGCACTGAAACCTTGATATGACCTGAATCAGACCTCACACAGAGGGCAGGGTAGAGAGCAGTAACAAAGACTGAAAGCTGTGACCACCTGAGAGTTTCTTGCAGAAATTAACATTTTTGAAAGCACCTTGTATATGAGGTAATTGAGAAAGCCACCCTTATGGTCACAGTTAACACGCAGTAATATTCTAGTGTTCCAGCCTCAACAAAAAATCACAAGGCATACAAAGAAACTAGAAATGATGGCGCATTCGAAAGAAAAAGACTATGACATAGATGAACCTTGAAAACATTAGGCTGAGTGAAATAAGTCAGACCCGAAAGGACATTTAATGTACAATCCCATTTATATGAAATATCTAGAATAGGCAAATGCATAGAGACCAAGAGGTTACCAGGGGCAGATGGGAAGTGGGGGTTATTTCTTAAAGGGTATTGAGTTTCTGTTAAGGGTGATGACAAATTTGGAAATGGATAGTGATGATGGTTGTACAACATGGTGAACATAATTAATGTCACTGAATTGTACATGTAAGAATTATTGAAATGGCTAATGTTTTATATATATATAATAAAGAAATTTAGATAAATATCTTTTAGGTCAATAGTGACCTTTTAAGAGCCAAGTGAATACATAGTCATGATGACAAATTTTACTAATATTATATTTTGAAAGGATGAAATCTGGAAGGATTATTTGATTTGAGAATTAATCATTTATAGTATTATTGCCTAAACTTTATTCTTAGATACACACATATTACAGTGCTTAGTACTTAATGTTAGGTGACATTTTAGTCCCCAGAGTGTTTTACAATTTGTACTTTTCTCCTTTGACCCTTTTTGTGTGTTCTTAAATGTCAGAGCATCTGCCAGTTACCTGCAGTCTGTGATTCAATGATTTTCGTGTTCATGAAATCCTAAGACTTGCGAATTGGCAGGGACTTCAGAAAACAGCTAAACACTGGTCTCAGCCTCCTAGAAACTCTCCCCTTATCCAGGGCCCTTGCTACTGCTCCAAATATGATAGCCCAAATCCAGATAGATAGAGGCTTCCCTGCCCCTTCGAAAATCTCATGGCAGCCTTCACCATTTCTCTCTGGGACCTGGTGAGACACTGCCATTTCTGACCCTCCAGCATGAGCACGCCATTCCTCCCCACCTCCCAACCTTTTTCTTTGTCTCATTGCCTCTTTATTCTGTTTACTCGGTATTGTTTCACTTCTTCTAGCCCTGTTACGCTGTGCCATCTGAAAACCCTCATTCCAATGTAAATAGCCCTACAACTTCAATTGTTTGGCAGAATGTTTTCTTCACCTCCTTATCATAGAATTCAGAGGCTGCTTCTAACTCTGCAGCCCTCCCTAGTGGTAGTTATGCATTCTTTCACAACCTGCACCATGTGAATCAGAGATTGGTATTCTCCTGGTTCCCCATTTGTATTTATAGACTATTGTTCTTCCACTTTTGAGTGAAAGCTCCAGCCCCTTTGAACTTCATGTCATTCATCTGTATCACCATCAGTCTTTTTGCAGTCAGACAGTTAATCTGTATTCACACCCATCCTCACTTCCTTTCCCTCGGACTCAGGTAATAGGTAACCATTGTAGCCAAGGCTCTTCTCATCTTTCTATGTCCTTGGCCTCAGCTTTTCTAGGAGATTTTGTTTCATTATTCATCTGCTTTTCCTCTGCTTTATTCTTTTCCTAACAACCTTAGCCTAAAACATGCTCAAATCTCTCCTATCAAAAAAAGAAAAGAGAATCTACTCTCATTCTACCTGTTTCTAATCTGTTGTCTCTCTTTTCTATCCAGATTCCTTAAAAGAATGATGTGTAATTGATTGTCCTTATTTCTTCATCTTCCACTAATTCCTTAATCCACTACTGTCTGCTTTGCCAGTCTCCTGAAACTATCCAGTTAGGTCACCAAGGGGAGCCAGTAGCTATTTTTAACCCTTTATCTTACTGATTCTACTGCGTTTGATAATGTTGATCACTTTCTCTTTAAAATTCTCTCTTTTTCAAAGGCTTTAACCTCTGAGAACATTCTTCCTCTGTCTCCTTTTTTATGGCCTCTTTTGTCCACCTCTTCCATGTTGATGTCCCTGAGGTTTCTGTCCTTAGAAGACTATTTTCTATACTTTATCTGGGTGAGCTCATCTACTGTCATCATGTCTCTGTAACTCTGGCACAAACTGCTGTATACCTCAAATGCATATCCAGTTGCTTGGTAGACATTTCCCTTTGAATGTGTATCTCATACCCTGTATGTGGCCACAGCTATTAACACATCATCTTCCCTCATGCTCAAACTGGATCCTATGTTCTTTATTTCAGTTGGTGGCACCACTCTGCCATGCCCCACATCTAATGAATCACCATGTCCTAAGAATTTTTTTCTCCTAAATATTTCTCAAATCCATCCTCTTTTCTCCATCGCAACTACCTATCTGGCTGGCCCAGTGTATGCCAAGATTGTCACAGCAGTCTCCTAAGTATTTTCCCTGCCTTTGGTTTTATTCTCCTCAACTCCATTTCTCACAGAGCTGCTGAAGTTACGTGTCTAAATGGTGAATCTGATCATGTCAGCTCCCTTGTTTAAAACCTTTCAATGGCTACCCAAAGTTCCTAAACAAGGTGTACATGTACTTTTGTGATCTGGCCCCTACCTCTTTCTCCAGCCCTTACTTATATTTTCACTTAAGCAGCTAAAGTGCATGACACTGCCCGTAAGCATAAATACTATTTCTCTTTGTGCCTTTTCTCATGCTGTCTCATCTACTTGAAATACTACTACCCTTCCCTTGACTAGCTCCTTCGGAATACTCAGTTTGGGTACCGACTAAGATGCCTTCTCGGATTTACTTCCCACCCTCCAGAAGGATTTATTGCTCTAATAATAATCTACACATGTCTATCAGTGTCATCAGCACATTAGTTCATAAATATGTTTGTGTGAATCTCTCCTTAATTATGAACTCCTGGAATCCAAGAACGGATCATCATCTTCTTTTCATTGCTAGTGTCAAATATAGTGCTTGTCACATGGGAACATAGTCCCCTCATTTTGCAGAATTTGAGATCTAGAGTTTACAACTCCTTAAATAGTTAATTCAAAATGAAAGTGATCTGATTTTTTAAAAACTGAAGTTGGGAGGGAATTTAATAGAATATAGACATGAGTATACTATTGCTGTCATAAGGAACATTAGCTCTTTGCATGTTTTACTTCTTTTTCAAGTGAAATATAATCAGATAAGCAAATTATATCCATAGAGTATTGATTAGGTGAGACAGTCAAGGAGCTTCGTGCCATTTTCTAACATTCTGAAACACCATAACCAAATATCAGATATTTTGTTAATTATTCTTTTAAAGACGCTAACTCTGTAAGTTGTATTGTTTGTTGAGTCTTTCCTTAACATTGAATAATCTCTTAACCCCAGATTCTTACTATGAATTAAATTCTAATTTTTAACACTTTATTAATTTGTTTTCAAACAATCTGTAAATATTTCAAGAATGCTTCCAACTTTCTTACCTGTTTGTTATCCTTCTCCCGCTCTTTGTCCTCCTCCTAATTATCATCAGTAAACTTTACCTCCTCAACTGTGTTGAGGGCACTAGGCCAGGCATTGTTTGTATATATTACAAAGAAGAGATGCTATGGCTTGAGTTTTTTTCTGATGGCCTAGTGTAAGATGTTTATGCAAAGTGTAAATGGAAACAATTATCTTAACAGGATGACACAACGTGTTTTGCTTAGAAATGTCCTAATTTCCTGTTTAGGTTATCCAGAGGTCAGGTAGGGATTTCTTTTTGCAATCTCATAGTGCAAATTCACGTCATGAAAGCATTATAGGACTTAAATGACAATCCATTTAATTCCAGTGGCTGCATTGATCTTCCCAAGAAAATAAGTCCTTCTGCTGTTTTTGTTCAATTTCTCTTTTTGTATTTTACTGGTATAACCTGTAGTGAAGATGTCATGCCAATAGCTACTTACCAGTGGCTTCTTTTTAACTTAGCTGCATCTTAAAATTCATCTTTTGCCCATTTGAAGTTCATGTGGATACCTGCGTCAATCAAAACGTCACAGTATTCTCACTATTACCCTGTCTCAGAAAGCTGTAACTAAGCACTGAGGCAAGCATCAGGCCTCAAAGTAAGCCTTGACTACATACTGTGAATTTCTGCCTTAGTGAAAGCTTCAGTGTTGTTTGATAACTGCCTTTTTTTTTTTTTTTTGTATTTAATTATGCCTTGAGGCTGTGGAAAGACCACATTTATCTGTTAAAACAGACTAAGCAGCAAGTGTTCTGACATGTTTATCGAGCAAATTATTATACCTGACAGAAGGTAATTACATATACAATCAGGCATGGAAGTAACTGGATAATTAGGGGTTAATAAATTGGCTAGCATATGAGAAGTGCCTTATGGATTCTAGAAAAGATGTTTAAAGTAAACTAAATACATATCTTTTTAATTATTTGACTAAATGTTTCAAACACTGTTAAAAGATTTGAAAGAAAGGTGACTGAGGATGCAAGCCCTTTTAAGTACAAATATCTAGATATTGTAAAATTCTTTGTTTTTAACAGAGATCGCAAAGATGGATCTTTCCTTATTTCCATCATGCTAAGTGTGGTAGTCTAGCTGACTTTGCTTTCCTTTGGGAATCCAAGGTAAAATAGTAAAGAATCTCTATTTATACTCTTAGGACATAAAACTAAGACCTTATCTCTATAAAGAGACATGAGTAGATTCAGTTTACCAGTTCACCAAAGATTTCTTGCAAGGACTAGAACTGGGATCTGTACTTTTTCCACTGCCTGTTAAGATATTGCCACAGAAACACTCCTTCCTTCCCTCCTGAGACAGTTGGGATTCAGTGGTCTTCGTTTATTTCATTTATCTCAAATGGCCTGAGTTCCACTTTAAAGAGTAGATGCCTCTGTGGTCTGAAGTATTTAGTTTTAATTTTAGTTCATTTTTTTTTTTTAAGCCAAAAGTCAGTGTTTATAACTAATGGCACATTATAAATAATATAAATTATCTGACTTACTAAAATTTTGGAGTAAAACGTGACTGATTTTATTGAAGATTAAATTAATCTAGCTAATAGATTCTCCAAGTTTTCGTTTACCTTATTAATTATAACCACAAGGGCAAGGGATACACACTCAAATTCTTTCAAATTTAAAAAAAGTAGTTATTCCCTCACTGTTTTTCTTAACAAGCGCACTGTAAGGCATTCATAAAGAAACCTCAGCCTAGTCTAGCTTCATTCATTCAAGCAATTGCTATATCCTAGAATAGACATGTTGGCATTGGATAATCCATATTGTTTTCCTTTGTTGCTTGAGTTCTTCCAAACTCAATTCATACACGCAGATCTTATTACTTCATAGCTTCAGTGAAGCAAAATGACTCATCAGGGAGAATTGAAAGTCTAGTGAACACTTACCATGAGTTCCAAGGTTTGATTTTCTTAGTATTGGAAGTCTTTGAGTTTCCATTAGTGAAGCCATTACATAACTGACTGTTTTCTAAAGTGTAGCAGATGAGGTAATGAATCTGAACAGAAAATTAAACAAATAACCCGGGAGTGTTTGTTTAAGATGTTTAACTGTGGCATCAGAGCCCTGATGGTGCAGTGGTTAAGCACTCAGCTGCTAACTGAAAGGTTGGCAGTTCAAAGTCACTAGCCACTCCATGGGAGAAAGATGTGGTGGTCTACTTCCGTAAAGATTACAGCCTTGAAAACCACAGGGGGCAGTTCTCACCTGTCCTGCAGGGTCTCTATGAGTCAAAATCAACTCGACAGCAATGGGTTTGGTTTTTTGGTTTTAATGGTGGCATCACTGATTTATAAAAGGTAATCTCAGGAGCAGAACTTTGATTGTGAAATATTCTAGTGTATTTTATAGCACAAATTAAATCGATAAATAAATAGACTAATCTGGCTTTCAGAATAATTATAAGACATTACCAAAAATTCAGAGATGTCTTCATTATTAAAAATTTACACTTAAAGTAAATGATAACATAACCATACTATTAATGTATAAGATGTGGATTCACTATAGACTTACAAAATTCTGTATCTAAAGGTAACAGATGGAGTTCATCTCAACAAACATTGACTTGTTGCCTGCTATATACCAGGTACTGGATCAAATGTGAAGATACAGATATTAAGCAAAACAAAGTCACCAGTTTATAGGAAGAAGTACTTTAATTTTTGGGATGTTGGAAAGAGACAAGGGCTGGAGTAACCATGAATCACCCGAGCTCAAAAAGAAATTATTAATATTTGATTCTTTAATGAGTAAACAGACACATTAACCCATAGTATCAATATACTGTGAAAAAATACTGTGATAGAGATATGCAGAGGGTACTATGAGGACCCAAAAGAGGAACAGCTAACTTCGCTAAGGTGGTCAGGGGTAGCTCCCTGGAAGAGGTGAAACCAGAATTATAGAATAAGTAAGAGTTAGCTGAGTGAAGAAGGAGGGAAGGAGACTGTACACTGTGAAGAGAATAGCAATGTCCTAGGGGTGAAAAACCTTATAGTTTATAAGGAAACTCTGAGTAGTTCCTCGCTTAGGAACTTAAATTACAAGGCAGAAGAGGAGGCAAAAAAAGTTGACCTGGATAAGGTGCAAGATAGCTTTGCATGTCATGTTAAGGAATTTGAACTTTATCTTGGAGGTATTAAGAACCACTGAAGGTTTTAAATAAGGGAATGGTGTGTTCAGATTTGTAGTTTAGCTGGATCTCTCTTGCAGAAGGGTGGTGGTTGATGGATCTGGAAGATTGGAAAAGAGAGATGGAGGGGTTAGGAAAGACTAAAGGCCCCAGGGGGCAGATTATGATGTCTGAACTAGGACAGTAGGAGGAGGAATGGAGAGTAGGAAGCCAGTAAATTCAAGAAATATTTAGGAGATTAAATTTGCACACTGTGGCATTAAGTTAGATGCAAGAGTTGTGAGAGAGGGAAAAGTCAAAAAAGCAAACTGAATCTAGATTTTTGCTTGGGTAAGTAGGTGAGTTGTTAATTGACATCAAATTGATTCCAACTTATGGTGACCTCATGTATGTCAGAGTAGAACTGTGCTCCATAGAGTTTTCAAGGCTGTGACCTTTCAGAAGCAGATCACCAGGCCTGTCCTCCAAGGCACCTCTCGGTGGGTTCAGGCCGCCAACCATTTTTGCCACCCAGGGACTCCTAAGTAGATGACCCACTTTACAATATCAGAAAGCTGAACTAGATAATCTCATAACCAGAGAAAAACAAGCCACATACATATAAAGGTGCTTATAAAGGTATTATAAAAACCTAAATCACATTCAACTATTTGAGGTAAATCTACTTGAGGAAACTATTTGAAATGTTCTTTCTTACTTTGGATAATTATAGGTTTTTGTTTTTCAGAAGTGGAGGATTTTTTTAAATTCTTGATAGGAATTCATTAACATTTTTCTGTATTCATAAAGAGCTTTCAGGAAACTTTAGTCAAATATTTATTGTTATTTAAATTTAAATACATAATATAGATGTTTTAAGCCCTAATTGCCAGAAGACTTATATTAAAATTCAACTACATAAGGTGCTAATATTTTCATATTACTAAGTAGAGAGTTCAAAGATCCTGTTAAAAATTAATGTAACAAATTCTACTCCTAGGTTTATACCCAAGAGATGAAAACATATGTGTCCACACAAAAACATGTACATGAATGTTCATAGCAGCTTATTCATAACAGCTAAAAGTGGAAACAAACTAAATGTCCATTAACTGATGAATATATAAACAAAATATCATATATCCATACAATGGAATATTATTCAGTAAAAAGTAATGAAATACTGATACATACTATAACATGGGTGAACCTTGAAAACATTATGCTGAGTGAAATAAGTCACAAAAGGACAAATATTGTATGATCCCACTTATATGAAATATCTAGAATAGACAAGTGTATAGAGATCAAAGTTTATTAGTGGTTACCAGCCCTGTGGCTCAGTGGTTAAATGCTCAACTGCTAACTAAAGTGTCAGTGGTTCAAACCCAACAGCCACTCTGCGGGAGAAAGATGTGGCAGTCTGCTTCTGCAAAGATTACAGCCTTGGCTGGCTACCACCAATGACTGCCCTGACAGGGAGCACAAAAGAGAGTCCCTGATGGAGCAGGAGAAAAGCAGGGTGCAGAACTCAAATTCTAGTAAAAAGACCAGACTTAATGGTATGACTGAGACTGGAGGAACCCCAGAGGAAATGGCCCCGGGCTCTCTGTTAATGCAGAACTAAAACCATTCCTGAAGCCAACTCTTCAGACAAAGAATAGACTGGACTGTAAGGCATAAAATGATACTCATGAAGAGTATGCTTCTTAGTTCAAGTAGATACATGAGACTAAATGGGCAGCTTCTGTCCGGAGGTGAGATGAGAAGGCAGAAAGGGATAGGAGCTGGTTGAATGGACACGGGAAATCCAGAGTGGAAAGGAGGAATGTGTGGTCACATTATAGGGATAGCAACTAGGGCCACATAACAATGTGTGTATAAATTTTTGTATGAGAAACTAACTTGGCTGTAAACTTTCACGTAAAGCATAATAGGAAAAAAAAAGATTACAGCCTTGGAAACCCTATGGAGAAGTTCTACTCTGTCCTTTAGGGTCCCTGTGAGTCGAAACCGACTCAACGGCAATGGATTTTTTAACGGGACAGGGGCAGGGAGGACAGAAGGAAAACACAATGCTTAGGTGACACTGAGCTTCTGTTAAGGATGATGGAAAAATTCATAAACAGTTAGGGGTGATGGTCGAACAACATGATGAACATAATTAATGGTCACTGAACTGTACATGTGAAAATTGTTGAAATGGCAAATTTTTGTTACCTATATATTTACCACTTTTTAAAAAAAATTAGAGTTGGGCCACCTCAACGACAGCTAACAAGAGCAGCATCTCAATTAACTTGTAAAGTTAATTTGTAACTTGTAACGTTGATAAGGTTTTATTGAGGGTCAGATTAAATAATTTACATAAAATTGCTTTGTAAACTGTCAAAAATTAGAAAAATCAGCAATTTAGAGAAATTGAGGTAATCACCACAATTAAAAACAGGAGTTAAACATGATTGCTTCTGAGACTGGGAAGAATGGAGCAGTAGGCTGTAGATTTTTATAATATGCCCTATTTAATTATTAACTGTGTGTTACTTTGATAAAATTAATTTTTAATAAATAACCACATAAATTCATATGTGTGTGTGTATATATATATATAATGGCATTTAAGCCATGATCATGAACAAAAAAAATTCAAAATTCCAAATCACCCCCACCTAGTGGTTATCTAGGATCACAGTGTAGCTACCATCCAAAATACTTTTAAGAACGTTCTACTTCTACTGTGTGCATTTCACCCGAGTGAAGTGATTTGAAAAGACCAATGCCTTGAACAACCTCTCTAGCACCAAGTGCCCAAGCTCACTCCTGGTCCTCACACGCAGAGGTGGGAGTGGAAAGGCTGGCTGAGAGTAAGTTTGGCAAATGGGACACTTGGAAGATGGCAGGTGTGGGTGAGGAGTGAGGTGTATCAGAGAGCCAGAGAATAATTAATAGCTAAGGGAAAAACGTGAGGGAACAGAACAATTCTGTTTTGCTTCCTTGCAGTTTTTACCCAGGCCTCGTCTGGTTGCCGCTTACAGTTCTCTTCTGTGCTGCACGTGGAGTTTCCAAATGTAGTGTGTTCAGATAGCTGGAAAAGACAGGGGTGGGGAGGGCGGCAAGTACTTTAAAAATCCTATGGACCTCATCATTAGATTTCAGCATCTATTTAGAAAAAGGACTTGTAGTACCCCTCCCCTCCCCAATTGTGGCTAATTTAGTAAGACCCATTTTCCTTGAATTCTCAGTGCTTAATTACTCGGGATTTGTTTGAAGGACAAGCATTTCTTTCTTAAAGGTGTGTTAGGGTTTAGGATTTTTATGGTTGTTTAAATTTCTGAAGCACTCTAAGAACCCTTCCCTTGCCTTTGTTTTTTTGGAGGCAAAGGAAAAATGATCTCCTGGTTTACTTTTGGAATCTGCAAAGCAACTCTGAGGTCCCAGGTGGATTTGGTGTTTGGAAAAGGGAACTTGGGGGAGTAAGTCTGACCCTGAGCCCCCAAGTCAGTGTTCACATTTACAAAAGCAGACCTGGTATCCCCAATTGCTTTTCTCTTGAGGTTGGCTTAACTTTATCTTCTGTCTTGGGTCACTGCCCCTGAGGTGCTTCAAAAGCAAAACCCAAAAGACCCAAAACAAAGAAAGCTAAACCAGATTCAAGGAGAAAATGACCTGGGACTCTTGGGTACTCTTTTACAAAGGCAGAAAGTCACTTCAAGAGTTCCATAGAATGGTTTTAAGTCTCCCTGAATTCATTGTGTAACTTGCAAAAAGTGATCTCAACAGATATGACACCCCAAGTTTCTTGGGTGTAGACTAGGAATGAAACTGTAGGATGGGAAACAGTCAGCAAGTTAAATGCGTTGACACAAACGGATTCTTCAGTAATTCTTTCTCAAGTGATTCAACTGTTTCGAGCATGTAAACGGGACCACCCATATAACCATTTCTTCCTTTAAGCTGATCTTTTTGTTTGCCGGACACACACAGGGAATGCTGAGGAAGTGAAACTTACAACTCACTTACAAATATTGGCATAAATCCACTTTATGCTGTCAGATTAGTTATGAAGGATAGTTTTGAATCCTTGGCAAAAAAAAAAAAAAAGTTAGGATACTAATATCAGATAATCTTATAAATCGTGATGACATAGAACTGAGGAGCATTATTTTGCTATTCATTTTTATATGATCCATACTTTGCTTACTTCCCATAAGGATTTAAGGTGGAATTACTTTACTTGACTATTGGAACAAACCCATTTATAGACCTTAATACCAATTTCTCATTATAATATGCCTGACTTTATCCTTTAATAAGTAATTGTAAAATTGCTTCTGGATAATCTGGGGAGATTTTTGTTTTTGTTCATGTTTGATCTACATCTGTGAGCTTCAGATATATGTTTTAACTAATAAATTCACCTGTTGAGACCACGTCTTACTGTTTATTTATAAGACTGAAAGAGATTTTGTATAATTTATAATAAAGGTATTATTTGTGTACTGCCATCTGAAGGAAGCAAAACTTGAGATAGAGAGCTGAGGTTTTCCATAATTTAGATTTTAATGGTAAGAACGTAAGTGCATCCTGTGAAACCTGAACTGTTGTGAGAGACAGTCGTCAAGGCAGTGACTGTGGGTGTGGAGTGTGAAAGTGAGTGTTACACCTGGGAGCAGTCCAGTTTTCTCTTCCCTTCCTGCCACACTTTGGCTTGTTATGTCCTTTTTAGGCTGTCCTAGTCAAAGACTGGAGTCCTTGGGTGGTGCAAACGATTAAGCACTCAGCTACTAACCGAAAGATTGGTGGTTTGAACCCACCCAGAGGTGCCTCGAAAGAAAGGCTTGGAGATCTGCTTCTGAAAGTTCACAGCTGTGAAGACCCTATGGAGTACACTTCTACTCTGCAACACATAGGGTCTCCATGAGTCAGAATCAGCTCTGTGGCAACTGGTTACTGGTTTAGTCAATGACCACAGATTATACTGCCTGGTCAGAATGGGCATAGGTAACAGCCTATGGAAATGTGGTCAGTCCATAAAATCTGGCTTGGCAAAGTGTAGGGTGGGACTCAGGAATAAAGTCCCAGTTTTGTGTTACATCTTTTACTTTGAAAAGTGAAAAAGGACCATATAATTGTTATGGATGAGGTACACTGGTAGACCATTAAGAAATATTGGTGCCTCTTTCTCTAGGAAGATCATTTAACTCAGTTTACATTAGCCCTAATCCTTTATCATGAGGGAATCTATCCTTCTCACCAATGCGCTGGTAAAAAGCCTGGGAGAGATGGAGGAAAGTCAATTGCTGGCAATTTGCCTGCAGGCCGACATTGGCCAGTTTCAGAGAGCGATCCATGATCCACATAAGTCAAAGCAGTCTGTAATGTGGTCATTTTTTGTACTCATGAGGCCTAAGAAAAAGCTTCCAAGTAAACTTGGAATAGTAGTCTGGCATCATCAATCAATCGGTTATTTCCTCTAAGTGGTTATACTGTGTTGGATACTATATGAGTTTGCCTGAGTGGCTTTGTGAAGTTTGCTTCTTTCATTTATGCCAGCAAGCATTATTATGCATTTGAAAAATCCTTACATACATGAAAACAAATCAGAATATGAGATCAGCATGCTCACTGGCCCCTTCTTTCCTCTCTGCTTATATTCATCTATCCTTTTAGGCATAGACACGGAAATGGTACTCAAGTATATAGCCACTTGATTCATGGGCTGAGAGTAATGACCAAGCAATTACCAGCTTCTACATAAATCAGTGGTTTCTACGTTATTTGACATTAAACTGATACTGTAATTTAAATTTCTTGGATTGTGTGAATAGGTATTTTCCTTCTTTATAATTTCTTAATATCAAAATGTTACTTGTTTTCTTAATAACTGTCTGCCTCCCTACCTATAATGTAAGCTCTTTGAGAAAAGGGACTTTGTCTCATTCATACTGTATCTCTGGAGCCTGACACAGTATCTATATCTAGCGTATTATAGGTGGGCAGTCAATATTTGTTGAATGAGTAAATGAATCTTATCTAGATCCTTGGCTCTTTTATCCACATTCGCAATGCATTTCCACAGTGCATTGCTGTGCCAAATTTATGTAGACTTCCACAGATACCCACAAGTTAACTGTATACATATGTATCTCTTTAAAGTATTAATGTAAATATGAAACCATATAGATTTGTCTACATGTGGACAGGTAGGTTAGATTTTTGTGGTCCCTGTAATTTCTATTGATAAGAGATTACCATATGAATATCTGACCATATATGAAAATTGTAAGCATAGTTATTTCTTTGTAGAGAAAAGTCTGTTTTGTGCTGCAGAAGAACCAATTCTATATTCACAGTTGGAGTTGGTGTAAATTTTTAATCCATAAAATGGGCTCCTCCTTTCCTACCTGGGGTAGATGAGCCCAAGAGGGAAAGAGCCTCATTTTAAAGCCTTTTTCTCTTCTATATCCCAAAGGGCACATTGCCTTTTGGAAAGGAAGAGAGATTACAGCCAGTATATTAACTGGTTACTTTGTGCTGACTTTGTGCAAGCACACACATATGTGCAAACACATACATACAACTGAAAAAAAAAATCCCTTCAAAAGGAAGCTTTTGCTAACAATGCTCAGAGAGTTGTTCATTGTTGAAATTTATTTTCATATATAAATATATAAACTTTATTTCAAACGGTAGAGTTAAAACATGCCCATTGTGGAATATTAGGAAAATAAGGAGGAAAATAATAGTTATCCATAATCTCACCATACAAATAACAATCATTCTTAACATTTTCTCAAATTTTCTTCTTTGATGGGTTTTTTTGTAATTGAAGTAGCAACATTTATCATAAGCATCTTCCCAAGTTATTTAGAATTCTTATAAACACTCATTTTAATAGCCACAAAATATTCATCCTATGGATATATCTTACTACTTAACCATTCTCTTAATATTGAGAATTTAGGTTATTTTCAGTTTTTTGATAATACAGACAACACTTTTGAGGTTAATAATCTTTATACATAAATTTTTTCTACATTTATTAATGTTTCCTGAAGTTATATCCCTAGAAATGGGATTACTGAGTGCAAGAGAATGGTCGTTTTTATAAGCTTTTAAAATACATATTGCGAAATCACAATCCAGAGAAGTTACATTCTCACCATCAGAGTGTATGAAGGTAACTTTTTCTCCTTGAGGAGGGAAAAACGTACCTGTTGCCAAACAATAGGCAAAAATTACAGGGAACATTAAATAAGTAACCCCCTTTTTTAGACAGTATATTCTTTAACATTGTCTCAGGGTAGTTTCAGAACTAGTGTTGCAACTTTTGGTATGGCTTAGGATGTTAACTTGTTGAAAAGAAAATAGTTAATAGTTCAGTTAATTATTTTCATTATAGAAAATTCTATAGAATTATTATTTTCTTTTACAAGAAAGCCTCTACTAGCAGCTGTAAATTGGGTGGGGAAAGACTCAAGTCCCTTACCTTCCTAAGGAAGAGCTTGTTTTTTGTAACCTTTCTTTAGGTGGTTTTTTAATCACAACAGAAGTTTTATCCTTCTCAGAGTCAGTGGGTTGGCTCACATATCCTCTGAGTAAATGCAAATGCTTCCTTCACTTGAAAGAAATCCAGTAGACTCCTTAGTTATCAAGTGAGTTAAAACAAAAAGAAAGAATAATATAAAAACTGAAGGAAGGTAAGTAAAGCATTTAGCTTTCTGAACCATTCAAACGGGGATAGGAAGTTGGTTTTAAATGGCTTAAAGGGGATTAGGGTTTTAAAGTTGGATAAGGAGTTTGGTGCTTTGGTTTAGACATGGCATTGCTTTTAAAAGATTACTTCCATATTTGACAACAGTTTCTTACTGGAGATTATAAAGCAAATAGTCGATTTTAAGGCACCACGGAAAACAAGCGGGTTTCTTTTTGTTGTTGTTTATACAAAATGGTCACCTAGAGTTAACAGACTGATTCCTGAAGCCCTTGTTTTATAATACTACTGAGGATCTATCACCAGGGAGAATCCAGCAGGGGTGGTTTAATGTACTTAATTGAGATTATCTGAGCTTTTGGTTTAAGTTACTTTGGGAAAAGTCTAGGTGCAAACGAATTCTTTGAAAGGTAAACATACTTGCCTCTAAGAAAAAAGGTTCAATTTAAGTTCTTTAAAATTCTTCATACAGTTAGTAGCAACAAACCCTTATTAACTAAATTTTGATAGACTGAATAATGTGTAAAGATAAGTCTATATACCTCCATAAAAGTGTTAATATAAACTAAGTGTTTTCATTATTTTACAATTACTTGAAAATGCAATCAAGAATTCTATTAGACCCCCAGACACCCTCTTAGCTCAGTGGTGAAGTCACTCCTGAGGTTCACCGTTCAGCCGGGGATTGGACAGCCCCATAAAACAAAACAGGACTAATGAGG
>NW_004443943.1:19949847-19981076 GCF_000243295.1 Trichechus manatus latirostris
CACAACTGGAAGAACATAATCGATGTCACTGAATTGTACATTTAGAAATTTTTGAAATGGTGTATCTTTGGCTATGTATATTTTCACCAAAAAAGAAAAAAGGTCCTCCAAGTTCAAGAAGGGAGAGTGTTGACATGTGGGTTTGTTAACCAATGTCATAAAACAATATGCGTACTGTCTGTGTAATAAGAAACTATTTGTTCTGTAAACCTTCACCTAAAGTACAATAAAAAAAAAACTAAAAAAAAATAAAAGAATTCTATTAGAAAGCCACCCCTGACAATTGTAGAAATTTCAAATGTAAAAAGATAGTGTATACTAATTTGGTTGTAAAGTGCAGTGAATGAAGTTTTAAAAATGAATTTCTTTATTCTGTTCCATCTAAAAAGCAGTTCATATTGAAATGATCAAGAATAACATATACTTGATTTATGTATTAGCCATGGGTCAATAATCAAAAGTTGGTTTAACAGTTTCTTGCATCTTCTGCAGCTCCTTGACCTGTTTATGGTTTGGGATTGGTCTACTTATCTAGCTGATTATGGACAACCAGCTTCTAAATACCTTCGGGTGAATCCAAACACAGCTCTTACTCTCTTGGAGAAGTGAGTATATTTTCAAAACTTTTTTGTATAACATTGTAGCATTTTCTGATTCAGTGACAAAATGAAAAACTAGAGATTTCCATCAAAAAATAAATGGCTAAATGGAGCTTAAAAGCTCGGTCCATTTTAATGACCAAAAAATAAGCCCCTTTCTTTCTTGCCCTTCAGGGTTGGTGTGGTTTTTATATGTGATTGCTGTTTATGTTGATATGAACAAAACGTTTTTCCTATTGTATTCTGAATAGCAGGTTTAATTGGCTTAGAAATATGTTTACAGAAGATATAAGTGACAATTGGTGCCCTTAAATTTTTTTACAACACAGGAAAGAAGGTATTTTGTAAAATGTGGCCAGAAATTGGAATGTTTACCACCAGTGCTATCTAAATCCTACCATTATGGGCCTGGACTCTTTGCAGGTAGAGAAGTATGTGATTTGGAAAATTAAAAAGTAGTAAAAACTGAGGTAACAGGACATTTGCTGATGCAACTTATCCAGCTAAAAACAACACAAATTTAAGTGTTACTTTTCCCTCTCATTTTGTGGCAGGTTTTCTCGTCACTTGATAATATTTTCAGTATCAGTATTAAATTTTCCATTTTTGAAGTAAAATTGTATATTATTTTCTCACATTTTAAAAATATTTGTGGTGTATTTGATTTGATAGGACAAAGAACTGTTTAAAATAAATGTGAACTTACTTTTACAATGCCATGAAACACCAGAGGCAAAAATAAAATTACTGTCTTAAATTTTCTAATGCTGTTTTTCCTTTCACCTTGTCTTGCTGTGAATGTGATTTGCAGAGTCCATAGAGGGTATGTATTTTAGCATACTTTATGGAATGATATTAGAAAATAGTATGTTATTAGAAAACTTACGTATTTTAGATTTACATACTAATACAAAAACACCGTTTCACATAGAATGTTTTAAAAAGCTGCTGATTTTTGTGCAGTTGCTGTATCTGTAAGTTTATTAGTACCTATTTTCTTTGAAATACATTTTTCAAACATAGAATCAGTGTGGTATAGTTCAGAGCATGCCAATATATTTTACTTGTAACAGCATAGCTTTTAATTTCCTTTTACTAAGCTTCTTTATTCACATATGTTTCTAGGATGAAGGATACTAGCAAAAAGAACAATATATTTGCTCAGTTCAGGAAGAATGATCGAGACAAACAAAAGTTGATAGAGACAGTTGTGAAACAGCTGAGAAGTTTGGTGAATGGTATGTCCCAGCACACATAGACTTCACATCTCTTGCATTCAGTGATGCCAGATGGACTCAACATTGATCACTAACAAGCACTGGTCGTGATACAGAGATTAGTTTGCAGAATTCAAAAATACAATAGAGAAAAGATACTAATGGGGGCTTTAACAGGAAACAGTAATTTCATTTTTATGGATTTTTAAATAATTGAATACTATTTTATATATGTAAAGTGTGACAGTTTTTTCACTTTTAGGGAAAAAAGGCAAAACAATATATAAATCAGGTCAAAAATTGTATATGAAACTGATTGTAAATATATTAGGAAAACGTATGCCTCTATAAGTTGGTTTTTGTTTTGTTTTGTTTTTCTGTTTAGACTTGAAGGATTGTTTTTTCATAAGTGTCTGGCTTTGCAATGCAGTCATGTCTGATATGGGAGTGTATCACAGTTATTTTCTGACTTTTAGCTTTTATTTTCACCACAGTGTGATTTAAGTAACTAAATTTCTAATTTCTCTGATTCTGATGGGGAAATAGACAAATCTTTAAAGCTCCCAGAAATCAAACTTGATTTGACTCAGTAAGAACCCACTTAGGTGGGTTAATTTAATTGTTCTGAATATGAAGAAACACTGTTTGGATTTTCTAAAGATGCAGTTTTGTTTCTGTTCATCAGGGTTAGTATTTGTAACTATACCGTTTGTAGCTGACCCCATTCTAGGATTTGTTTGGTTTGGTTCAACTTAAAAGAGAGGACAAAGGTTAACGGGCAAACCACTTCAGGTGCGTCGTGTGCTAAAGTAGGTATGTTACTACATACAGAACCACAGGGGTCAGGTTACTTCCTTCACATATAGCAGATCTCAGTACTGTATCCTCAGTGTGGAAACAAGCCAAACCAAATGAACTCTGGAAAACCTAACACAAGTGTACATTTTCATTTGTATGAGTTACCGGGGAATAAACTTAGTAATATAAATCTGATCTGTATTTTTTCTTCATTGTACTTATGCTTACTCCCTTTGCATTTTCAGGATTTATGCCTGTAAGAAACTTATATTTGACTCTGTAAAATAAGTGTAAAAGAATTATATGTATATTCCTTAATTTTGTGATGAAATATTAAAAAGATTGAGCAAGTTGTTGAAAATACATTCCTATTGTGTCTACTCATAGCTTCCTGATTTAAAGCAACTGCTTCTGCTTCAGAGAAGGCAAATTGCTGTTAGTAAACAACTAAAATTAGTTATTGGAATGGGAGTGGCACCAAACCAAAGGAGATAGCATTTGTTCTCTTGACCAAGTCTTACCCTAAAGTATTTCACATTTTTTAAAGTATTACATGGAAAACCTGGTAATTCTTAAGGCGCAATAAAATCTGGAGAAGCGGTGAACTGCTTGCCGTCTTTGAAGACCGTGGAATGTGGCTGCCTCTCTCGTGCCTTTCCCAGCCCTCGATGCCTCCTGGCTTTGGCGGAGGCGTCCGCAAATTGGGAGAGACACTGCATTTGTGCCGCCTGGAGCAGAGCACTGCAGGGCCTCAGCTGTGGTGCCTGGAGGAGTTCCCTTTGCTCTTGACAATAGTTCAGGCACCCCGCACTTCCCTCCACCCTCCAGGTCGCGTTGTAGGGACTAGGACGCGCCGAGTCCTAGGGCTTTTGGAACCTTCGTGTGGGACACAAAAAACCTGAGATGCAACCGTGTAAGCTGACAAGGGATCCCCGGTCATGTTCCTGAAAGGAAGGGAGGGAATGGTGAATTCGGTCCTTGAGCCCCCAATTGCGCCCGAGAACATCTGCTCCTCGTGGGCATAGCACGTCTCTGGAAAGCTTTGGGCAGCAGTGAAACTACAGTCTTTGAAGAATTCCCGAAGTGGTAGATCAGGGACCGACCAGGGAAAGTGGGGGGAGGGGTGATCAGAGAATCTGGGCATTACTGTGCACGGGCTATCCCTGGTAGGTTCTTGTGATGCCAAGGCAGGCATCGACGATCGCAGTGCTCCTGAGAGAGAAACCGAGCAAAGGAGAGAAACTCTAGCCCTTTAACCTTGGGGCGGCGGAGGGAGGGCACCTCGGATTCCAGAGAGAGCCAGCAGCCAGTGGTGGGCCAAGAGCGCTGCGGGGTGCAAGCCCGCATCTGCTCAGCTCGGTCAGTTCACACCCGCTGGGCTCCTGCGAAAAGCCGGAAAGTTCTGGCGCGAAACTGCAGACCCCGCCCGGAGATCAGCGCAGGGTCCGGCCCCTCGGCTCAGCCGGGACGCTGCAGCGGCTGCCACTCCCTATCCAGAGCCGCTTGGTGACTGCGCCGCTGCCCACCACCTCCAATCATGAGTCTGCAAGGAGCGCTTTAAATATGCATAGGCACGTCACGTTTGGTGAACCCGTATCAGTCCATAGGGAGGGAGCCAATATCCATATAAATGTGTCCAGGGTGGGCCGAGAAGGGTTAAACCACTGGAGGCCGGGTGGGGTCTGCAGCCCTGGTGGCCGCAACCCAGGTTGTCAGCGCCAGTGAGTTGTTCCCCTCTTTGCCCTCTCTCGCTGCTGCTATCCATTGAGTGCTGGGCGGGCTCGGGAGGGGGCATTTTCGAGTGCTGAAGCTTGGAGGAGGCGGGAGGTGCCCACGGTTGAGACTGAGCGCGCCGGCCTTGAGGAAGGCACGTTCCTTAAGAGGGCACGGTCACTGCGCCTTCCACTGCCAGTCTGTTATAGAGTCCTCCTTCTCCGAGATAAATCTTGGACTTGGCCCCCAAGCTCCAGGCAATTTCCAACGGAACAGGTGAGCCCTGCGCGCTACCGGCGCCTCAACTCATACCCGCTGCGCTGTAAGTGGCCGGGCGCCCTTAGGCTCGGGATGTTCCCCTGGGGGCTGAGCTGTCTGTCGGTGCTTGGGGCGGCGGGCACCGCTCTCCTGTGCGCTGGTCTGCTGCTCAGCCTGGCCCAGCACCTCTGGACCCTCCGCTGGACGCTGAGCCGGGACCGGACCTGCGCTCTGCCCCTGCCCAAGGGCTCCATGGGCTGGCCGTTCTTCGGCGAAACGCTGCACTGGTTAGTTCAGGTGAGCAGCCCATTGTTCCCTGCCCCCCAGTCTGGCCCCTTCTTCCCCGGCTCCCGCTGGACTCTCCTTGATGCTCTCAGGGTTCGTAGCCTGTCCCTTCCAGTCGCCCAGAGCCTCTGGGAGCGCAGCACAGCCCTCGCCTTTGTCCAGCTGCCCCCCATCCCCGCTCCCTCGAGAGCACCCCGAGACCGCGCATCACCGGAGTCCTCCCAGTGCTACTTAACTCCTCCCGACACAATGCGAGAGTGAACGGAAGGGGTCTGAGAAGTGTGTCGTCCTATTCCTCCAAGCATAGAAAGAGGAATCAGGGGCGCGTCCCAGCTATGAGCCTTTGGGCACTCAAGGCACAGTTCTAAGTCTTGGTTTCCTCTTCTCACTAATGGGAATATAGAAGCATCTGCATTTCCCATAGGGTAGTCGTGAGGTCCAGGGACCCTGTACTTAAAGTGTTTTGTAAAGAGTAACGCAACAACCTGCGGCAAGGAGTTGTTATCAAGGGGCAGTTGGGAGGCCTGGGTCAGATCTCCGGCGGAAGCCCCGCGGCCCCAGCCCACCTCGCTCTGCCTCGCTCGCAGGGCTCGCGCTTCCACAGCTCCCGCCGGGAGCGCTACGGGACCGTATTCAAGACGCACCTGCTGGGCAGGCCGGTGATCCGCGTGAGTGGCGCCGAGAATGTGCGCACCATCCTGCTGGGCGAGCACCGCCTGGTGCGCAGCCAGTGGCCGCAGAGCGCGCATATCTTGCTGGGCTCGCACACACTTCTCGGCGCGGTTGGCGAGCCGCACCGGAGGCGGCGCAAGGTGAGCGGAAGCCAGAGAAGGGGCCGTCGGGACGTCAGACGTGCGGTTCCCGGGCACCTGCTGTGAACCAGGTTAGGGCCATGCGTTAGGGGTACACGAGCTGGTGACCTTGGGCCAGTCCCTTACCCTCTCGGGCTTCGGTTTATAAGGCAAGGACTGTGACTAAACAGTCCCTCCAGCTCTGACCTTCTGTAACTGTGATGGCAGAAGCACTGGAAATTCGGACCTGGCTAGAGATCAGGGAAGACTTCCTTGAGGAGGTGGCAGTTGGAACCTGGATGGATGTGAGGTGCTTTGTATGTCAGAGCAGAACAAAAGGGAATAGCTGAGCAAGAGCCAGTGAGTTTAGGTCCTGGCCGCTTGAAGGGAAGGAAGGCACGGGAATTGGCCTTCTGGCTCCTCCGGGATGGCGGAGCAGATGAGGCCGGACCGCGGCCAGTGCTGAGTTCGCGCTCTCCCCACAGGTCCTCGCGCGAGTGTTCAGCCGCGCGGCGTTGGAGCGCTACGTGCCGCGCCTGCAGGGGGCGCTGCGGCGCGAGGTGCGCTCTTGGTGCGCGGCCCGCGAGCCTGTTGCTGTCTACCAGGCATCCAAGGCGCTCACCTTCCGCATGGCCGCGCGCATCCTACTGGGGCTGCGTCTGGACGAGGCGCAGTGCGCGGAGCTGGCCCGGACCTTCGAGCAGCTGGTGGAGAACCTCTTCTCGTTGCCCCTGGATGTGCCCTTCAGCGGTTTGCGCAAGGTACCGCCGCCCGGGTTCTAAGAGGCCGGAGTCGCAGCCCCAGACCTTCCCTTTAGGGCTTCACGGCGCCCACGGCCTCCCAGACACCCTCGGCGTCCCCCACACACCGCCTCTGCTGGGGCACGGAGGCGTGGTGCAGGGTGGGGAGGAGGCATAGTGTGGCGGTGGGCGCCGGAGGCGGCCTTTGCCCTGACTCACTGTGTGACCCGGGGTGGGCCACACACCTTCTCTGCACCGCGCTTGCCGGTATGCGCTCCAGCCCCACCAGCCGCGGGCTTCCCGAGGTTGGGTCTCGGTGTTGGGCGCCCAGCCAGTGGTCCCGGCGCCTCCCCAGAGCGGCGCCTCGCGGCCGCGCCTCCCGCATCTCTTCGGAAGCCTCAATGGCTGCTGAACGGCGGGAGCGCGAGGGCCACAAACACGCCCCCGGCCCAGCCCGGCGCCAGCCCGGGTCGGAGAGGGGTGGGTGCCGGCTCCCAGTCCGCGGCTCCGGGCCTGCTAGTTTCCGGATCAGAGAACCGCGGCCTGTTAGACTTCAGAGAGATGAGCCCAGCGAGCAGCTAAAAAAGGCCCCATCCCGCTCTCCCTCTCCTCCTGATGTGGGTATTCTCACTGTGCCTATTCCCTGGTTTTCAGTCACCTGGATAAAAATAATAGATATGTACAAAGAGGCATGCTATGAGTCTGAATCGACTCCACCACAAAGTGTTTGGTTTTATAAAGGGGCATACTATGGGCTGAGCATCCTGGATACATTGTCGAATTCAATACTCTCAGCCTGCAAAGTGTTATTATCCCCCACCCTTTTTTTTTTTTTTTAATGAAGAAACTGAGGCTCAGAGTGGTTAAATTACTTACCCAAGATCACACAGCTAGAAGAGCACAGAGGTGGGATTTGAACCCAGATCTCCTCTGGCTCCAAAACCCAAGTGTTCAACTACACTGCTTTCCAAGCTGATATAGTCGTGCTTTTGCTTGTGCTTGCTCTCTGAACTTCTTGTCCACACCCCTTTCCAGAGGCTAATGCTTAGAACATACTAAGTGCCAGGCACAAAGCTAGGCTGGAAGACTGTCAACAGCAGGACCTTGGCAGAGTCAGCACAGCCCTGGAAAGTTTTTGGGTAGGTGTCCAAGCCTGGCCCCCTGAGCCTTCCTGCCCTACTCCTTCTCTTCCTGACCATCAGGGCATCCGGGCTCGGGACCAGCTGCATCAGCACCTGGAGGAGGCCATTGCAGAGAAACTTCGTGAGGACAGAGCTGAGGAGCCAGGTGATGCCCTAGACCTGATCATCCACAGCGCCAGAGAACTTGGCCATGAGCTCTCAGTGCAGGAACTGAAGGTAGGTGGTGGGAGGGAGGCCTCTCCTTCTCCCTCGCCTTCCTTGCCAGCAGCTTTTTACACATATGCTGCTGCCCCAGAGCCACATTCCTGTTTGGCCTCACTCCGAGCAACAGGCACTCCTCAAGATGAACAGAAAGAGGAGACCTAGGTCCCAGTCTTGGCTCAGCTACACCCACTAGCTGTGTGCCCTTGGCCAGTCTCTGCCCTTCTCTAGGACCCTCAGTAGAGGGTTGAAGTATGAATCCTAGCATGACCCGCCTTACAGGTTCTGGCCACAAACACCCCCCTCTCCCCTTCTCTGTCAGTCATGCCGCTGCCTCTGCTGTTTCTTTGACTGTGAAGCCTCTTCACTTCTTTCCTCTCTAAACGCTAAAGGGCTCAGGGTCAAACTCCACATCCTCCTTGAAGCTCCCCCTTCCTCCCTAAATCAACACTCTTCTTCCATGAGCCACCTTGGCATCTGGTTTTTTAATGCTGGTGACTTCTACCTGACTGTTTTGCCACTGCGAAATCTCCTGGAGAATTAGGACCCCTCAGTGGTGCAAATGGTTAACATGCTTAGCTGTAACCAAAAGCTTGGTAGTTCGAGTCCACCCAGAGTTACCTCAGAAGAAAGACCTGGTGATCTACATCCCCAAAATTAGCCTTTGAAAACCCAATGCAGCACAGTTCTACTCTGACTCATGTGGGGTCACCATGAGTTGGAATCGATTCAATGACAACTTGTGGTTATCTAGACATAGAACACATGCAGGAAGAAAGGAGGGAAGCCTTTGAGTGGCCCTAGGGCTCGCTTGAGAACCTGCAAAAGAGTAGAGAGGCCCTTGAGGGACGGAGAAAATTAGATATGGGAACACCTCAATCCTTCTCTAAGCAATTCCCCAACTCCCATCCTTTCTCTGGGCCTCATTTTCCCCTTTCCAGCCACCAGCTGCTGAAAGAGTGGGGCTCAGCCTTAGTTTCTCCTCTGAGAATGGGGCTAATACTCTCTGTCCTGACTCCTGGGTGGTTGTGAAGTTGAGAGGAGTCGAGCTGGTTCAAAGGAGCAGGTGGATGAGACATCTCTGAGCTGTGAAGGGGAGTGATATGGAAAGGAGCGGATGGTCCCTTTCTCTTGTCAGGGCTAAGGAGGGGGTGACCAGTGCCAAGAACCTCAGGGTTCTTAGGAAGGAACCCACTGGTCAAGAATCTTCAGTTCTGGCATGGATGTCAGTGGCAGACTAAGGAGGATGTTGGGGCCCTGGGGTCTCCATCCTGCCTGACTCTCCATCTTGTCTGGGACAGGGTGGGCAATTTTGGCCTCAGACCAGGTCATTCATTCCACAAATTTTATTATGTACCTATTTGGTGCCAGGCTTTGTGCTGGGGCTGAAGGATACAGCTGTGGGCAAAACACAGCCTCTGCCCTTGAGGTAATGAACCCTGGTGGCGCAGTGATTGAAGTGCTTGGTTGCTAACTGAAAGGTTGGTGGTTCAAACCCACCAGCCTCGGTGCAGGAGAAACATGTGGCAGTCAGCTTCCATAAAGATTCCAGCCTGGGAAACCCTATGGGACAGTTCTGCTCTCTCCTACAGGGCCGCTAGGAGTCGGAATGACTCTCCAGCAGTGGATGGGTTGGGCCCTTGGTGCAGGGAGGAGAGGTACACATTCATCCTGTGACCACACAGTCAGTGTGAAAACACAAACTGTGGGGGCTGCTAGGAAGGAAGACACCCACCAGGACCTGGGAGGAGAGAAGCAGGAGTAACGACTGGGGCCTGGAGGATAAAATCCACCAGGTCCCTTCTCTGCCTTTCCTGAGCAGGGCTGGAGAGGAAGAGGCTTAGTGACTCACTGAGACCACTCCAGTAAGCCTGGAAACCCGAAGTCATGATGTTCGCCTTTGCGCGCGGCTGGCACTGCTGCGGCCGTCCGGCCATCTGTGTGTGGTCAGTAACAGGACACACAGGTGGTGTTGGAGGCAGCACCTTGAGGTGGTTAAGAGCACTGGGCTCCTGAGCCTGATTGCTGGGAATACCAGCTGTAGGAACCTTTGCATAAGACAACCTCTCCATGCCTCAGTTTTCAAACCTGTTAGAACGAGGGCGGTAATTGTGCCTCAGAGTTGAGGTGAGATTTGAGTAAGTGAATATATTTAAAGCACTAAGAATAGTGCACAGAATAAGCTCCTAGCATTATCTCTCGGAATCCTCCCAAGACAAGTGGATAGATCCTGTTTTTCCCGTGTTGCTATATGTGACTTTCTCAAGAGGTAGACTTGGGATTCAATCAACTCGCAGCCGCCACGGTAGCTAGTCTCGGCTCGCCGGCCTTTGCTCAATGGTAAATGCGGTGATTTTGTGTCCCCGCCATGGAGCCGTCGGATCACTGCCCCAGGTGACTCCGCCGACCGAGTCTGAGCGCCGCCCGGAATGTCTTGCAGGAGTCGGCTGTGGAGCTACTCTTCGCCGCCTTCTTCACCACGGCCAGTGCCAGCACGTCCCTCATCCTGCTGCTACTGCAGCACCCGACAGCCATCGTCAAGATCCGGCAGGAGCTGGGGGCTCAGGGGCTAGAGCGCGCGTGCAGCTGTGCGCCCGGGGCCGCAAGGGGCGGCTCAGGGCTCCGGCCCGACTGCGGCTGCGAGCCAGACCTCAGCCTCGCGGCTCTGGGCCGTCTGCGCTACATCGACTGCGTGGTCAAGGAGGTGCTGCGCCTCCTGCCGCCGGTGTCCGGGGGCTACCGCACAGCACTGCGCACCTTCGAGCTCGACGTAAGTGCGCCTCGCCCATCCCGCTGCCGGCATCCTGCCGCCTCTGCGGGGCGGGGGTTGGGGCGGGCTGTGGGATTAGGACGGCGAGGTCTCTTTCCTTCGTCTCTCAGAGCCTCGGCTTTCCCGCCTGTAGAGTGGGCCGAACCCTGTCTCACCCGCCTGGATCTCGGGTTGCGGGACGCGAAACCTGGCGCCTGGCGAACCGGCAGGGTTAAGGGCCGTTTTGGAGAGGCCCGGGTCGTCAACTCAATTAGAGCTGAGTTAGAATAAAAACATACTTTTCTCCGAGCAAACCCCGCTCCAGCCAGTAAGTCTGGGTGGGGAACAAAGAGAGCCCCCCAGTATAGCCCGTACCCCACCCCTCTGGCTCCCTCACAAGATCAAGAAACTGATTACGATTACCTGTCCAGGTCCCCGCAGAGCCCGGATTCCAGGAAAGCGCGGCAATTAAAATATGGGGTTGACTCTTTTAATTGTCTGATCGGATTGGCTGGGGCTGGACAAGGTTAAGATCTAGGCCTGGCTCCATCTCTGTATGACCTTGGACAGTTTCCTTCCCACCCTGAGCCTCAGTTTACCCTCTAGGAAGAGGCTGTTTTAGTCCTTTCTGGCTCTGACACTGCAGGTGGGGCTGGGGCTGTGTGGCATGGCGGCTGCATCAGAGAGTGGCGCCCTTGCGCTGCTGAACTGATGATGCTTGCCTGGAAGGTTGTGGCTGTAGGTCCACGTGAGGCAGAGAGGGGGCACCTCCTTCCCTGACACTTAAAGCAGCAAACATCCATGGCACGTTGCGCGGGCATCAAAGGGGCTGGGATTCTGCCCTCAAGGAGCCGGAGGTGGAGAGAGGGCTGGCAGCTTCATCCCCAACTGTGCTGTAGGACACGAAAACATTTTGAAAACTGGCATTTGAACTGGGCTAGTGAAGGATTGGCATGGGAACAGTGCACCAGAGGGAACAGCCAGGCAAAAGTAGGAGGATCAGTGAGATGTCTAAAAGTGTCTTGGATGCAGTGTCTAGGGATTCAGACTTCATTCTGCAGGCACTAGTGTGCCCAAAAAGACCTTAGGGAAACAGAGGGAGAAGAGCACAGGCCATGCAGGGTGAGGGCTGGGGGAAAGATCTTGGCTACCCTCCACTTTACAGATGGGAAAACTGAGGTCCCGAGAAGAGAGAGCACTACTTGGGTGATTCCAAAATGTTCTGTCCACCTCTTGGGAGACTGACTAGACACCCTGAAGCCAGTAGAGGGGAGGGTAGCAGGATAGACGGGGTTAGAAACCAGGTCTGAAAGAGGAATGATTTTAAAAGCTGGGAGAGGGAGAGAGACCATGAAAACTGCCTTCCAACATTTTAAGGACTCCCCAGTTTAATTCTCACGTGGACCTTCTTAAAGTGTGGCTACCAGATCTGAACATTATTGACCAGCTAATGGGTGGGAAGGTCCCTGCACTAGGCTGCTAACCTAAAGGCTGGCAGATCAAACCCACCCAGTGGCACCACATAAGAAAGTCCTGGCAATCTACTCTTGTAAAGATTACAGCCAAGAAAAGCCTATGGAGCAGTTATACTCTGTAACACATGGGGTAGCCATGAGTCGGAATCAACTGGACACAGCCGGTTTGGTATTTTGGTTTTAATGGGCAGGAAGGACTGGGAGGCAATTTTCAATTCAATACAAAGAAGAGCTTTAAATTGAGCTGACCATAGAGGAACTGGGGTCCCTGTCATTTGCGTTGTTCCTGCCCAGTTAGGACTAGAATTTAGGTAGATGCAAACTAGAATTTAGGTCTCATGAGCTAATGTCAGGGAAAAAAAAAAAGACAAAAATAAAACACGAGGACATAAATAATAATCAATCCCATTCACTGAACATTAATATATGTGCCAGATACTTTATTCCAATCCTCACAACAATAAAGTGGACATTTTTGTCCTCATTTTATCAATTACGAAACTGAGGATCAGAGATATTGAGTATCTAGCCCAAGGTCACACAGCTAACTACATACAGAACGAGCTGAGATTGGAACGGAAAGCATCTTGCTGGCTTCCGGATTAGTAGCGCGTTCCCGCGGTTGTAGGGAGGCTGTTCGATGCACCTGGAGTGGAGGGTCGATTCTACCGGGTTTCCAGGTGCCTCCTGGTCAGGCCGGTCTCCTCGCCTCCCCGCAGGGCTACCAGATCCCCAAGGGCTGGAGCGTGATGTATAGCATCCGGGACACGCACGAGACCGCCGCGGTGTACCGTAGCCCGCCCGAAGGCTTCGACCCCGAGCGGTTCCGCGCGGCGCGCGATGATGCGCGAGGATCCGCGGGCCGCTTCCATTACATCCCATTCGGCGGCGGTGCGCGTAGCTGCCTCGGCCAGGAGCTGGCGCAGGCGATGCTCCAGCTGCTCACAGCGGAGCTGGTGCGCACAGCGCGCTGGGAGCTGGCCACACCCGCCTTCCCCGCTATGCAAACCGTGCCCATTTTGCACCCGGTGGATGGGCTGCAGCTCTTTTTCCACCCGCTCGCGCCTTCGGCCGCGGGGGATGGGCTACGTCTCTGACACGCAGCGCTGCGTGTCACCGCTTGGCCAGTGGCTGCGGCACGCATTCAGCGCAGCCCATCTGCTGCTTCCCAGTGCTGGGTCCGGCGGCTACTCACTTGCTCACTGGTTCAACAAACGTTCACCAAATGTATCTCTGTGCTGGACTCTGAAGGACGCCGTGCGGGAGCAAGCTGTGAGCCACGGCTGCGGCGAGGGAGAAGCGCCCAGGCCGGTGTGAAGGTGCCTCCTACGCTCCGCGCCCTGAGGAAGGAAAAGTCAGGGGCGAAGCTTCTTAAACCCTTCACAGGATAGCGAAGCAGGAATGGAGGGAACAGATCTCAACTAGGAACTACCTGGGCCTCGCCTTCCGGGGCCAGTCCCAGGAGGGCACATGGCTCGCGGGGCGGCGGGAAGGATTGCGCCTCGCAGTCGGTGCCAGAGAGCCGGCGCACGAGGCAGAATCTGCAACCCTTGCTGGAAGCAGGGACTCCGCGAGTGCGGCCCTGGACTGGCTTTGAACCTTAGGAAGACACATGGAGAGGGCACCTAACGGAAGGTCTACAGGCAGCTGGCCTCCGGGTTCGTAGGCCGGGCCACTTCTGCTGGTCTCGGCGGAAACCCAGAACTGCAGGAGCTTCCAGGGCTCTAAACAGCTCTACGCCACCGGATTCTGCTGGCGACTTCTTAAAAGAAAAATTCCTATTTCAAGAACGCGTTTAATCTTCCCATTTATACAGGAGAAAGTAGCACACAGAGAGGTCTCTAAGTCTGATTGTTTTCATGGAGACTGAGACATAATCAGAGAGGTTTGGGATATTTGTAGTAAAAACAGGAAGGCCAAGAAATAAAGTTTCCTGGCAGCGGTTGAGGAAGGAGGCTAGAGGTTTAGCTGGGCACTACTCCCTGGGAAGGCGCGGGGTGGAGGGTAGGGGAGACCCTGGGAAGGACCCACCCCAGCGAATGCCCGGGGAGGATTGGAGCCAGAAGCTGGGAGGTGAATTATCTCTGCGGTAGCTGGCTACAGGGACGTCCTGGATTCCTGCCTCAACCTCCTTCTGTTGCAGAGATAAACTGAGGAGTAAGTGAGGCAAATGACTCGCCTGAGGAACCAGCAACAGGCTCCTGGACTCCGCAGCCAGTGCCCCCTCTACCCCATCATTTACCCCCGCCCCAGCCTTGGACCCTTGGCCATCATGTAGGACTGAGCTCTTTTCTCCTTTCATAGTGATCCTTGTCTTGGCTTAAGGGCTCTCTCTGAGCCTTTCTAACACTGAGGTTCCTTCCAGTATTTAAATCAAAGCCCAGAACCTTCCCGCCATTCCCAGAAGCGCACCTGCAAACTACCACCCATCTTCCGACAGGCCCAGGAAGCTGGACATGAGGGGTGAGCCAGGAAAGTTGCCACTCAGGCCCGAGCTGACCCCTTAGTGAACCAGAAGGAAGCTGGTGCCCTCCTGACCTTATGCTTAAGGTGGATCCCGGGGCCAGAAGGAAGGGGGGACGCAGCTGGCGTGCGCAGAGTCGGTGGCTCAAGAGCGCAGCGGGCCCTTCCGAGCTCAACTGACACCGCAATAACCCCCATCCGGGGCAATTCATCACCTACTGCAGCGCACAGGCCGGCGCCAAGCCCTGAACTCGGCGGGCGCCAGGGGCGGCAAAGGTGGGCAGAACGACGGCCTGCCCTCAGGGCGCTCCTGAGGCCGCGGAGAGGACTGCGGCCCGCGGAAGCGCGGAATGGGTTTGAGTGAGGCCGCTGGGGTTTCTGGCCTCGGGGTTGATTTTGATTTGGCGATGAGGAGGCTCTCAGAAGCAGAATAGTCCCTCGAGCTGGTTCCAACAGACCTGGTTTATCTGCTCTGTCGTCTGGACTAACTATAAGCCCCTGTAGCGGTGACTTTAAGTGTACTTTAATTTTCCATTGGTACATCATATTCAGTAATATAAAGAATATATGAGCTCCGGTTTTAGGAGCTTTGAAATCAGCTGGAGAACAGCAGGCCTGATTCTTGCCCTCCTGGACTTGATGTGCTGATGAAGGAGGTTGACAAATAAAAGAGCAAACAACAGAGCAAGAATATGTCAGATGCTATAGGTGCTGTAAAGACAATAAAACAGGCGAGGTAATACAGAGTGCCTCGGGGCTGAGCTTCACTGGGTGAACCGGGAAGGCCTTTCTGAGGAGGTAACATTCGACTTTGGGAAGGAACCAGCCAGGGCGACCTGGAGGAGGGGCATCCCAAGCAGAGGGAACGGCATGTATAGAAGCCCCAAGGCAGGAATGAGTGTGTTTAAGAGCTAGGAAGAAGGGGGTTGAAGGGAGAAAGGTGGGGGAGGGGTTCATCGGCTGCTCTAGCTCGTTTGACTCCAGTCTACCTCTTGGGTCCTCATCCTCTCTCCCCAAGGAAAAAGCAACTCTCCTCCCTAACCCTTAGAAACAAGGAGACTGTTTTGTAAACATTTGGGGAACATTTTGTTTTCCAGTGAACCAAACCCCCTTCCCGACCACCACCACCCAAGAAAGCTTGGAGAAGTTCCTAGATCAAAGTTCTTACTGGGTAGGTAATTTATTGACACCCTCCTCCCCTTCAAGATGTTCTTTAATGATCTCTTTCACTCATTACCGTTTCATCCTTTCCTGCCCGACGCCCCCGCCGGTCTGGATGGGTAGATAGATAAATTTTTTTCCCCTGTGGCTATTTCCAGAGAGCAGGCCCTGCTCATCTTGTAACCCGGCGCGCGCTGAACTTGGCGAGTTGGCCTCGCAGAGTTCACCCGGATGTCACGGTCCGGTCTGTAGGGGTCACAGGCGGGTCAGGCCGGAGGATTGGGAATGGGCCCCAGGTCACGCCTCTGCTCACCAGCTTTGCTCACTGGTCAGAGGCACTGTCCAGAAAGGGGTGGGCCCAGGATTTCTGAGAATTACCTCTTGCGCTACTCACCCCAGTTCCTGAGGGTTCCCAGGAGTTTGCTTGCACTGTTTACAGTCACCAAATCGTTAGGCGAAATGACAGTGGGAGAGACCCCCTCTTCAGAGCCTCTGAAACACACCCCTGGTGACCACAGCCCGGACTTTGCGAGTCCCTATAATCTTCGCAGACATTTTCCGACCCCGCTAGGTTTCCGGACACCGCAAGAGAGCCACGTCTTTAACAGTTCTCAGGGTCAAACAGCTTTCTATCACCAAAGGACGCTTTCCAAGGCGTGTGGCGTGCTCCTGCGAGAGCTGTGTTCAATTTTAAACATATGTACACAATTCTGTTTTGTTTTCGGCGCTGCTAGTGCGTTCAGTGTCCAAACCAGGGGAGCGTGTGGCCCTGACTGGACCAAAGACTTGTGGCTCCGCCAAGTGGGAAGCGGGGAACGCACCTGCGCTCCCAGCAGTGCCAGGGCGCCAAGCATTGGCTGCAGCTGCAGCTCATAGTTTAGCAAAGGCCAGGAGACCCACATCCGAGTACGGTTTCCCCCAAACCTCCCATTAGCTGCCGGCAGAGGTCTGGGTTGTGGGCCGAACACTCCTCCCACCTGGGTGGGGGCAGTGGCTCTGAGCTGGGTCTGAGCTGCGAGAGCAGAGGAACGCTCCAGTGTGTCTGCGTCCAGGCGGTCCTGGTAACGCAGCCTAGGGTGCCTGGAACCGGAGGAATATTTGCAACCAGAGACCCCTTTGGGGAATTCACAACTACCCCAAAATGTAGGCAGACCGGGAATAATCGCCCCCATATTAAAGAGGAGGAAGCAGGCACAACGATGTTTGATGACTTGCGCAAGGTCACGCAAGTACAGATGGAGCCAGGACTCGGAGCTTTCCTTCCTCTATCTCCTGCCAGGGCTAAAGACCCTCTATCCGGCTGCGTACTAACTAGGGCCAGGACCCTCGGAATCTAGCGGGCTGTGGCCAGATCGCGGAGTGTGGCGCCGATTACGGAGCTGCTGATGAATTGTCCCCGCTGTGCCCCACTGGGACGTCAGGGTTGGGGGTCAGGGTTGCACGTGGAGTCCCGAGGGACCTGGAGGTTCTCTTGTACCCTTAAGTAGAACCTTCCAAGACTTCATGGGTGCGAGCCCTCTTGCGGGGGCTGGGGAGCTGGGATTCACCTTCCACCGGTCATGCCTAACTCCCCGCCGCTCCCGCTTGGGCCCTGGCCCTGGGCTCTTCTGCGGGATCTTCGGAAGAGTCGGGAGCCCTGCTTTTTGCTCTACGTTCTGGACCTCAATTTCATCACCTCTGGGGCGAAGCAGCTGGGCGGTCCCTGAATGCACTTCCCCAGTAGGTGGAAGGGAGCCCACCTGGCGCCTGTAAATGCAAAGCCCTTGAAGGCTGCCCTGGGCTGGGATGGCACGTCGAACCTGGCGTGAGGGTTTCCAAAGAGAGTGCCCGGGAAGGCCAGGGCTTAGAGTTCCAGCTCCCCGGAGCCTGGGGCGACAGGGCGGTCTAGGAGCTCCGCACACCTTGGATGGGGGAGGCGGGCAGCTCCTAGCCCCGCACCCCAGGAGGCGCGTCCCGAGCGAAGCCGCTACCGCGCCGCCTCTGCCTGGGCGCGGAACAAACGGTTAAAGATTTTGGGCAGCGCCTCGCGGGGGGAGGAGCCAGGGGCCCAATCCGTAATTAAAGATGAACTTTGGGTGAACTAATTTGTCTGACCAAGGTAACGTGGGCAGCAACCTGGGCCGCCTATAAAGCGGGTGCGCAGCGGGGTTGGGAGCGCTTGCGGCGGCGGCAGGTGGCGCGGGAGGCTGCGGCGCGCCATGGGGCTGCCCGCGCTTCTGGCCAGTGCGCTCTGCACCTTCGTGCTACCGCTGCTGCTCTTCCTGGCAGCGATCAAACTCTGGGATCTGTACTGCGTGAGCAGCCGCGACCGCAGCTGCGCCCTCCCTTTGCCCCCCGGGACTATGGGCTTCCCTTTCTTTGGGGAAACACTGCAGATGGTACTGCAGGTAAGGGAGTTTGGGGCGGGTCAGGACACTTCCCCGGAGCCCGGCTCGGCTTTGGGCTTCCCCTGCAGCCGGAGTAGGCGCCCCTGGGAAGGACGCTACTACCGCTAGGAGCAGGGTTAACCCGAGACGCGGCGCTCCCCGGCGCCCCCTCACGCCGGTCTCTCTCCTCCGCCTTCTCGTAGAGGAGGAAGTTCCTGCAGATGAAGCGCAGGAAATACGGCTTCATCTACAAGACCCATCTGTTCGGGCGGCCCACGGTCCGGGTGATGGGCGCCGACAACGTGCGGCGCATTTTGCTTGGGGAGCACCGGCTGGTGTCGGTTCACTGGCCGGCGTCGGTACGCACCATCCTGGGCTCCGGATGCCTCTCCAACCTGCACGACTCCTCGCACAAGCAACGCAAAAAGGTGAGGGCGGGGGCGGCGGCTGCCTGGACAAGGAGAGAGCCCCCATTCGCTGGAGAGGTTCAGACAGAAAGATGCTGGGTGAGCGCTTGCAACGTGAAGCGTCTGCTAGGACCCGGTCCAAGCCCCAGTTTAGCTTTCTCAGCCGGGAAGCGCCTTGGGTCTGGTAGGGCTGGTAGTGAGTTGGAGAGGGGTAGAAGGGGTCCGGGTTCATAATGCTTTCCCCTTCTCGGGGCTCAGGTGATTATGCAGGCTTTCAGTCGCGAGGCGCTCCAGTGCTACGTGCCAGTGATCACGGAAGAAATTAGCAATTGCCTTGAACACTGGCTGAGCTGCGGCGAGCGCGGCCTCCTGGTCTACCCCGAGGTGAAGCGCCTCATGTTTCGCATCGCCATGCGCATCCTGCTAGGCTGTGAGCCTCGGCTGTCGGGTGGCGGGGACGCTGAGCAGCAGCTGGTGGAGGCCTTTGAGGAGATGACCCGCAACCTCTTCTCGCTGCCCATCGACGTGCCCTTCAGCGGGCTGTACCGGGTAAGGGCTGCATGTCCCGTGCGGAGCTAGGGGCGCAGCGATGCGGCAACAAGAACGCAGGGCGTTTGCTCACTGCCGCGCGCTCTCTGTACTCAGGGAATGAAGGCGCGGAACCTTATCCATGCGCGCATCGAGGAAAACATTCGCTCCAAGATCTGCCGGCTGCGAGCGGTCGAGGCGGGCGGGGGCCGCAAAGACGCGCTGCAGCTGTTGATCGAGCACTCCTGGGAGAGGGGAGAGCGGCTGGATATGCAGGTGAATGGTGGATTCCGGAAAAGGCCCTGCGAACTTTGAACCCCTGGCTCTCCAAGGGCGGTTCCCCGAGCCCCCCATGGGGCTCTGCTTTCCGAAATGGGCAGTCTGCATAGACCCCAGCGATAGGACTCCCGAAGGTTGAGACACCAGGTCAGGAAAACAGCAAAAGAGGCTGCAGTGTCCTCTCGCCCCTCCAGGTTTTCAAAGGCAGCGTTGGAATTTGCAAAGTGTAAATTTTGCTAAATTCTACCAGTTAAGAAATTGGCCGTTTGACTATTAAAGATAATGCTTGTCTTGAATTTTTTTGTCAGCAAAACTTCTAGTCCTTCTAATCTTCCATCTAGAACCCTCAGTCTGGTTCTGAGTAATCGCTCTGTAAAACTGCAGGCAAGTGTATATTCTTTCTGTAAAAACATTCGTCTTAATTCCATTCTTAGGCATTAAAACAATCTTCAACCGAACTCCTTTTTGGAGGGCACGAAACCACTGCCAGTGCCGCCACGTCTCTCATCACTTACCTGGGGCTCTACCCGCACGTTCTCCAGAAAGTGCGAGAGGAACTTAAGAGTAAGGTAAGGGGACTCTGGGGGCTTCCTATTAGCTTAAGAAATTCAGCTGCTCCCAAGCCTACTTCCAAATATTAAGTAAGTGTGCTGCCTTTGCTAAGTATTTTGAAAGTGCGGAACCAAGTGGTGGGTGTGCAGGTGGGAAGAGAAAATCGGCTTTGTGAATAAGAAGGAAGGAATCTTGAGCTGTGATGCCACGGCCTTGGGCAGAGTTTGACCTTGTATTTCCCCCTTTCCCCTTTTGCAGAACCTTGGAGATTTCAGAAAGCTTCCACTTTCTGGGATTTGTGTATTCAATGGCATAATAGGAACTCTGATCAGTGTGGGCGGTGGTGGGGATGGGGGAGAGGCTTGGCCTTTCTAACTGGTGAGCAGCATTCTTCTGGAATAGTAGATAGATAATGGATCTGGGCAGAGAGGTAGAGGCCAATGGTCACTGGCTGCTTACTGTTTCCCCCTCATGCTCTCCCATCATGGGGCCTTTTGGGTTTCCTAGCCACTTAAACCCTGTTTACATCTGCCAGGCTGATTTTATTGGAGCACAGAATCACCTTTCACCTCTGTATGACTGTTTTGATAGGGTTTACTTTGCAAGAGCAATCAAGACAACAAGTTGGACATGGAAATTTTGGAACAGCTTAAATACATTGGGTGTGTTATTAAGGAGACCCTTCGACTGAATCCCCCAGTTCCAGGAGGGTTTCGGGTTGCTCTTAAGACTTTTGAATTGAATGTAAGTTAAAAGTTTCTCTCCCCCCCTCTTTTGTTATTGCTTTAGACCTCCCATTGCTTCTCTGAGCATTGGCTTAAATCCCTTATGCTTTTGATAACATTGTCTTGCCCCACGTGGACGCATGTTTCAGCCACCTGAAGGTCTCACTTCTCTTTTAACTCATAATTCCCTAAAGGTCTTCACTGATAGCTTTTTGTTGTTGAAAGTTAAATTCCAGTTTGTCAGCTTATGGAACTTCATAATCTTTTGCAGGGATACCAGATTCCCAAGGGCTGGAATGTTATCTATAGTATCTGTGATACTCACGATGTGGCAGACATCTTCACCAACAAGGAGGAATTTAATCCTGACCGATTTATGCTGCCTTACCCAGAAGACGCATCCAGGTTCAGCTTCATTCCATTTGGAGGAGGCCTTAGGAGCTGTGTAGGCAAAGAGTTTGCAAAAATTCTTCTCAAAATATTTACAGTGGAGCTGGCCAGGCATTGTGACTGGCAGCTTCTAAACGGACCTCCTACAATGAAAACCAGCCCCACCGTGTACCCTGTGGACAATCTCCCTGCAAGATTCACCCATTTCCAGGGTGAAATCTGATCACTGTAAATGCCCAAACCTCAGACTTGTTGGAAGTGTACATATGAGTTTTTATATAGTGTTGTCTGCTGAGTTTATTGTATTTAATTCCTAAATGTATATTGTAATATTTATGTGTCTCTACTATAGCACCATAGTCTCCCAATATTAAAATAATGAATTAGTGTAATTTCCAAATAAAGTAAATTTCTAAGGCGCTTTTCGTGCCTTTGAGATTCCTCTCAGGGAAAACGCATCAGTTTAATATTTGTCCTTCCTGTATTAACCAGGTTTCTAAATGTCTACATGGGTTTATTTGTCACCAGTGCCTATCTATTTTCAAAGGTAGCTTTGTAAACTCTTCTCTGGTGATTTAGTCCCTATTTGGAAAAAATCTATCAAAAAGTTAAGTATGTATGTGTTTTTGTTTGTTTTCCTTTAGGGAAAGATGAATTTGAAAAGGTACCACTTTGAGAACTATTGTATTCTAATATAACACTGCAGCCCACCTAACAATAAATATAATGAATCCATGTTGTTGGATAGTGCCAGAACTGTTTTCCGATGTTAACTGGTTTTAGGTCGGATAAAGCCAGTCACTCCAATTATGGGCAGTTATTGATGAAAATGAGGTAAAAAAAACATCATCAGTGTGTCACCTTTACTCCAAGGTTGCAGATGAAAAGAGTATTGGGAAAGACCCATCTCTGGTTTAGATAAGCTAGTCCAGGTTTTCTTTATTCAAAATAAGACAGGAGGAGTAGATTTAGCAAACTGATAGATAAAGTTTTTATCTGTCCCAGGCAATAGGGTGTGAGCCTGACATGACTGATAAAATGGCCCAGGCATGACCCTGTGAACCTTGGCTAACCTCCGTGAAAGCACAGTTTTGTCACAGTTCTGACCCTGGCATAGCCACGTTGTGAACCGAAGGCCTGACTCTCAATCCAGGAAGGTTAGCCCTGGTGACTTGCTTATGCAAGCACATTTTCAGTTTTGAAATGACACAGTCCGCTTACTAAACCTCTGATGGCTTGTAGGTTTTGGACTTTAAATTTTTCATTACAATTTTAGAATTTGGCAATGCTGTAGAAACCGGGTGGTCTTAAATAGGTATTTGAAAAGGGTTCTGGCTACAATTGGTTACATGTTCTACCTGATTTCAGTTTTTAGTTTTGCTTTGCACTTACTGTTGAACTTCTCTGATTTTTAAGGGGTGTTTACATAATAACTGATAATGCCTTATAATAACCTTATAATGTCTTTGCTTTAAAAATGAGATTTTTTTTTTTAAATGAGGCTTATTTAGTTTCAGCAAAAGCTTGAGGGTACTGTAGTGTGTGAGCCCCCCAGCCTCCATCCATATTAACACTCACCCTGGATCACTTCAGCTAGAAGAGCGCTAGCCTGAGGGCATTATTTCAGATAATTTATGCAAGGCCATTTTTTTTAAAAAAAAGATTTCAATACTTTTCATTTTGCCTGAGGACAGTTAGCCTTTAAAAACAATGTCTTAGTTACATAGTGCTGCTAAAACAGAAATGCCACAAGTGGATGGCTTTAACAAACAGAAGTTTATTTTCTTACAGTTTAGGAGGCTAGAAGTCCGAATTCAGACCGCTGGCTCTAGGGGAAGGCTTTCTGTCTCTGTCTGCTGGGCGCCGGGGATGGGGTGGGGGTGGTGGTCCTTGTCTCTTCAGCTGCTGCTTCCTGGTTCCTTAGAGATCCCCATGTGTCTTGGCATCTATCGTACCCCATCTCTGCTCTGCTCGCTTGTTTAATCTCTTTTATATCTCAAAAGAAATTGACTCGAGATACACCCTACAGTAATCCTGCCTCATTAACATAACAAAACACCCATTTCCAAATGAAATTATAACCACAGGCATAGAGGTTAGGATTTACAACACGTATTTTGGGGAGACAGAATTCAATCCATAACAAACAATGTCTTTGGTGACACCATGGCCATGTGTCTCTCTGAGCATAGTGCAGTAAGGAATTGAAGCCATTTCAGCATATAATTCAATTTTTAAAATCCACTTTTATTCTTTATCCGAAGAGCTTTGAAGAAAGTGCTTCTGGCTCGTATTTCCCAGGGCTACATTTATCCCAATTACAATGATCGATTACAGAGTAGTGCAGAATTCACCTTGAAAATGTGTTAAAAACACAATCTTTGATAATGCGCTTAGTGCTGAGTAAAGGGGGATTAGAAACGTGAGTGCAAGGCTGAAATCAGCTGTCATATGGGACACAACATGGGCCTGGGGCCCATCTATTTCATGGCACAGGTACCTCTGGGCCAGTGTCCACACATCACCCAAGGGAGAAATGTTTCAGGATGAAGTCACTGTACTAGATTTAGACTTGACCAAATTGTGGAAGGAGGGGAGACCCCCTGTGGGAAGTGACCCTTCCAGGCTCCCAAGGACATGGCATTGTGATGGAGGGGCACTGTGCTCGCCAATGCCTTGGGTCGACCTGCCAAGCTGGTCAAGTTGGTGCCCTCTGCATCCCCTTTCATGAAGGACTTTTGCCATCTCCCATACCCCTCCTTCTCTTCCGCCAAGGGTATGGTCTCACCACAGACAGACCATCAAAAGGACAGGGTCTAAGAATGCTTGAGCTTTGAGGTGTCCAATCACAAGGACAGTAACCCTCACCTAGCTCAGCTGTTGGAGGCTCAGAGATGGACAGTGATTTACCTGAGGTCACACAGTAAGTGGTAGAACCAAGATAGGCCTCCTGCTCCTTTTATCTTCATCCTTTCCTTTTCTTAAACAGCTAATACCAGTACCAGTTGCCACTGAGTGGATTTCAACTCATGAAGACTTCATGTATGCAGAGTAGAACTGTGCTCTATGGGGTTTTCATGGCTGTGATCTTTTGGAGGCGGATCGCCAGGCCTTTCTTTTGAGTTGCCTCTGGGTGGGTTTAAACCACCAATCTTTATGGTTAGTAGTTAAGTGCTTAGCAGTTTGCATCACTGAGGGACTCCAAACAGCTAATAACACCTGCTTACCTTCTCTTCAACTTTCTCTTACCAGGTAACTTAACCCTGGACTCTCCACCTCCTGACTTTCCTTCATGCCTCTGCCATCATTCCCCTGTCACATGACAGTGCAGATTAACTCTCCTGCAGGCCACCAGAGGCAACTGGAGAAATGGGAGCCGCGAGAGGAAGTGCTCCCTCAGGCCCCTGTCTCCCGTGTGGTTTCAGGGTACTTTTTGTACATTGCCAATCCTCAGAGGTCCACAAGGGGGCGGGCTTCTCCCTTCTATGCCAAGCACAGGGCCTGGTGGTTTTCCCCACACCTGTCCATGAAATCCAGTCTCCATAGACTTTGGCCCAGGGCCTGCTTTTACCCAAGATAGTGAGAGGTTATAAACCACCCAGCTCTTAGCAAGTGCTCAGCCTCAGGCCTGGTCAAGGCTGCCTGGCCCGTCTAGAAGGGGTCACCCCCCCCCCCAGCTGGGTTGAACTGGACAGTTTCTGAAGCAGCCACCCTCCCTCTGTGGTTTCTGAGGTCAGCTGGCTCGGGCTTCCAGAGTTTCCCACATGCTACCCATGATCTATCCTACATTGCTCTCACTTCATTAAACCCCATTGCTGTCTAGTCAATTCTGACTCATAGTGACTCTATAGGACAGAGTAGAACCGCCCCAAAGGGTTTCCAAGGTTGTAAATCTTTGTGGAAAGCAAACTGCCACATCTTTCTCCCATAGAGCAGCTGACTGGTGGGTTGGAACCACTGAACTTTCAGTTAGCAGCTGAGCACTTTAACCACTGCGCCACCAGGCTCCTGCTCTCACGACACCTGGAAAATTGCTCTCAGTTTTGGGGGGAAGGGGTACATTTTTCTAAGGACATGGGCAAACTAGTCAGTGTTCAGATGACCAGGAGCCATCCCACAAAGCCATGTGGAAGGATGTAGGGATATTTAGGGAGGTTGTGGTTGTTGCCTTCAAGTAGTTAAAGGGCTGCTGTATTAATATGGGTTCAGATCTGTCCTCAAGAACAGAGTGTGGACTTTCGGGGTAAGTTAGAGGAGGAAGAGGTTAGCGCCACATAAAGAAAACATTTTGGGACAACCAGAGCCCTTTGGTGATATAACAGGCTGCCTTGTGAGAGAGCAATATCCCAGTCAACAGAGACTTCCAAGGACGAGATAACAAAGCTGCCGTAAGGATTCTGACATGGAGGGAGAGATTGGGTTAAATGACTCCCAAATTTCCCTCCAAAATTAAACATTTATGATTCTCTAAGATAGGATTCTACACTAATTCAGTTCCTCAGATACCTACTTTACTTTGAAATGCAGATTAACTCCAATCTGGGGGATAGGACATCCTCACATCCTCTTCTACCAGCATTTGGCTGTCCTTGGTGAACATTCTCCCAAATCTCAGATCCAGATGTGGAGGTGGGAGCCCACAGGGCCTAACAGGTGACCTCAGAGAAGCACTGAGTCCCCTGGGTGAGTACCCAGGAATCTCTCTCCTGCCCTGTGACCTGGGTGCTTCCAGCTTCAGTTCACTGGTCCTTGCCCATCTTCCCCACGCTGACCATTCACTTGACCTGGTTCTGGGGTCATACCCTGCTCATTTGCTGTTCACCACTGGCCTCCTGCAATGCCATGATCTGACATTGGACTCAGCCCATCCCAACTGTCTTTTTTCTCCACCTCCTGAAAAGCTATTCAGAGGCAGGGACTGTTGGCCTCATCATTCAAATCTTGTAAATTTAGTCCATTCTCACCTACCTCTCCGCCCTCCCCCAGAACACACTCACACATAGTAGGTGTCCTGTGGGAGAAAAAGCTTCTTGGGGCTAATTGACATCATTTACCTTCTGTCTCTCTGGCTTACATGGTACCATGTTTTTCTTTGAAAAGTGAAACTTTCATCCTTGGAAAGTCTTAGCAGCTGCAAGCTTACAAGGCTGTGGTTTAACAGCATGTTACATTCCTGAAACCGACGCACCATGGGTATTCGGCCAAACAAGCTTTCCTTCGTTTGAAGTACAGTCAACTCTAGTTAGAACCCTGGGACAGGGATGGAAACCTAGCCCTCGATTACGTGGTGGGTTTTCTGGGTGAGAGTTATCGTGTTGCAATAGTCATAACCACGTACCCTCAGGATAGAAGCTGACCCACGTAGTCGGATTTCTTACCCCTGCCAAACCCCTCCCTAGTCCACTGAGGGGTTAGAAATCTATTTACTCATTTTTGATGACAGATGCTTCAAGATTTTTATCTGAAGTCACTAATGGGTTCACTTACTCAAATACTTTGTGGAAAGAGGACAAGGTGCTTTGCCTATAATAGATATCTGACAAAACACATTGATGGATTCATTAAGTACAGCCATACTGTCCAATGGAACAATGCCTTACTTAATGACAGATGAGGGGATTCAGTTTTCTGAAATGGAAAGTTTGTTTAACGTCAATTAGTTACAGACATTTATAGAGCTGGAAGGGAGATTATGAAGAGATCACCCAAGCCCCTCAGTTTATAGCTGAGAGATCTGAGGCTCAGGGAGGGGAGAACACTGATTAAGGCTACAACAGAGAGTTAGGACAGGTCTCAGGTCTCCAGCACATTGTAGGATTTGGCCCTTAATTCAATTTAAAAAAATATATATATATATATATATATAGTTTATTCATATGTAAATGTCAGGGAAAAGGGGCAAGTGAGTAGATTATTTGAGATCAAATTGCTTCCAGGTTCTTGCTCTTCATGGTGCCTCTGCAAGTGTCCATGCTCTCTGAGGTGCTATGTGAACTATGAGTTGTGTGGCCATAGATTCTCTGAAAGGATTTGACGTGCAGCCTGGCAGAAGGTACAGTGCTGGCATTTGTAGTGGTGTTGGGGGCTGGGTCTACACATTGGTGGAGCTGGACCCTCAGACATTTTGAGCCCCTCAAGTTTTTGAGTGGTTGTGTAGACTCTTCTGCCCTCTTGGTAAAGCATTTTTATCTTGTTTCTAAGGAGCGCTGGGGGCGCATAAGTTATGCACTTGGCTGCTAACTGAAAGGTTGGTGGTTCGAAGCCACCTAGAGGCTCCGTGGGAGAAAGACTTGGCAATCGGCTTCCATAAAGATTATAGCCTAGGAAACCCTATGAGGGGAGTTCTACTCTGTCACATGGGGTCACTATGAGTTGAAAATTGACTTGATGGCACCCAACAACAGCAACAACATTCCTTTCAGTTAGACCCTAAATACAAAGGAATTTTATGCCTATCTTTTTAGCTCAAGTTTTTGGGTTAAAAGAGAAAAGGGAAAATAAAATCTATGGGATATCAAATTAAAAGCTGCCTTTGCCACACATTTTTTAAAAATAGCACAACGTACCTGTTTTATGCCAACTAGTATGAGAAATGCATACTTAAATGTATGAAATCCTGCTAAGGGAAAGATTCTACTTTTTCTTCCAAAAAAAAAAAAAAAGTAATACAACTCCTCTAGATAATACAAGAGTTCCTGGATGGTGCAAACAGTTAACGCCCTTGGCTGCTAACTGAAAGTTTGGAGGTTCGAATCTACCCAGAGGCACCTCGGAAGAAATGCCTGGAGATCTACTTCCAAAAATTAGCCTATGGAGCACAGTTCTACTCTGACATACAGGGGGTCACCATGAGTTGGAATCAACTTAATGGCAACTGGTGAAGATAATATAAATGGGCAAATAGCACCTCCTAAGGCAAAAAATCAGGTCCTCTCAACAACAACAACAGTAACAACATCTTATTTCTGGGCAGACCTTGATTTCTAATATTTTTATTGTCACCCATCACCAATGGACTCTTACAGCTGCCAGCAGGAAGGATGGATTGCAGAATTTCTCAACTAGATGGAGTCTAAGGGTTAACCGGGCCAAGGTTGCAAGTTGGAGACTCTGGGTAGAGTCTGAATAGTGGGTATTTATGCTCTTCTGTTTGCCAACCAGCTCCTTCATTCATTTAATTACATTCCAGGCCTCTGAGTCACCTGACCCTGCTCTAATCAACCATTCCGGTGACCAAACACCCTGCCTTGCCTGGGACTCAGGGGTTTCCTGAGACGTGGGACCTTCAGGACGAAAACTGGGAGAGTTCTGGAGAAACTGGGACCACAAACCCAAATCAACCACATTATTTGACAAATGAGGGAAATCCCATTCAGACAGCAGGTGTGAACGGATCAGATCCTTACAACTCGAAGTGTGGTTCATGGACCAGCAGCCTCTGCATCACCTGGTTGCTTGTTAGAGATGTGACATCTTGGGCCCCACCCCAGACCTAAAGAACCAAACTGCATTTGAACAAGAATCCCAGATGAGTCATATGCACATTAAAGTTTGAACATCTCTGGATCACAGTAAAACCTGGGCTTGGGCTTTCTGAGGATTCAAATTTGCTATCTATGTGGGTAAAGCAGACCTAACAATGACCCACTTGTGCTGTGCTAATCTGATTTTGGAGCCCTGGTGGCACAGTGGTTAAGAGCTCAGCTGCTAACCAAAAAGGTCAGCAGTTAGAATCCACCAGTTCGAAACCCTATGGGGCAGTTCTACTCTGTCCTATAGGGTTGCTCTGAGTCAGAATCAACTCGGTGGCAATAGTTTGGGTTTGGGTTGTAATCTGATTTTGACATACACATCTTGTTTTTTCTTCCTGCCTCAAACCTCCGACCACCCCTTCCCTCCTCCCTGCCCCCACCCCAGATGAAAGGCATCTAAAATTTCATTGTTGAAAGAAACCTAAAAGCCCCAACTCTTACCTGGGTTTCAGTAGTGGAAATGTAGCGTCCCCCAAACAAATTGCCATATACAACACAGATAAGGGGCAGACTGCTGGACGTTTAGGTTATTTCCAGTTTCTGACACTCCAAACAAGGGCGGTAAGCATCCTTGGACCTGCAGCCTTATGTACAAACTCGTGCTTTATTTCTGTAGGATTGAGTCCCGATGTGAGATTGCTGACTCAGTGAGGATGTGCATTTACAATTGTAACAGATACCCAAAAAGGTGCCTGTGCAAAGAGGAGTGTTTGAAAAAATAGTGGTGCATTTATAATATGGGAAATTATGGAGTCATAATAGAATGAGCGTGATAGACACCCACTGACCTTGAGGGATGACTTTGACATCCTCAGTAGGGAGAGCAAATTGCACAGGACTTGGCTCATTGGGGGAGGCATTGAAGTGAGTATTGCGCAGGGAGATTATTCCCACTGTTATGGATTGAATTGTGTCCCCCCAAAATACATGTTGTAAATCCTAACCCCGTACATCTGTGGTTGCAATCCCGTTTGGGAAAAGGACTTTCTTTGTTATGTTAATGAGATCATATCAGTGTAGGACATGTCTTAAACCACCTGTATACCACCTTTGAGATATAAAAATAACAGATTAGGCACAGAGAAGGAAGTACAAATGGAGGGGAAGATACATGCCACATGAAGATCGCCAAGGAACTGGGGAACAGAAGCTGAAAAGAAATAAGAACCTTCCCCTAGAGCAGGCAGAGAAAGCTTTCCTCTAGAGCTGGCACCCTGAATTTGGACTTCTAGCCTCCAAACCTGTGAGAAATAAGCCCTGGTGATGCAGTGGTTAAGCGCTCAGCTGCTAACCAAAAAGTCAGCGGTTCTAACCTACAAGCCCTCTGCAGGAGAAAGATGTGGCAGTCTGCTTCCGTAAAGATTTACAGCCTTGGAAACCCTATGGAGCAGTTCTACTCCATTCTATAGGGCCACTATGAGTCAGAATCGACTTTTCGACAGTGGGTTTTTTTGCCAAACTGTGAGAAAATAGATTTCTGTTTGTTAAAGCCACCTACTTGTGGTATTTCTGTTATAGTAGCACTAAGAAATTAAGACACACCCTTTCTGAATGCATTTATGGGTGTTTCTTCTGGCTGTAAAGAGCATGTGTTGATTTTGTCATTAAGAATTTACTAGGGAGAAAAAGCAGAGGTGCTGTGGTGGATATGGGGGAGACTCCAGAGATCACCTGTTAGTCTCCCCTTGGTCTCACCCTTTCCATCTCCACTCCAAACTCCATCCTCCCTCCTCCCCCTACTTCCAGACCTATTCTTTAGCTGCAATGTCCCAGTTGCCAGTTGTGAGCATCTGTGTGCCTGAGTTCAGGTCACATGCCTACGCTGTGACTGCCAATTGCAGGGAGAGGAAATGTCTGACCCCTTTTTGTCTTGGGACCGTTGGGACATCCTTCCAAATAGTAGGTGTCTTGTAATGCTACTCGGCCCCTAATCAAAAACTAAAGTGGAAAATCTTACAGCTCAACCCTTCTGAAAAACTCCATGTGGGTGGGAGAGCTCTGAGTTAATCAACCTAATTTCTGTACAGTGTAAATAAAGGAAAAATAACAGCTAATAGTCATTGTGCGTTTACTGTATTTGCTAAGTGTTTCACGTTCTCTCATTTCATTCTCACAACATTTCCATGGTACGGGAATTGCCCATAGTCACACAGCTAGTAAGCGGTGGAGCCAGGATTTGAACCCAGGAAGTCTAAGTTGTTGTTGTTGTCGTTGTAGGTGCTGTCGAGTCGGTTCCGACTCATAGCGATCCTATGTACAACAGAACGAAACACTGCCCGGTCCTGCGCTATCCTCGCAATCGTTGTTATGCTTGAGCCCATTGTTGCAGCCACTGCATCAATCCATCTCATCGAGGGTCTTCCTCTTTTTCACTGACCTTCTACTTTACCAAGCATGGTGTCCTTCTCCAGGGACTGTTCCCTCCTGATAACATGTCCAAAGTATATGAGACGAAGTCTCACCGTCCTTGCTTCTAAGGAGCATTCTGGCTGTACTTCTTCCAAGACAGACTTGTTAATTCTTCTGACAGTCCTTGATATATTCAATATTCATTGCCAACACCGTAATTCAAAGGCGTATATTCTTCTTAAGTCTTCCTTATTCACTGTCCAGCTTTCACATGCATATGAGGCAATTGAAAATGCCCAAGTGGCTTGGGTCAGGTGCACCTTAGTCCTTAAAGCAACATCTTTGCTTTTTAACACTTTAAAGAAGTCTTTTGCAGCAGATTTGCCTAGTGCAATGCTTCTTTTGATATCTTTCTTTTTTTTATTGTACTTTAGGTGAAGGTTTACAGAACAAATAGTTTGTTAAACAGTCAGTACACGTATTGTTTTATGACATTGGTTAACAACCCC
>NW_004443943.1:19981176-19991519 GCF_000243295.1 Trichechus manatus latirostris
ATTGTTTTATGACATTGGTTAACAACCCCACAACATGTCAACCCTCTCCCTTCTCGACCTTTTCTTTTTTTTTTTTTTTTGGTGAAAATATACGTAGCCAAAGATACACCACTTCAAAAATTTCTACATGCACAATTCAGTGACATCGATTACTTTCTTCCAGTTGTGCTGCTATTCTCACTTTAAATGAAGGCTTACAGAACAAAATGTTTTCTCATTAAACAGTTAGTACACATGTTGCCCTATGACAATGGTTAACAACCCCACTACATGTCAACATTGTCCTTACTCAAACTTGGGTTCCCTATCACCAGATTTCCTGTCCCCTTCTGCCTTCTAGTCCTTGTTCCTGGACTGCTGTGCCTCATTAGTCCCGTTTTGTTTTATGGGGCTGTCCAATCTTTTGATTTCTTGACTGCTGTTTCCGTGGATATTGATTGTGGATCCAAGCGAAATGAAATCCTTGACAAACTTCAATGTTTTCTCTATTTATCATGATGATACTTGATAAAAATTGGTCCATTTGTGAGGATTTTTGTTTTCTTTATGTCGAGGTGTAATCCATATCGAAGGCTGCAGTCTTTGATCCTCTTCTCTTTCAGCAAAGCAAGGTTGTGTCCTCTGCATATTGCAGGTTGTTAATGAGTCTCCCTCCAATCCTGATGCTGAGTTCTTCATAAAGTCCAGCTTCTTGGATTATTTGCTCAGCATACAGATTGAATGAATATGGTGAAAGGATACAACCCTGACGCACACCTTTCCTGATTTTAAATCACTCAGTATCCCCTTGTTCTGTTTGAATGACTGCCTCTTGTTCTATATACAGGTTCCTCATGAGCACAATTAAGCATTCTGGAATTCCCATTCTTTGCAACGTTATCCATAATTTGTTATGATCCACACAGGTGAATGCCTTTGCATAGTCAGTAAAACACAGGTAAACACCTTTCTAGTATTCTCTGCTTTCAGCCAAGATCCATTTGACATCGGCAATGATATCTCTTGTTCCATGTCCTCTTCTGAATCTGGCTTGAATTTCTGGCAATTCCCTGTCAATGTACTACTGCAACTGCTTTTGAATGATCTTCAGCAAAACTTGTGTGTGATATTAATGATATTGTTAGATAATTTCCGCATTTGGTTGGACCACCTTTCTTGGGAGTGGGCACAAATGTGCATCTCTTCAGTTGATTGGCATAGACGAGTGAACAGCCCCAGCCCTGCATCCGTTCGTTGAAACATCTCAGTTGGTATTCCTTTAATTCCTAGAGTCCTGTTTTTCACCAATGCCTTTAGAGTAGCCTGGACTTCTTCCTTCAGTACCATTGGCTCTTGATCATATGCTACCTCCTGAAATGGTTGAAAGTCAACCAGTTCTTTTTGGTATAGTGGCTCTGTGTATGCCTCCCATCTTCTTTCGATGCTTCTGCATCGTTTAATATTTTCCCCGTAGAATCCTTCACAATTGCAACTCGAGGCTTGAGTTTTTTCTTCAGTTCTTTCAGCTTGAGAAATGCCAAGCGTGTTCTTCCCTTTTGGTTTTCTAACTCCGAGTCTTTGCACATTTCATTATAATACCTACTTTGTCTTCTCCAACTGCCCTTTGAAATCCTTTGTTCAACTCTCTTACTTCATCATTTCTTCCTTTCACTTTAGCTACTCAACGTTCAAAAGCAAGTTTCAGAGTCTCTTCTGACATTCATTTTGGTCTTTTCTTTCTTTCCTGTCTTTTCAATGACCTCTTGCTTTCTTCATGTATGATGTTATTCCACAACTCGTCTAATCTTTGGACATTAGTGTTCCATGTGTCAAATCTATTGAAATGGTCTCTAAATTCAGGTGGGATATACTGATGGTCGTGCTTTGGCTCTCCTGAACTCATTCTAATTTTCTTCAGCTTCATCTTGAACTTGCATGTGAGGAATTGATGATCTGTTCTGCAGTCAGCCCCTGGTCTTGTTCTGACTGACGATATTGAGCTTTTCCGTCGTCTCTTTCAGCAGATGTAGTAGTCGCTTTGATTCCTGTATATTCCATCCTGTGAGGTCCACATGTATTGTCACTGTTTATATTGTTGAAAAAAGGTATTTGCAAAGAAGTCATTGGTCTTGCAAAATTCTATCATTCAATCTCTCATCTATCATTCAATTGTTTCTATCACAAAGACCATGTTTTCCAACCATTGTTCCCTCTTCTTTGTTTCCAATCTTTGCATTCTAGTCACCAGTAGCTATCAATGCATCTTGATTGCATATTTGATCAATTTCAGACTGCTGAAGTTGGTAAAAATCCTCAATTTCTTTATCATTGGCCTTAGTGGTTGGTGAGTAAATTTTAATAATAGTCTTATTAACTGGTAAGCATATGGATATTATCCTATCACTGACAGCGTTGTACTTCAGGATAGATCTGGAAATGTTCTTTTGGAGGATGAATGGGATGCCATTCCTCTTCAAATTGTCATTCCTGGCATAGTAGACCGTATGATTGTCCGATTCAAAATGGCCAATACCAGTCCATATCAGCTCACTAATGCCTAGGATAGTGATGTTTAGGCATTCTATTTCATTTTTGATGATGTCCAATTTTCCTAGATTCATAGAAGTATGAATCTAGGAAAACTGGAATTGTAAAAAATGAAACAAAGTCTGAGTAAAAGGTTCTAACCATTATACTATACTGCCTCCTGTGGTGTAGCACTGGCAATGATCTTTCTCTTTATTGTTGTACTTTAAGTGAAAGTTTACATTTCAAGTTAGTCTCATACAAAAACTTATACATACATTATTATGTGATCCTAATTACTCTCCCTATACTGTGACATCACACTCCTCCTTTCCACCCCTGATTTCCTGTGTCCATTCAACCAGCTCCTAACCCTCTCTGCCTTCTCATCTCACCTCCAGACAGAAGCTGCCCATTTAAACTCATATCTACTTGAGCTAAGAAGCACATGCTTCACAAGTATCATTTTATGTCCCACAGTCCAGTGCAATCTTTGTCTGAAGAGTTGGCCTCAGAAATTGTTTTAGTTCTGGGCTGATAGAGAATCTGGGGGCTATGCTTTCTGGGGTTCCTCCAGTCTCAGTCAAACCATTAAGTCTGGTCTTTTTACTATAATTTGAGTTCTGCACCCCACCTTTCTCCTGCTCCATCAGGGACTCTCTGTTGTGTTCCCTGTCAGGACGGTCATTGCTGGTAGCCGGACACCATCTAGTTCTTCTGGTCTCAGGCTGTTGAAGTCTCTGGTTTATGTGGCCCTTTCTGTCTCTTGGGCTAATACTTTCCTTGTGTCTTTGGTGTTCTTCATTCTCCTTTACTCCAGGTGGTTGGAACCAATTCATGCATCTTAGATGGCCGCTTGCAAGCTTTTAAGACACCAGACGCCACTCACCAAAATAAGATGCAGAACATTTTCTTAATGAACTTTTTTTATGCCAATTGACCTACATGTGCCTGAAAGCATGGTCCCCAGACTCCCAGCCCTGGTACTCTGTCCTACAAAGTGTTTGATTGTATTCAGGAAACCTGTTAGCTTTGGTTTATTCCAGTTGTGCTGACTTCCCTTGTAGTGTATGCTGTCCTTCCCTTCACCTAAGAAAATTCTTGTCTACTATCTAGTTCTGTCACTGATCTTATGTGGAATAATAATGATTCCTATTTTCATTGAGCACTTAGTATGTGCCAGGCACTGCCCTAAGTGCTTTATATGTATTAATTCATGTAATCCTCACAACTCCAGATGAGAAAACTCAAACTCAGAGATCCAAGCACCTTGCCCAAGGCCCTTAGCTACTAAGCGTTCAAGCCCAGACAGTCTGTCCAGAGTCCACACACAAAACTCAACCCTCAAGGGCCATTTGTTCTTTTTACTTATCAACACACACATACATTTTTCTTCTATACTGATCTGAAAGCAGTTTTCTAGGGTGATATAGAAATTTGGGCAATTATCAGGATAATTGAGCTTAAGTCATGGGTTTTATTTCAAGTTTCTGTTTCATTTTGCCACTGAGGACCTGGCCCTAAGCTGATGTCAGCAAAATAATTTTAATTAAATCTGACCTGTTTCTTTTGTGGGTTTTAATGGGAAGAATTTTGAAAAGACAAAGAAGATAGGCATGCATGTGTGTGGTTAGGCAGTTCTGAATTTCCATTATTAAAGAGATGATGGAAAAGAATAAGAATGGGAAAAGAGATCAATAGCAATTTCTTGTTAAATTGCTGCACATAGAAAGTATAAAGATATGGTTCTTTTCTGGGGAAATTTATTCCAAAGGGACTTTCATTCTAGAGGGAATGTGTTTTTCTAAGTGAAAATGGAGTTTATCCTCAATTTGAATTGCAAATCCTTCCAAAAGTAGTGTGAGGAGGAAAGATAATGCCTAAAAGGAATCAATTGTTTCTACTTTGTTTTAGAAAAACTTCCTGAGACATGTTTTAAAACATCATAATTATTTTTTAAAATTCAGGTATCCTTCCGATCTGAATATTTTAGATAAATCAAAATAACCAGATAATTTTATACAATATCAACTTGGTTTAAGATGGGGAAAAAAAGACACTCAATACCTTTGCAGCTGGATTGTCGGAAGCAGACCATTGCAGGGTGCGTTTGGCAAACTATGGTCGTAGAAATCAGATTTGTCTCTAGAGGTTAAAACCCATAAGGGAGAACAGGGCTGAAGAAGTAGGGGAAAGAAAAGAGACATAAATTAACACTTCTTTGGCACATGCTAAGCACTGTGCTAGGTGATTCATATTTATATATGTTACCACAGTTCATTCTCAACAACAGTCTTTTGTGGTGGGTGTGCTTATACCCATTTTTCAGATAAGGATAACTGAAGCTCAGGAAGTAACTTGTCCAAAGTCCCTCAGCTGGCAATACTTGTGAGGTTATTGGAAAAGTTCAGGTGAGAGGAAGTGAGGGCCTGATTGGGTGTATCAAGGGGAAGGGAGATGATCGGGACTGTCTGAGCCTGTGGGATTTGGAGACCCACAGGATGTCAGGTGGAGGTAGGCTCGAGGTAGATTTGCTTCTCGGGAGAGAGCTCAGCTTGCAGAGACAGGTTTGGAGGGTGTAGTGATGTCAGCTGGGGATAGTGTGTAGAAAGGGAAAAGGGTGCTAAGGCGTTGGGAAGAGGGGGATAAACCAGAGATGGGCTGGCCAGAGAGGTCGGACAGAAGCCAGGGGAACTGAGATCATGGAAGCCAAGGCTTCCAGGTTTCTCTTCTTTTCTTTTGTTTCTTTAAGGCTCTTCAGGAGGTAACTCCAAAGGGCACAGAGCATGTTAGCCAAAGAGAGAGGGAGAAGTATAAACGGCAACTGAGCCATTAAAAAATGACATAGAAAACATGGAACCACGTTTTCATTATTAAAAAACAAAAAACAGTAAGACCTGGTTTGTTCTCTGTCTCACACCTTAACAAATACGGTGGTTTTCTTGCATAAATGAAAGCACAATTTAATGAAATGGTTTTTTATGAGCTTCAGGGGAGGTAATAGGTCAACTGAGATGAAGGAAGAGAAGAGAGGAGAAGGAAGCTCCTATGTGAGTTGTGCGAGATTACAGCTATGCTGGGGGAGGGACCTGGGTCATCCAGTCCCCAGCAGTCCATAGGTCCAGTCTGGCACTTACCACACATTACAGCAGGAAAGCCAGGGGAGGAATGGCTCAGGAGGGGGCCCATTTTCCCTGGCTAGTCAGTCCTGGGCTGCCCATTTGCCATGAGTGTGGCTTCCCAAGCCACGGGGAAAGCAGCAGGAATGCACTACTGGAGGCTGGAGTTGGGCCCAGGGTGTCTCCCATAGCTTTTGTCCGCTCCCTGGATCCTGGTAGCAGGGGTATTGTGAGTTGGGAAGATGCTGCTGATAATACTTTAGAATTACTTCAGAGAGGATGGACTTTGTCAAATGCCTTTTCTGCATCAATTGATAAGATCATGTGGTTTTTGTCTTTTGTTTTATTTACGTGATGGAGATTTTTCTCCTTAGCAGATGCTGTTTACCCATTTGTATTATCTTTACAGGTTGCTGTTAAGTTGATTCCAACTCATGGAAATCCCATGTATGTCAGAATAGAACTACACTCCACAGGGTTTTCAATGGCTGATTTTTTTTGAAGTAGATCTCCAGGCCTTTCTTTCTCTGGGTGGACTGAAACCTCCAAACTTCCAGTTAGCAGCCGAGTGCATTAACTATTTGCATCACCGAGGGACTGTTGTCTTATCTAGAGGAGTTTTATTACTTTTTCTATTATTTTGAGAAGAAAAAGTAGAATCTTTCCCTTAGCAGGATTTTGTAACTTTAATTATTCATTTCTCATACTAGTTGGCATAAGACAGGTATGTTATGCTATTTGAAAAAGATGTATGGCAAAGGCAACTTTTAATTGGCATTCCCATGGATTTCGTTTTCCCTTTTAACTAAAAAATTGAGCTAAAAAGTTAGGTATAGAATTCCTTTGTATTTCAGCTAACTGAAAGGAATGTTATTGTTGCTGTTAGGTGCCGTCAAGTTGATTTTCGACTCATGGCAACCCCATGTGACAGAGTAAAACTGCCCCATACGGCTCTCTAGGCTGTAATCTTTATGGGAGCAGATCACCAGGTCTTTCTCCCGTGGAGCCGCTGGGCGCATTTGAACTGCCAACCTTTTGGTTAGCAGCCTAATGAAGAGAATACAGTATTATTCTCTCCTGCTTTCTCTGTTTTTAAGCAAAAATGTATCTCTGATGGAATAAAGAACTAATGGTAAATCAGTCCCTATATCTTCCTCATCACATTTTCAGGTATAAAGCTATTAAAATACTGCAACCATTTCAAAATGTTTATTGATGTCCTTTGAAGTTCGGACCAAGTCCAGAAACTGCTGGTGTGGACTGCTTTTACCTGGGGTCCCCTCCTGCACAGGCCCTTCAGAGTCCTGGAACACCTAAGCAGGAAATACCAAGGCCCCTGCTTAACCTTTTAACCCCCAAGACTTTTCCTTTGGTTCCTGAACCCAATGGGGATTTTTCCTCCCCAGGCCCCTTGCACATGCTGTTTCCCTTGCCTAAATATTCTTCTCGCTGCCCTTCTTTGGGAGGTTGGTTCTTTGCTCAGGTTCACCTGAACTGTCATTTCTTTAGGAGATCTACATTAACACTTACTCCTTCACAGCATTTAGTACAAACCATAATTATTTTATTTATTATATATCTGATTGCTTGACTATCTTCTCTACTAAACTGCAGGTTCTTGATTGTCTTGTTTACTGCTCTTTGCTTAAGGTACTTGCTACATAGTAGGTGTGCAACAAGTATTTGATGAATGGAAAAAAATAAGTACACAGGGAGAGGTCAAAGGCGATCTGTCTGCCTGAAGGTCAGGCTTGCTGAAATGACCTTAACTCTCTTCCTGGTTAGCTAGATTCCTGACCCCACCTGTCTTCCTTCTACCTGGCTGGTCTGTTAGCCGCAGCCCACCTTCCTGAGACCCTGGTAAACATCTTCTTTTCTCCCCTTCCTGCCTTATGCTTTTTATGGACCCTCAACTGCCATTAGACCCAGGAAGTCAATCAGTGCACTCAAGAAGGATTTACTGAAGACCAATATTTTATGATCTGAACCCCCTTGGAACAACCTGGTGTTCCTGATGCATTGAGGCAGCCCTTCTTCTATATATCTCCACAGTTTGTTCCTCATACAGCAGCCAGAGTAGTCCTTTAAAAATGGAAGCCAGGTCATGGTGCTCCTCTCCTGAAAACCCAGCAAGGGCTTTCACTCCTAGTCAAAGTTGTTGGCGTACCCTATGTGATCTGGAGTCTCTGCCCTCCTTACCTCTCTGCTGTCGTCTCCTATTAGTCTCCCCCTTGCCATTCCTTGGGAGAAGTGGCAATCTGCTTCTGTAAAGGTTACAACCTTGGAAACCATATGCGGCAGTTCTACTCTGTCCTATAGAGTCACTATGCTTCTGAATCAACTCAGTGGCAACCAGTTGCTCAATCTGCTATTCCTCAAACATTCAAGCCACACTCCTGCCTCAGGGCCCTTGCACTTGCTATTCCTCAAATATCCCGCTGACCCACTTCCTTATCGCCTCCAAATCTTAATTCAGCTCAAATGTCACCTTTTCATGGAGGCCGTCCCAACCACCCTATTTAAAATTGTTTCCTTCCTCCTCCCTGGCCTTTTCCCTTCCTTTTTCCTCCTTTGTTTTTCTACAGATTACTCCACCACCATCTAATATGCCATATAATTTACTCATTTATCTTGTTTACACTCTATCTTCCTCACTAAGTATAAGCTCCTTGAGGTCAGGGATTTTTTTTTTTTTAATTGTTTTGACACTGCTGTATCCTTGGCACCTAGGTATAGTGTCTGGCTCATTATAGGTCTTCAGAAAACATTGTTGAATGAATGGATACACGTCAGCCAAAAGACATCTCAGAAAGAGATGGAAATCTTGTTCTTCAGGTTGTGCGAGGTGGAGTTTTCCTCAGCTTCAGGCTGGGAAAGTCATTCCTCTCCTCTCCTCCTAGACAGGAGAGGGACCTGAGTTATGCTCGGAGGAACGTGCCTGAAAGGCAACCAACCATGGTGATTGTGTTAACCCTCTTCCCTTGGAAATATTCCTAATGGTGACACAACCCCTGTTCGAACTCTGGGCCCACGTGAAACTCTGGAGTAACAATGAGGTCATGGATTAGTGCAATTTTATGGGCTGGAAAAAGGAGACCAGGGTGAATGGTCTGAGGCCCTGCCTTTCTTCATGGACCCTGCACGGTGTGGGCTGGGAGCCAGGGCAGCTGCCTGGGTAGCGCCTTTCACTGCTGGAGTGTGTGTCTGTGCTTTCTAGGTAGGCTTCTCTGAGAAGGCAGAGCAGGGCTCTGTTAGAGTCCAGAAGTTGCCTACGGAGGGAATGGCGTGAGCCCCCATGGCCTGGGAGATGGAAAGAGAAGTGGGAAATGGGACTTGGAGTGAAAATTTGTTGCCCCATAAAGAAATTATGGCCGTTGCACATTTATTCTTGTTTATATTATTATTATTTATCCTTGCTCTAAGCTTCAGAGAACAGATCACACATTCAACTTCCACATGAGCTTACTCTGTGTCAGACTCTGGGGATAAAGGTAAATATGGCCCCTGCTCTTTAAAGAGTAAAGTGATCCCAGTATCTGTCAAACTAGATTTCTTGGGTATATCCTACAGTTAGTGCACTTTCAGACCACTCGCTTCCCATCCATCTGCACAGGTGAGCACTTCATTCATTTATTTGCTCATCCACACAGTCACTGTGGTAGGTAGAATTGTATGATGGCTTCCAAGATTCTTGCCTCTGGTTATACCCAGATTCTAACTCATAGCGACCCTATAGGACAGAGTCGAACTGCCCCCATAGGGTTTCCAAGGCTGTAATCTTTATGGGAGTAGACTGCTACGTCTTTCTCCTGAGGAGTGGCTGGTGAATTTGAACTGCTGACTTTTCAGTTAGCAGCCAAGTGCTTAACCACTGCACCACCAAGGCTCTTTGCCCTGGTTATACACTGTGCATAGTCCCTCCTCTTAAGCATGTTCCAACAGTGTTCTGCTGCTATTCATGAAGTTTTCACTGGCCAAGTTTTTCAGAAGTAGATTGGCAGGTCTTTCTTCCTAGTCTGTCTTAGTCTGGAAGCTCCACTGAAGCCTGTCCACCATAAGTGACCCTGCTGGCATTTGGAATACAGGTGGCATAGCTTCCAGCATTACAGCAACACTCAAGCCACCACATTATGACAAACAGACCAGTGATGGACAATCTTTATGGGAGCAGACTGCCATGTCTTTCTCCTGAGGAGTGGCTGGTGAGTTCGAACTCCTGACCTTTCAGTTAGCAGTCAAGTGCTTAACAACTGTGCCACCAGGGCTCCTTGCCCTGGTTATACACCATGTGTAGTTCCTTCCCTTGAGTGTGAGAGGGACATATGACTATCATGAGGTACCACTCTCTTGACAAGATTAAGCTGTGTGGCAGAAGGGATTTATTTTTTTACAGATGTAAGGGATTTTGCAGATGTAAGCAAGATGGAATACACAGAAATCAAATCGACTACATCTGTGGAAAGAGGCAATGGAAAAGCTCAATATCGTCAGTCAAAATAAGGGGCTGAGGAGGACTCCGGCAAGATGGCGGTCTAGGCAGAAGCACCACGCCGTCCCTCCACAACAAAGATCAAAAAAAAACTAAGCCAAACAGAGAATCAACAATCCTGAAACCCTAGAACATTAAATGAAGAGATAAAGAACCCAGCCGAACACCAAACGGAGTAAGAATACTGAAAGAGAACAGAGAGCGAGGAGAGATTCATGCAGAGGTCCCCT
>NW_004443943.1:20000089-20004759 GCF_000243295.1 Trichechus manatus latirostris
TTCATATGAAGCTCAAGTTGAAACTTAAGAAAATTAGAACAAGTCCATGAGAGCCAAAGTATGACCTTGAATATATCCCACCTGAATTTAGAGACTATCTCAGAAATAGATTTGATGCACTGAACACTAATGACAAAAAACCAGACAAGTTGTGGAATGACATCAAGGACATCATACATGAAGAAATCAAGAGGTCATTAAAAAGATAGGAAAGAAAGAAAAGACCGAAATGGATGTCAGAAGAGACTCTGAAAGTTGCTCTTGAACTTTGAGTAGCTAAAGCTAAAGGAAGAAATGATGAAATATAAGAGCTGAAGAGAAGATTTCAAAGGGCAGCTCGAGAAGAAAAAGTAAAGTATTATAATGACATGTGCAAAGACCTGGGCATAGAAAACCAAAAGGGAAGAACACGCTTAGCATTTCTCAAGCTGAAAGAACTGAAGGAAAAATTCAAGCCTCTAGTTGCAATAGTGAATGATTCTACAGGCAAAATATTAAATGACGCAGCAGGCATCAAAAGAAGATGGAAGGAATACACAGAGTCACAGTACCAAAAAGAGTTGGTCAGCATTCAGCCATTTCAGGAGGTAGCATATGATCAAGAATGAGGGGTACCGAACGAAGAAGTCCAAGCTACACTGAAGGCTCCAGGAATTGATGGAATACCAATTGAGATGTTTCAACAAACGGATGTGGAGTTGGAAGAGCTCACTCGTCTATGCCAAGAAATTTGGAAGACAGCTGCCTGGCCAACTGACTGGGAGAGATCCATATTTATGCCTATTCCCAAAAAAGGTGATCCAACTGAATGCAGAAAGTATTGAGCAATATCATCAATATCACACGCAAGTAAGATTTTGTTGAAGATCATTCAAAACTGGCTGCAGCAGTACTTCGACAGGGAATTGCCAGAAATTCAAGCTGAATTCAGAAGAGAACAGGGAACCAGGGATATCATTGCTGATGTCAGATGGATCCTGGCTGAAAGCAGAGAATATCAAAAAGATGTTTACCTGTGTTTTATTGACTATGCAAAGGCATTCAACTGTGTGTATCATAACAAATTATGGATAACATTGTGAAGAATGGGAATTCCGGAATGCTTAATTGTGCTCATGAGGAACCTGTAGATAGATCAAGAGGCAGTCATTCAAACAGAACAAGGGGATACTGCGTGGTTTAAAGTCAAGAAAGGTGTGCATCTGGTTTGTATTCTTTCACCATACCTATTCAATCTATATGCTGAGCAAATAATCTGAGAAGCTGGATCATATGAAGAAGAAAGGGGCACCAGGATTGGAGGAAGATTCATTAACAACCTGCGATATGCAGATGACACAACCTTGCTTGCTGAAAGTGAAGAGGACTTGAAGCACTTACTGAAGAAGATCAAAGATGACAGCCTTCAGTATGGATTACACCTCAACATAAAGAAAATAAAAATCCTCACAACTGGACCAATAAGCAACATCCTGATAAATGGAGAAAAGATTGAAGTTGTCCAGGATTTTATTTTACTTGGATCCATAATCAACACCCATGGAAGCAGCAGTCAAGAAATCAAAACACACGTTGCATTGGGCAAATCTGCTGCAAAAGACCTCTTTAAAGTGTTGAAAAGAAAAGGTGTCACTTTGAAGACTAAGGTGAGTAAAATTGTTATGAGTATTTCTGCTTTGTATGTGTGCATCAAATATTTTTGTTTCCTTCACTTATAAACTATAAGCTGTAAATGGGGCTAGTGTGTTTTCGTTTGTGCGTGTGTTAGTTGTATCATGTTAGGCGCAATTATGACTTCCAATTGTCTTTATTCAGAGATTATGTATGGTTTAAGGAGATGTGTACATGTGCCAAGTTGACAAGGGTGGACTCTGATGGTTAAGATTGTGTGTCAACTTGGCTGGGCCATGATTCTCTGTGTTTTAATGTAATCACTCCCACGATTGAATATACTGTGAGTAGCCAATCAGATGAAAGGGAGTCTCCTAGGGGATGCGGCCCACATTTGAACATAAGCAGACGTTCTGGCTTTTTGCTCTCTCTGGATCCTGCGGCTGCCTCCTGTCATCTCATCTCTGGTTCTTGGGACTTGAGCTGTCAGCTTATCTGCTGAACCTGGGATTCGTCCATTTAAACGGCCTGTGAGGGGGAGCCCTCCTCTCTGACGTGCCGATCTTGGGCTTTCCGGCTTCTGCAGCTGCATGACTTGGGAAAGGCCTCCACCGTGATCCATGGACTTGGGACGTTCTAGCCTCTACAATCGTATGAGCTGTTTCCTTGATATAAATCTCTCTCTCTATATATATTTATACACTTTACTGGTTTTTATTCTCTAGAGAACCCAGCCTAAGACAGTGCGCCTGACCCAAGCCATGGTGTTTTCAATCGCCTCATGAGCTTTCGAAAGCTGGATGATGAATAAGGAAGACCAAAGAAGAATTGACATCTTTGAACTATGGTGTTGGCGAAGAATATTGAATATTGACTGCCAAAAGAGCAAACAAATCAGTACAGCCAGACCAAGAAGTACAGTCAGACTGCTTCTTAGAAGCAAGGATGGTGAAACTTCTACTCACATACTTTGGACTTGTTATCAGGAGGGACCAGTCCCTGGAGAAGGACATCATGCTAGTAAAGTAGAGGGTCAGCGAAAAAGAGGAAGACCCTCAACGAGATGGACTGACACAGTGGCTGCAACAATGGGCTCAAGCATAACAACGATTGTGAGCATGGTCCAGGACCAGGCAGTGTCTCGTTCTGTTGTACGTGGGGTCGCTATGAGTCAAAACCGACTCGATGGCACCTAACAACAACAACAAACAAGTAAGGTTCCCAATTTTGAGTTAATCAAAATTGAGTTTCAGTTGATTTTGAGTTAATTCAAAAGGGAGATTACCCTGGGTGGGCATGACTTAGTCAAGTGAGCCTTTAAAAGGGGACTAGAACCCTCCTAAAGGGAGAAATGTGGAGAATGAGAGAGGGCATATGGAGCGGGCCACGTTTCAAGGACTTGAAGACATCCCTTAGGAGCTGAGAGTGGTTCCTGTTTGATAGCGAGCAAGAAAACAGGACCCCAGTCAAACAACTGCAAGGAACTGAATTCTGCCAGTAATCTGAACAATCCTGGAAGAAGATACGAGCTCCAGATGAGAAGGCAGCTTGACTGACACCTTGATTTCAGCCTCATGAAATCCTGAGCAGAGACCCCAGCCACACTGTGATCTGACTTCTGACCCACAGAACTGTGATATAAATGGGTATTGTTTCAAGTGGCTAAATTTGTGGTAATTTGTTATGCAGCAGTAGAAAACTAATACAGTCACAAATCTTTATTGCCCATAGTGGCACTGGGCTTGGTACTGGGGACAGAGTAAGGGACAGTACAGACACAGCTCTTATCCTCGGAGAGCTTATATGCTGATCACAAGAGAGCACCCGTAGCCAAGTGTAGAAATGCGGTCTCCATACCTCTAGAAAAGAGTCAGATTGCTCTGGGGTTGAATTCTGGCTCTGCCATTGCTTCCAGTCCTACCTTGGACAAGTCACTTAATCTTCTTGTGCCTCAATTTTGTCATCTGTCAAGCAGGGACAAAAGTAGTATTTACTTCGAAGATTTGAGGAGGTTAAGTGGAATAATGTAAGCCAAGTGCTTAGCACAGTGCTTGGCATGTAGTAAGAGCATAATTAATGTTAGTCGGTATTAGCTAATGTCCTATCCTGGGACAAAGTGGGTGGAGTGGGTGGGAACTCCAGGCAGCAATACAGATAAGAGAAACAAAGCTGGACATGTCTTGCTCATGCCCATAAGCAATGCCAGGGCAGGGACTAGAACCCATGAGTCCTGACCCACCGGTCTCAGTTCTCTCTCTGCTCTAAGCCACTGTTTGGACTCAGAACCAATGGACTCAGGGACATTCCACACACTCTTCTCCCTCTTGGTCAATAACAGTGACTTTTCAGTGACAATGATCAAAAAAAAGACATTTCTGGGAGATTTAGAATATTGAACTGATTGAATTAAGTAGAAGTTTGTCTTGCTCTCTCTGCCCCAGATTCCTTTCTGCTGTGTGTCTGGCTCCAACTCTTCTGCTATGGAGGGATGGAATTTCCACTGGAAAAGGTTGGGCTACCCTGAGTCCCTAATTAATCTAAATTTTATTATTTATGTGGCAGAATTTGAGCTGCTCCAATCACTTGGATGAAGAATGCTTTGTATTCCAGTGTGGACGAGCACGTAGGGAGTATAATTTGGTCCGTTATTCTTGGAGGACAATCTTGGTGACATGTATCCAAAGCCTTGAAATTATACATATGCTTTGACCCAGGGATTCCAATTTTAGTTTCTGAGCAGATATTTAGCTAGAAAAATGTTCATTGGAGAATTTACTATAGAAAAAATCGAAAACAACCTGATATACACAGATAGGGGATTGGGTAAATTATAGTAGCACTGAACAATAGAGTACTATGTAGCCATTAAAAATGATGCTGAAGGCTAAGGACTCAGAAAGATATTTACAGGGTATTTTGTCTGTTTCTAGGAATGCTGGTTGTGGAATCAAACTTCCTAGGTTGGAATCCCAGCCTTACCATTTGATTGCTGGGTGACATTGGACAAGGTGCTTAGCTTCTTTAAGGCTCAATTTCTTCATCTGTAAAATGGCAGGGGG
>NW_004443943.1:20004952-20023386 GCF_000243295.1 Trichechus manatus latirostris
ATGCATGTGAAAGCTGAATAATGAACAAAGAAGAATTGATGCCTTTGAATCATGGTGTTGGCGAAGAATATTGAATATACCACGGACTGCCAGAAGAACGAACACATTTGTCTTGGAGGAAGTATAGCCAGCATGCTCCTTAGAAGCAAGGATGGTGAGACTTGGTCGCACATACTTTGGACAGGTTATCAGGAGGGACCATTCCCTGGAGAACGACATCATGCTTGGTAAAGTAGATGGTCATTGGAAAAGAGAAAGACCTTTAACAAGATGGATTGACACAGTGGCTGCAACCATGGTCTCAAACATAACAATGATTGTGAGGATGGTGCAGGACTGGGCAGTGCTTCATTCACAGGGTTGCTATGAGTCGGACCTGTGTTGACAACACCTAATAACAACAACAACAACAACAGTTGCATCATCACTCAGTTATTGCGAAAATTAAATGAGATAATCCACTTAAGTTGCTTATCATAGTGCCTAGTACATGGTATTTGCTTAGTAAATGTTAGCTAAATTGTTACCAGGAGGGGCCAGTCCCTGGGGAAGGACATCACGTTTGGTAAAGTAGAGGGTCAGTGAAAAAGAGCAAGACCCTCAATGAGATGGATTGACACAGTGGCTGCAACAATGGGCTCAAGCATAACAACAATCATGAGGATGGCATAGGACGGGGCAGTGTTTCGTTCTGTTGTACACAGGGTCACTATGAGTCGGAACTGACTCGACAGCACCTGGCAACAGCTTTATTATAAGAAGCCTGAGTGGCACAAAGGGTTAAACGCTTGGCAGCTAACTGAAAGGTTGGTGGTTGGAACCCACCCAGAGGTGCCTAGGAAGAAAGGCCTGGAGATCTGCTTTCGAAAGGTCACAGCCATGAAAACCCTATGGAGCAAAGCTTTACTCTGCAGCTCATGGCATCGCCATGAGTCAGAATCAACTGAAGGCAAACAGTAATAGCCACCACCAGCACCACCACAAACCTGATCCCACTTTTGCTTTTAAAAACATAGGCATGAAAAATGATAAGGAAGAAATGAAAGCCAAATGGTAAAGGTCTGAATGACGAATCATTTTTTCTTCTGTGATTTTATTTTCTTCAGTTTTCTTTATTTTCAGAACGCTCTACAATAGTGCAACTACTTTTGTAAAAAGAAAAAAAAAGTCACAAGAACAAAGAAGGGGGAAGAAAGGCTGTCTTGAATTGTGTAAGCCCTCAGATAACTTCAAGATCTGCTTGCTCAGCTACTCCTCTGTCTCGGCTTAGAAGCCACTGAGGTTGGGCACCGTGGCAAGAGTGGACGTGAACTGGGCCCTGCCAGCCCTATAGACCTACCCACTGACCACACTCCCCACCGACTAGGCGTCCTCCCTGCCTCCCGCCTCCCTCCCCCCAACTAGGAGGGGCCACAGAAGAGCACAGGCCTGGGGGTGTGGCTGCTCAGGAGACAGGAGTCCCAAAGTACTTGTTTTCTGCATCTTATCAGCACAGCAGCCAGGAAGAATTCATTAGAGGCCTCCCCCAGCCTCTCCATCCTCCGGCTGTTCATTAGCATGTGTGACAAACCTCTCAGTGCAAACAGAAGCTTTAAGTGGGAACCAAACTGTTTCAGTCTTTTCCGAGTGACAGCAGGGGACTTCCCTAGGCTAACGCAGAGACTGACAGAAGTGGCCTGACGGGGGGTTCGTGGAGGCTCCAAGGGGTCAGGAAGGACTCTGGAGGTGCTGTCCTCAGCTTAGGAAGGTGAGACAAGAGCCTGGTGCAGCAGAAGGGGGGGTCCCCACTGCCAGCTCTGTAGGACAGCCTGGGGACAGCTGATAAGCCCAGGAGGGCAGCTGGAGTCACACACTGAGAAGAGCAGAAGGGTAGGGGTGCAAAGGGAGGGATGGGGGTTTGCCCTTTGTCTCCAGTGCTTCTGCAGAGGAGGGAGCCGAAAAGGTGCTGGAGTCATGATGTGCCACCCAGGGGACCTGGAGGAGCGGGGTAGAGACCAGTGACTGAAGCCACTCCAGCCTATTTCCTGTTTTCTATGCAGCAGGAAGGGGAAGGGCCAGGGAAAATCTGTCATGAGAGATTCTGAAGGAAAATGCTGATGCCAGACAAGTTTTCAAAACTTATTTTGTATAGATTTTTTACATCAACAGCTTTATTTAAATATAATTCACATACAAAAAATTGCACATATTTAAAGTATTCAATTTGGTAACTTTTGACTTGCATATATATCCGTTAAACCAATACCTCCATCAAGATGGTGAGAATATCTGTCACTCCCACAAGTTTCCTTGTACCATTTTGCAAACCTCCTGTCCTGCTCCCCTCCCCTGCTCCTCTCATTCCCAGGAAACCACTGATCTGTCGTTTTAGATTAGTTTGCATTTTCTAGAATTTTATAGAAATGGAATCATACAATACGTAATCTTTTTGTTGGCTTCTTTCACTTATCATAATTAGTTTGAGATTCATCCACTTTATTGTGTGCATAATAATTTGTTCCCTTTTTTCCTGAGTAGTTCTCCACTGTATGGCTCCATCACTATTTATTTATTCACCTGTTGATGGATATTTAGGTTCCAGTTTTTGGCCATCACAAATGAAGGTGCCATGAACAGTCATACACAAGTCTTTGTATGGACATGAGCTTTTATTTCTCTAGGGTAAATAAATACCTAGAGTGGAATGGATAGGTCATACATTGGGCATATGTTTCACTTTTATAGAAACTTCCAAACAGTTTTCCAAAGCGGTAGTACCATTTTACATTCCCACCAGCAGTGTCTGAGAGTTCCATTTGCTCCACATCCTGGTCCTACTTTATTGATGGTATGAGGTCCTCTGGTCACTTTTTTTGATTTTAAACACTCTCATAGGTGTGCTATGAGTCAGAATCGACTCGATGGCAATGGCTTTTTTTGGGGTGGGGTTTAATACACGTGCAGCGGGATCTCATTGGGGTTTTAATTTGCATTTCTCTAATGATAAATGATGTTGAACATCTTTTCATGTGAGTATTTGTCGTCCATATATCTTCTTTAGTAACATGCCTGTTCAAATCTTTTGGGTGTTGGGGGAGTGGGCGTGGGGTGGGGAGGAGTTGTTTGTTTTATTTTGTATAGAGTTTTGAGAGTTCTTCATATAATCTAGATATAACTTCCTTGTCAGAATGTGATTTTCAAATATTTTCTTCCATTATGTGGCTTGTCTTTTCATTCTCTTAGCAGTGTCTTTCAAAAAGAAGTTTTTAATTTTGCTAAAGTCCAGCTTATCACCTTTTTCTTTAATGCTTTTGGTGTCATATCTAAGAAATTTTTGCCTAACACAAAGTCACAAGGGTTTTCTCCTAGAATTTTTATAATTTTATGTTCTACATTTACTTAATGTTTGTATGTAGTCTGGAGTATGGATCAAATTTCATTTTTTTGCATATGAATATCCAAATTTTCCAGCACTATATTTGAAAAGACTGTCCTTTTTCCACTGACTTGCCTTTGCATCTTTGTCAAAAATCAGTTGTCCATATATATGTGGGTCTATTTCTGAACATTTTCATCACCTCAGAAAGTTTCTTCATGCCTGTTTGGAGTCAACCCCTCCCCCCAGCTAGCCACTAATCTATTTCTGTAACTATAGATTAGTTTTGTTTATTTTAGAACTTTATATAAATAAAATTATATGGTACGTACTCTTTTGGATCTGACTTCTTTTGCTCAGTATTTTTTCAGATTCATCCATGTTGATGTGTGTATTTTAGTTTGTTCCTCTTTATTGCTGAGTAAAATTCTATTTTATTGATACACCACGATTTTTTTATTAATTTATCTGTTGATATACATTTGCGTTGTTTCCAGTTTGAGGCTATTATGAATAAACCTGCTATAAGCATTTGTGTATGAGCCTTATTTGTGGACATATGTTTTCAGTTACCTTGGGTAAATATGTAGGTGTGGAATTGCTGGGTCAAAAGGTAGGTGGATGTTTAACTTTATAAGAAACTGCCAAAATGTTCTTCAATTGGTTGTCAAACTGGTTGATGATGCTGTTGATATCTTTTATGTCTTTATTTTTTGTCTACTTGTTCTATCAATTTTTGAGACAGGAGTGGTAAAACCTCTTACTGTAATTGTGGATTTGTTTATCACTCTAGTTTTTTGAATTTTTGCTTCATGATTTTTGAAGCTCTGTTATTAGGTGCATACACATTTAGGATTGTTATATCTTCCTGAAGATTTGTGCCCTCTATTATGAAATGTCCCTCTTGACCTCTTACAGTACTCTTTGTCTAGAGGTCTACTTCGTGTGATATTAATATAGCCTCTTCAAACTTCACATGCTAACTGTTTGCATGGTATATCTTTTTCCATGCATTTGTTTTCAATTTATTTGTATCTTCCTAGTTAATGTTTATCTCTTGTAAGTTAAATACATTTGAGTCTTTAACTTTTTTATCTAGTCAGACAATGTGGGCCTTTTAATTCGGATTTTTACATTTAAAGTAACTATTGTTATAATTACTTGTTTTCCATTTATTTGTTTGTTTCTCTGCTTCTCATTGTCTTCCTTCTTTTGAGTTAATCAAACATTTTCTGATATTTCATCTTATTTTCTCTATTTGTTTCTTAGCTATGCCTTTTAAAAAAGCTATTTTTTAAGTGGTTGCTCTGGGGCTAACAGTATGCACCTTTAACTTACCAAAGTCTGTTTAGAGTTGATTTTACCACTTTATACTTTGTACATCACACTTCATACCTGACACTTCATACTTCTGACTTTAAGCTTCAAAAGCGTAATGACCTACCACTGCCACCAGTTGCTGTTAAGTTGACTCTGATTCATGGTGACCTCACGTGTGTCAGAGTGGAACTCTGCTCCAAGGGCTTTCAATGGCTATTTTTTCAGAAGTAGATCACCAGGCCTTTTTTCCAAGGCACCTCTGGGTGGACTTGAACCTCCAACCTTCAGTTAGCAGCCAAACTCATTAACCATTTGCACCACCAGGGTTTCCTGTAATAATCTTACAACAGTATAATTCTATTTCCCCACTCCCCATTAGCATGAGCACTCTTTTTTTATCACGTAAACACTCATGATTAAGATATGTTGCCTTCCCGCAGTGAGCCTAGGATAGTAAGAAAGATGCGTAAAGAAGAATTGTACCGAAGGGAGGTGTTATGGATTGAATTGTGTCCCCCTAAACTGTGTGTCAACTTGGCTAGGCCATGATTTCCAGTATTGTATGATTGTCCACCATTTTCTCATCTGATGTGATTTTCCTATGTGTTGTAAATCCTGCCTCTACAATATTAGTGAGGTGGGATAAGCAGCAGTTATGTTAATGAGGCAGAGCTCAATCTACAAAATTAGGTTGTAGCTTGAATCAATTTCTTTTGAGATATAAAAGAGAGAAGTGAGCAGAAAGACCAGAAGACCTCGTACCACCAATAAAGTAGGGCCAGGAACAGACAGTATCCTTTGGACTTAGGGTCCCTGTGCTGAGAATCTCCGAGACCAGGGGAATATTGATGACAAGAATCTTCTCCAGAGTTGACAGAGACAGAAAGCCTTCCCCGAGAGCTGGCACCCTGAATTCAGACTTCTAGCCTCCTAAACTGTGAGAGAATAAATTTCTCTTTGTTATTTCTTGTATTTCTGTTATAGCAGCCCTAAATCACTAAGACAGGAGGTAAGGGGAAAGAGAGAGGGAGGCAAAAACAGGGACCAGAAATGACCTCAAGGAGGGACTTAGCAAATCTGATCAAAGAGGTTGGAATCCAGGAGAGCTTCACAGAGGAGGTGCTGGAAATGGGTTTGTAAAAATAATGATGTCTTAACAGGTGCAAAAAGAGAAAAATGTGCAGAATAGGCATAAGGAACTAGAAAGTGCCAGTAGCTCAGTGTGGTTGGAGCAGGCAATAGTAGGCAGCATGTGGAGAGTGAAAAGATGAGACTAAACTTCAGGGCATCATCTCTGAATGATGATGAGCTATGTGTGTCCTGCCAAGTTCTAACTTCAAGCCACGGGCAATAGGGACCCACTGAAGTGCTTCTGTAAGTTCCTATTTGTTTTTCACAGTGGAGGATGGGCTGGAGAATGCAAGGCAGGAGGGCAGAGAAAGAAGTTTGTAGGAGAATTTGGTTGTCCCTATGAGAAACAATAGTTACTCCAAGGTGTCTAGAGAGAAGGACTGTAGAAGTAGGCACTCTTAGGGAATAGAAACGTAACACCTTATAATCAAGTTGATGTAGGGAGTGAAAGTGAAGGAGGCATCTGGGATGACAGAGGTAGAAACAACACTCACTAGGATAGAGAATGCACACCACAATCGATGTCAGGGGAAGGGGGGAGATGAAGAGTTCAAAATGGGACATGTTGAGTGTGAGGGTGACTGTGGGAAGTTCAACTGTGGGAATGTCCAAAACATAGCTGCAAATATGGGATCGTGTTCAGGTGAGAGAAGAATGGAATTGGGATTCATCAATGGGTGGGGGTTGGGAGAGGTGCGTGGCAGCTGTGGTTATGGATGAAACTGACCAGGCTGAACATGTAGAGTCAGAATAACAGGCAAGAAGGGAGCCTTGGAAAGGGACTGAGGGGAAACCGTCCAAGAAGTGAGTGGCTTGCCAACATTCCATGCTCTGAGGGAGCATTACTGGTTTTACTCACTTGTTAAATATTCCATTGGCTTTTCTGCTTAACCAAAGAAGATATTTCATGTTAAATGAGAGTATGGGGTATAGTTGCTTCTCAAAGCGCAGGAGGATGGGTCATGAGACCCAGCTCAAAGGATCCCAACCTATGCCATTGTGCAAGCAAGGAAGAATGAGGCATCCCCTTCTGGCTTTTTCTCCCTATTGAGCCCTGCCATGGTGGGCATAGCCTCAGTGAAGGTAGAAGAAGCCACCATTTCCTGAGAGCCTACTATGCACCAGGCATTGCATAAACCATTTACCGACATAACTTATCCTTCAAACCTCAACAGGGAAGTGTGAGAAAGCTGATAGCTCATTCTATTGGTAAAAAACCAAAAAGCTCAGAATTCTGGAATGTCTTTATGGCCTGAATTGTTTGCCATATTAATCTTTTTTTTTTTTTCTTTCTTTCTAGTGTTTCCCAACTCCTGTTTCCCCCATTTAACCAGCGAGTCTGCCCTGTGCTTCTGAGCTCAAGGTAGATTTGAGACAGAAAGCTTCCTGACTTTTGTTTCCAAAAGCTTAAAACATTAAGAATAGTATTTGAGGAGAGAACGATTTTATTCACACCAAGAAAAAACTCCTCAGGGCTGGAGGTAGGAGAGGAGGCCAGCAGAGAGTTCTCTTTCCCCACCAGAGCCACAAGGGGAAGGCTTTGCAGTGAGTCTCAAATGAGGGACAAGGACATCCTCATCGAAGGTCCCTGCCCCAAAGGTGGCACGGAAGGGGGAAGAAAGAGGCCCTTTGCAATGCTTTGCAGTCAAGAGCAAGGGTTAACTTGGGGGTGATCTGTGTAGAACCATGGCTAGGGACTGATGGGCCTTACTCCATTACCAAACTTACCCCCCTTCCCTGCCCCACTCCAACTTTGATGCAGGCCATAGGAAGAGAAGGGGACCGGTGGAGTACTGCTGAGCTGGCTCTCAAAAACAAAACAAAACAAGACAAAAAAACCCAAAAACACCTTGATCAGCATTTGCTGATTCTCTGGCATAACTACTCCAGCTATGGCCGATTTCAAGCTACCAACATGAAGTCTCTGGATGCAGAGTCTGGAAGAGTGTGCACAGTCTGCTCTCGCCAACTGATATGAGCCAGCTCCAGCACACTCCTGAAAACTTTCTGGAAATCCTCTTGGAAAAGACTGGAATGATTATTTCTTATCAGCAAAATAGAAATGAAGTTGAGTTTTTAAAAATGAACTAATTTATCTTTCTTGCCCACCTAATTTCTGGACAGAGATTGTATCTGTTACCTAATTCTAAACACCAAGAAAGGAGCAGATCTGGATTTGAACCCAAGGTTCCCTGATTACAAAGCCTTGCCAGCTTTCAGACTAACTCTTCATTCACTAGGCTAAGGCCCTGTATAGGCGCTTGGCCCATGCTGGTGTCCAAGATTCTGTCCCCATTCACTGCTCTTGTTCAGCCAAAAGAATATCCTTGGATAGGGGTAGTACAATAGTCAGGGGCATCCTTTTAAACCATTCCTCCCTTGCTCTAGTCAACAGTTTCCTTGAGAATGAGTCAGGGAAGAGTCTCAATTTTACTTTCAGATTCTGGTCATGAAACCTAATTATGGACATTAGGTAAGTGAGAACTAGTAGCTAGGTGGGAAAAGGAAGAGGTTCTGTGGGTTGTTGTTGAGGTTCTGTAGCTGATTTTGCCCATCTAGCTGCCTTGGAAGTAGGAAGGTAGCATGTACTTCTCATGCTGACTGTGGCAGGCAATTCAGTCACCAGAGAAAGGGCAAATATGGGGCATTTCACGGCACCATTTCTCTTTTCTGGGCCTTCAAGGTGGACATCAATTTATTGCAAGATTTTTTTCTGCTGAGCTTAGTCTAAGCCTTGTATACCTCCCTGTAGCACTGGAGGCAGCTCCTACCAAGTCTGTTGAAGGTGGCTGGGCCAAGTAGTAAGCCCAAATGCCTGTCTCTCAGCTCTCCTAGGCTTTGTGAGGCTGGGGCTGGGACTCAGCACACTGGAAGAGGAAGAAGGGACTTGCTCCTTCCTGTCAGCTGTGGTTCCGTGAGCATCACTCACAATGCCCCTTCATTCTGGCAGCAGCAGTTTCTTCCTGTAGAAACAGGTGAATCCAGTTTGTAGTTTTTCCAGTCTTTGTAAAACCAGCTTCCTTATGCCTCTTCAGAGACATCAGCACCAGCCAGCCCCCTCCTCAGAGGTCTGTTTTGCCTCTGTGGGGCCCCTCCTGCAAGTTTTTACCTTTTAATGATTCTCATTGGGCCTGGCTCTAGGAGTTATAGCTGCTTCCTGCAGTTGCTACCTCCACAATACTCTTGGGTTCTCTTTTTACCTTATTGGTTACCTAATTAATAATTCTTTATGTAAAATCCTCTGTTAAAGTAGCTGGTGTGATTTCTGCCTCCTGACTGGACCCTGAATGATACAATGGCAAACAAGATAAAAGCTATTTGCCATCTCTGGATTAGATCATTATGGTGGTGTCAGTGGCAGAAGGAGTCCCTAACCCATTGCTGTCGAGTCAATTCCAACTCATAGCGACATTGTAGGACAGAGTAGAACTGCCCCATAGGGCTTCCAAGGATTCAGACTGCCTACCTTTTGGTTAGCAGCTGTAGCTCTTAACCCCTGTGCCACCAGGGCTCCAGAAGGAATCCCTAGGTGGTGCAAATGGTTATCAAGCTTGGCTGCTAACCAAAGGGTTAGCAGTTTGAGTACAGCCAGAAGCACTTTGGAAGAAAGGCCTGGTGATCTACTTCTGTTATGGATTGAATTGTATCCCCCCAAAATGTATGTCAACTTGGCTAGGCCATGATTCCCAGTATTGTGTGATTGTCCACCATTTTGTCATCTGATGGGATTTTCCTATCTGTGGTAAATCCTACCTCTATGATGTTAATGAAGCAGGATTAGAGACAGTTATGTTAATGAGGCAGGACTCAAGCTACAAGATTAGGTTGTGTCTTGAGTCAGTCTCTTTTGAGATATAAAAGAGAGAAGTGAGCGGAGAGTCGGGGGATCTCATTACTACCAAGCAAGAAGAGCCAGGAATGTGCATCCTTTGGACCTGGGGTCCCTGTGCTTAGAAGCTCATAGACCGGGGGAAGATGGATGACAAGGACCTTCTCCCAGAGCTGACAGAGAGAGAAAGCCTTCCCCTGGAGCTAGCACCCTGAATTTGGACTTCTAACCTCCTAGACTGTGAAGGAATAAATTTCTCTTTGGTATTTCTGTTATAGCGGCACTAGATAACTAAGACAACTTCCGAAAAATCAACCATTGAAAACCCTATGGAGCACAGTTCTACTCTGACACACGTTGGTCACCATGAGTCAGAATCAACTCAACAGCAACTGGTACTGGCAGTGGCAAAAACTTCTGCTACATAAAACTTGAGATTTTTCTAGGGTCCCAAGATAGTGCAAATCTAGCCTGACAAGCACAGTTAGGCAAGAAAAAGTATAACAGGCCCTGAATGACAGCCCTTTTGGCTCCATTTCTCTAGGGAAACTCTCTGTCCTATAACTATTGGGCTGGGGTGTCCAGGTAGTAAGCTACTGTCCCATTACACCAATTAAAAACTCAAACTCTTGAGCTGGAGTGGGTGAGGAATCTCAAAAATCTGGTTCTGTCTCTTCATCTTTGAAGATGAAACCGAGGCCCAGAAAGGGCAAGGGACTTGAAAGTAACACAGTGAGTAAGGGATAAAATGGGCTAGACCCCAAGTCTCCTGAATCACTGAGCCTCCCTGAGTCATAGGTTGTTTCTTAAATCTCCCCACTTTATAAATAGCCAGGCTTAAGACGGCTGTTGTGCCAATTTGTTTTTCTGCTATATAGGGTCGCTATGTGGCGTAGTGGTTAAGAGCTACGACTGCTAACCAAAAGGTCGGCAGTTTGAATCCACCAGGCGCTCCTTGGAAACTTTATGGAGCAGTTCTACTCTGTCCTATAGGGTCGCTATGAGTCAGAATTGACTCGACCGCAAAGGATTTGGCTTCGTTTTTGGTATATCCAATAAAAGAAACAGAAGAGTGCTTCTTTTCAAAAAATGGATTAAAAATGGTCTAAAAAGTTGTTTTTTATGCTCAGTCACCTGGTCACGAGGTATAAATCACTAACCCCAATTCTAAATTTTAAAATATAAATTAAATGTGGTAATGCAATATAAAAGAGTATGAGTGTCTTGGTCATTTGGTGCTGCTGTAACAGAAATATCACAAGTGGATGGCTTTAACAAGAGACGTTTATTCTCTCACAGTCCAGTAGGCTACAAGTCCGCATTCAGGGCTCCAGCTCTAGGTGAAGGCTTTCTGTCTCTGTCGGCTCTGGAGGAAGGTCCTTGTGATGCATCAGTCTTCCCTTGGTCTGGGAGCATCTCAGTGCAGGAACCTCAGGTCCAAACGACACACTTTGCTCGCAGCGCTTTCTCGGTAGTATGAGGTCCCCATGTCTCTGTGCTGGCTTCTCTGTTTTATATCTCAAAAGAGATTGGCTTAAGACACTATCTAATCTTGTAGATGTCATCAGTATAACTGCCACTAATCCATCTTATTACATCATAGTGATAGGATTTATAAAACATAGGGAAAATCACATCAGATGACAAAATGGTACACAATCATACAATACTGGGAATCATGACCTAGCCAAGTTGACAGATTTTTTTTTTTTGGACAGGTATTTTTGGAGGACACAATTCAATCCACTACAACGTGCAAACCTGGGTGAAATTGGCTGTGAGATTGTGGGCAGGTTTCTTAATCTACGTGAGCCATAGTTTCCTGTCAAATGGTAACTATGATAAAATTTACCTCTCGAGGTAAATATTGGAACACAGTATTCCCTTAATGGGAATTCATTGTTGATGAATGACTTTAAGACCTGTTTCAAATGTATCCACTTTTTCCCCATTGGTCTTTTTGATTCTGAAACCAAACAAACAAAAAATTATTATTATTATTTTTTAGTAACACTATTCCTGGCATAAATCCCAACCTCAATAAAAGTTAGAGATTATTAAGTGGTCAGTATCAGCTGTGATGTTTTTCCAAGACCTCTGTCAAGTAAAACTCCCACCCAAAGAGAAAGTTGAAGCCATTTTTGTGTGTGTGTTTTAATGTGTATTTATTTTTCATTGTGGTAAATATGTAAGTAACAAAATATTTGTCAAGGTCATTTTTTAGGGGAAGCAAGGATTGTTCTCCTGTCACCTCTTCCTAACCCTGGAAGATGTCTCTTCTGGTGACTAAGCGCCTCACATGTGATCAATGGAGTCACTGTGCGTGAGCCTTCTTGGGCACAGCCTCCAGGAGAAAGGTCCCCTGAGGCCTACACCCAGCCTAGCTGAGTTCACACCTGGTTATTTACTGAGCATGGAGGCTGCTGACATCTTTTATATCCTGTCCCTCCAGGCCAAAGGGACGAGGCTTGGTAAGAGGTGGCTGGGAGCCCACAATCTCACAGCCAATTGCACTCAGGTTTGCACATGCCCAGATGACAACCCACAGAACCCCTTCCTTTTCCTACCTAGCTACCAGTTCTCACTTACCTAATGTCCATAATTAGGTTGTCATGACAAGAATCTGAAAGTAAAATTGAGACTCTTCTCTCAATCGTTTGCAAGGAAACTGTTCATTGGAGCAAAGACAGGGATGGATTAAAAGGATGCCCCTGACTATTATACTACCCCCAGCTGAGGATATTCTTCTCATAAGACCATGGATGAGCAAGATTGGCAAATGGGGACAGAATCTTGGACACCAGCATGGGCCAGTGCTCACACAGGGCCTTAGCCTAGAGAATAGAGACTCAGTCTGAAAGTTGGTAAGGCTTTGTAATCAGGGATACTTGGGTTCAAATCCAGGTCCACTCCTTTCTTGGTGTTTAGAATTAGGTAACAGATACAATCTTTAAGCACTACTCTCTAAGAAGTTAGGTATATCAGTCAGGGTTCTCCAAAGAAACAGAATCAACAGTAGATAGACAGATATTTTTACTTTAAGGATTTCTTATGTGATTGTGGGGGCTGGCAAGTCCAAAATCCTTAGGTTAGGCTGCAGGCTGGAAATTCTGGCAGTCTTTTGTCCAAAATCCATAGAGCAGGCAGGCAGGAAACTCAGCCAGGGTGTCTATGTTATAGTCTTGAGGCAGAATCCTCTTCCCTCAGTTTTTGACCTTAAGACCTTTAACTGATTGGATGAGGTCCACCCTCATTATGGGGGGGGTAATCTTCTTTAGGTCAACTCATTTAAATGCTAATCACATGTAAATACCTTCATCCTTCATAGCAACATCTAGACTAGTTCTTGACCAAACAACTGGACACCATAGCCTAGACAAGTTGACACATAAAATTAACCATCACAATTGAAAAATCACTTGTTTGGTCAAAATTTATCATTTTAAATGTGAGGACACCAGAGTTTGGGCATATTAAGGGACACTCATCCACGCTAAAGGTCACATAGCTAGTTGATATGAGAGGAAAGACCTGAACATTGTCTGGTTCTCTTTGACATCCAATGACTCCTTTGGTATAACAGAAAAGTTTTTCCTCACAGTGTTATGAAAACCAAATAGTTTCACATTTATATCACAAGCAATATATATTTATATATCATATAAATATAGTATAAATAAAAATTCATGTCTGTTTCTTTACTTGCTTAGTGTCTGTGTCACTTACTAGACCTTAAGGCCCATGTGTGAGGGAACTGGGTGGGTGGGAATCTAGCATCTTGAACACATTAGGAGCTCAATAAAAATGTGTTTAACAATAAGTAACCAATTAACAGGAAATACAGAGGACAGGGGAACATGTTAAACAACACCATGAAGATGAAGTCATCAAAATCCAGATTGCACTTGTACACCAATGTTCATCACAGCACTATTCACAGTAGCCAAAAGGTGGAAACAACCTCAATGGCCATAAACAGATGAATGAATAAACAAAATGGGGTACATACATACAATGGGATACTACTCAGCCAGTAGGAGAAACCAAGTCCTGATACATGCTACAATACGGACGGCGCTTGAAGACGTGTACAGTGAAATAACTCAGTCACAAAAGGACAAATATTGTATGGCCTCATTTATATAAGACAACAAGAAAAGACAAATGTACAGAGACCAAAGTTTATTAGTGGTTACCAGGGAAGAGAGGGAAGGGCAAAAGGGGGATTATTGCTTTATGGAGTACTTAGTTTTCATTTATGGTGATGGAAATAACACACTGATTAAGGACAGGGTTGCACTTACTGTAAGTGCTGTCAATAATTGTACACCTGTAAAAAGTTGATTTGGCCAAAGTTGTGTGATAGACATATTTACAATGACCAAAAAAAAAAAAAAAAGAATAGCTGCTGAGGCTGCTTATGTACAAGCAAATACCTCAGGGGATTTGGTTTCTTGTTTGGAGGTCATGGTTTCATGGGGCATCCAGTTAATTGACCTAATAACATGCTTAGTGCTTCTGTTCTACCTTGTAGTTTGTTGTGTAGCGCCTGAGGTCTTAAAAGCTTGCAAGCAGCCATCCAAGGAACAACAGTTGGTCTCTATTTGTATGGAGCAACAAAGGAAGAAGGAGTCAGGAATAGGAAGAGGAAATAGAATGTGTGGCTAATTGCCTCCATGAACAACTGCCTCCTTTGCCATGAGATCAGAATAACTGGATGGTACCCAGCTACCATTACCGAACATTGTGATCACACATTCTATAGAAAAATCCTGATTAAAAGAGGGAAAATGCAGAATAGAATTTCAAATTCTCATGGACTCTAGACTTTCTGGAGCCATGCAGGCTGGGTGAACCCCTGAAACTATTGCCCTGAGATAATCTTTAAACCTTAAACCAAAAATATCCCCAGAAGTCTTCTTAAAACCAAACAATAGTTTAGTTTAACTAGTAAAAAACGTCTGCCTTGAGCATCAGACTCTTTTAAGAACTATCTATATGGGATCAAATTGACAGCAGCAACTCCAAAGATTAGGTAGGAAACCTAGGGGGCAGTGAGTTTACGTTAATGAGGAAGGAACAGTACAGAAAAGGAGGGTGAGAGTTGTTGCACAACTGGGGGAATGTAATCACTATGACTGAATTACACATGTAGAAACTGTTGAATTGGTGTGTTTTGCTGTGTATATTCTCAACAACAACAGAATAAATAAAAAATTTTGTTTTTAAATCCCGATTGCAGGAAATTCTACAGGGCAAACAGCTCAGTTTCTTCAACAAATAAATCTCAAGTGGCAAAAAAACAAAAACAAAAACCAAAAACCTATAGAGAAGGAACATACAGATTAAGAGAGACCTAAAAGGCATGTAAACCAGATGTGATCTGTGGACTTGATTCAAACAAAGTAACTGCTGAACAAATTTATGAGACAATCAGGAACATTACTTATTATTATTATTATTTTTTTAGGTGTTATAATGATATTGTAGTATGATTAAAATAAAAGAGTCCCTATCTTTTAGAAATATTTGCTAAAATATTTACCTCTAAAATGATACAACATGGGAATTTTATTCAAATAGTCTGGGAACGGGTCGGTGGTTGGAGGTAAAGACGAAATAAGACTGGCTTTGAGCTGATTATGGTAGAAGCTGGCTGAAGCCTATATGGGAGTTCATTGTACTATTTTTGCTGTTTTGTTTATGATTGAGATTTTGTATAATAAAAATTTAGAAAACAATAGTAAAGTGTGCACTAATTCTTAGAACAAACAACAAATAAATTAATTTCAGGGTTTTTTAGTGCAATTTTTCTTTTGACAACGTTATGTGAGAGTATAATAGTAACATTCTTCATTTCACATTTTATTTTATTTTATTTTTTCCTTCTAATTTTTTAATCTCTTTCAGTGAAAGAAAAGCTTCAAAGTTATTTTTGGAGTTTAGTCATGCAAAATTAATTACATAAATGGATAGTTTTGAGAAACTTTTACAAATAATTTGCCAGGTTTCAGTTATTAGCTGTGATGAAATCTGTAATACTTTTTGATACATAGTACAAATACAAATGTGTTAAGTACGAAGTTTAAGTTTTTACAACAGATATGCTATGTTATCAATGGCAAAATCCAAATTTATGAAATTAATACAAAAAGTATCAGTTTTATTCTGAAGCATTTCTAGAGAAGCAGATCACATAGATAAAAATAAATTCACTTCATGGGCGTAGTCAACGATCTAGTAAGACTTTTTTTTTTGTTTAGGATTGTGTAGTGCATTTTATTTTATTAAAAAAAAATTTTTTATTGTACTTTAGATGAAGGTTTACAGAACAAATAGTTTCTCATTAAACAGTCAGTACACATACTGTTTTATGACATTGGTTAACAAACCCCGTGATATGTCAATACTCTCCCTTCTCAACCTTGGAGGACCTTATTTTTGGTGAAAATGTACATAGCCAAAGTTACACCATTTCAAAAGTTTCTACACGTACAATTCAGTGACACCGATTACATTCTTCCAGATGTGCTGCTATTCTCACTATCCTTTTCCAAATTATTCCGTCACCATTATTTTCAACTCACTGCCCCCTAGGCTTCCCATTAAACCTTTTGAGTTGCTGTTGTCAATTTTATCTCACATAATTTTTTTTTGTACCTTAGATGAAGGTTTGCAGAACAAATAGTTTCTCTTTAAACAGTTAGTACACATATTGCCCTATGACAATGGTTAACAACCCCACGACATGTCAACACTGTCCCTTCTCAACCTTGGGTTCCCTATCACCAGCTTTCCTGTCCCCTCCTGCCTTCTAGTCCTCATCCCTGGACTGCTGTGCCTCATTAGTCCCTTTTTGTTTTATGAGGCTGTCCAATCCCCAGCTGAAAGGTGAACTTCGGGAGTGACTTCACCACTGAGCTAAAAGGGTGACCGGGGGCCATACTCTCAGGGTTTCTCCAGTCTCCTTTAGGCCAGTAAATCTGGTCTTTTTTCTGTGTGTTAGAATTCTGTTCTACATCCTTTTCCAGCTCTGTCCAGGACCCTCTATTGTGATCCTGGTCAGAGCAGTCAGTGGTGGTAGCTGGGTACCATCTAGCTGTACTGGACTCAGTCTGATGGAGGCCTTGATAGCTGTGGTCCATTAGTCCTTTGGACTAATCTTTTCCTTGTATCTTGTTCTGTTCATTCTCTCTTGTTCCCGAAGGGGTGAGACCAGTGGAGTATCTTAGATAGCTGCTCACAGGCTTTTAAGATCCCAGACGCTACTCACTAAGGTAGAATGTAGAATATTGTCTTTATAAACTGTATTATGCCATTTGAGCTAGATGTTCCCCGAGACCATGGTCCCCACAGCCCTCAGCCCAGCAATTCAATCCCTCAGGGAGTTTGGAAGTGTCTATGGAGCTTTCATGACCTTGCCTTGTACAAGTTGTGCTGGCTTCCCCAGTATTGTGTACTGTCGTACCCTTCACCAAAGTTACCACTTATTATTGTCTATTTAGTTCCCCCCGCCGTCCCTCGTAACGAACAAAGATTGTTTCTTTTTTTGTGTAAATTTTTACATGAGTTTTTACAGTAGAGGTCTCATACAATATTTGTCCTTTTGTGATTGACCTATTTCACTCAGCATAACGTCCTCCAGTTTCATCCATGTTATGCTTCACAGATTCATCATTGTTCTTTATCTTTGTATAATATTCCATTGTGCGTATGTACCATAGTTTGTTTATCCATTCATCTGTTGATGGGCATCTAGGTTGTTTCCATGTTTTTGCTCTTGTGAACAGTGCAGCAGTGAATATGGGTGTGCATATGTCTATTCATGTGATAGCTCTTATTTCTCTAGGATATATTCCTAGGAGTGGGATTACATTTTGTAGTGCTTTTTTTTGTGGTGCTGACGTTTTCTTTGTTCCTCTTACTTACTCTCTTGTGCTGAGTTCCTTTTCTTTGTGGATTTTTTTTTCATTTCTTCTGTTTTTGTAGGTTTTGTTTTTACTGAGACTGTATGTTTTTCTTCTTTATTTTGATGAGTAGGTTTGTTAACTTTCTTTGTGGTTACCTTGGAATTTACCCTTATCTTCCTAGCTTTGAACCAGTCTATTATTACTTAGTATCGCCTTTTGCCTTCCTCTCCATTAGAATGTTCTATACCTACACCATTTATTCCCTCTTTTATTGTTCTGATGCTGTTGTCATTTACAGATTAACCTCTCTGGTTCCCTGTTGTAATTCTTTTGGTTTTGCATAGTCCTTAAGAGTTCATTTCCTAGGTTAGTATCTGGCTAGTACAATCCTGTGCCCTATATTCAGCCTGTGGTCTGATATTGTTTGTTCTCAGATTGAAGGACTCCCTTTAATAAGTCTTGTAAGTTTGGTTTGGTTTTTACACAGTCCCTTAATTCCTGTTTCTCTGGAAATGACCTAATTTCACCATCATATCTGAACGAGAGTTTTGCAGGCTCTATTATTCTTGGTTGGCAATTTCTTTCTTTCAAGGTTTTATATATGTCATCCCATTGCCTTCTTGCCTATATGGTTTCTGCTGAATAATCCGAGCTTAGTCTTATTGTTTCTCCTCTGTATGTGACTTTTTGTTTTTCTCGATTGCTTTCAGGATTTTTTGTTTGTCTTTCGTTTTAATGAGTGTGATTGTGATATGCCTTGGTGATTTTCTTTTGGGGTCTATTCTATATGGGGTTTGTTGAGCTTCTTGGATGATCAGCTTTCCATCTTTCATGATACTGGGGAAGTTTTCTGTCAGCAATTCTTCAATGATCCTCTCTGTGTTTTCTG
>NW_004443943.1:20024028-20025906 GCF_000243295.1 Trichechus manatus latirostris
TCTCTAATGGACAGGGTCAGTCACTCAGGTATGGTAGAGCAGGGCAGGTCCAGCTGAAGGGGAGTTGCTGGGATGGGTTGTTTGTGGCACGTACCAGGGCTGACACTGCTGACCAGGAATCAGTGCAGGGCAGGTTCCAGTAGCCGTGCCTGTGCTGCTTGGGAGTGTGATGTTCAGCACACGGTGCAGGTAGGCAGGAAGGAGAGGGTAGATTGTGATGCGTGGAGCTAAGATGGGTATGGGAAAGATCAGAGAGAGGAGAGGGGAACAGGAGCCAAAAACATACACACAAACAAAAAAGAGTGCTAAGGGAGCTTGCTATTGGAGTGGAGAGATGAGAGTCTGAGAAATGAGGAAAAACAAAAATGAAAAAAAGAAAAAGGGTAAAAGAAAAAAGTGAATAAATCTAGAACTTAGAAATGAAGAAAAACAAAAAGGGAATAAGAGAGAGAAGAAAACAAAACAAAGAAACAAAAAGAAAAAAAAAATAAGAAAAAAGAAACGCCCCCAGGGATATCCCTGTGCATCTGCACAGAGTAAGGGAGTAGCTTCCAAGCTGCATGGTACTGCCCAGCTAGAAGGGGCTCCCAAGCTGAGAAAAGAAAAAGAAAACAAACAAACGAATCAAAACAGAACAAATCAGAGCAAACAAACAAACAAACAAAAAAGCCCTGGGGGTCCTACCAGCGTGGCGGCTTGGGCTGGGAAGCAGTTTCACAGTCAAGTGGTGTTTCACAGCCTTTCAGGAAGAAGCAAAGATGGCGCACGGAACCAGGTATTTAAGAGAAAGGAGGGGGAGGTTGTGAGAGGTAAGGAAGAAATCTAAAGAAGCGGAAAAAAGCAACACCAGCAGCCAACAAAAGGCACTCAGGGAGCTAGCCAGTGGGGGCTGGTGGAATCCAAGTGACGCCGGGGTGCTTTCCAGCCAGGAGACTGTGGCTGCAGGAAGCAGAGGAGGCTAAGTGGGGGTGAAGAAGGGTGGGAGGTGGGAAAGCCTATATCGCTGGTTAGTAGTTGTTCTGTGTCTTGCTGGAAGCTCCGTGAAGCTGCTTTCTCATACCCACTGTTTGCTGATCTCTGATAGGAGTCCAAGATGGTGGATTCATGCTGTGGTAGCTGATAGGGGACCTCTGCATGTATCTCTCCTCTCTCTCTGTTCTCGGTCAGTTTCTTATTCTATTCGGTGCTTGGCTTAGTTCTTTATCTCTTCATTTGATGCTTAGGGTTTCAGGGTTGACATGTGACTCTGTTTGACTTAGTTTTTCTGATCTTTGCTGCAGAGGGACGGCGTGGTGCTTCTGACTATAACGCCATGTTGCCTGGAAATCTCATGTTATATTTTTGCTGCACAATCTTTTAAAAAGCAATTCTCTCAAAAGTATTAGATAACTTTACCCATTTCTTGAAGGTTTTCTTAATTTTTCATATTCAGGTCATTCTTTTTTTCAAGCATCCTAATCAATTTTCTCTCCTTCAGTAATTAAGTGGACTAATTCTGCCAACAATTATAGGTACTGTGGTGGCTTACATGTTGCTGTGATACTGGAAGCTTTGCTACCGGTATTTCAAATACCAGCAGGATCATCCTTGGTGGACAGGTTTCAGCAGAGCTTCCAGACTAAGAAAGGCTAGGAAGAAGGACCTGGCAGTCAACTTTTGAAAAAAAAAATTGGCCAGTGAAAACCTTATGAGTTGCAGCAGAACATTGTCTGATATAGTGCTGGAAGATGAGCCCCTCAGGTTGGAAGACATTCAAAATACGACTGGGAAAGTGTTGCCTCCTAAAAGTAGAGTTGACCTTAATGATGTGGACGGAGTCAAGCTTTTGGGATCTTCATTTGCTGATGTAGCATGACTCAAAATGAGAAGAAACAGCTG
>NW_004443943.1:20026448-20030247 GCF_000243295.1 Trichechus manatus latirostris
TTGCATGATATAATTTTGCAAGACAAGCAACTTCTTCATTGCAAACACCTTTTTTCAACAACGTAAACGGCAACTATACACGTGGACCTCATCAGATGGAATACACAGGAATCAAATCAGCTACATCTGTAGAAAGAGATGATGGAAAATCTTAATATCATCAGTCAGAACAAGGCCAGTGGCTGACTGTGGAACAGACCATCAGCTGCTCATCGTTGCTGTTGTTAGGTGCTGTCAAGTTGGTTCCAACTCATAACGACCCTATATACAACAGAACGAAACACTGCCCTGCCCAGTCCTGTGCCTTCCTCACAATTGTTATGCTTGAGCCCATTGTTGCTCATATGCAAGTTGAAGTTGAAGCTGAAATTGAATAAAATTAGAATAACTCCATGAGAGTCAAAGTATGACCTTGAGTATATCCTACCTGAATTTAGAGACCATCTCAAGAATAGATTTGAAGCATTGAACACTAATGACTGAAAACCAGATGAGCTGTGAAATGACATCAAGGATATCATACATGAAGAGAGCAAGAGTCATTAAAAAGACAGGAAAGAAAGAAAAGACCAAAATGGGTGTCAGAAGAGACTCTGAAACTTGCACTTGAACATCGAGTAGCTAAAGCAAAAGGAAGAAATGATGAAGTAAGAGCTGAACAGAAGATTTCAAAGGGCGGCTTGAGATGACAAAGTAAAGTATTATAATGAAATGTGCAAAGACCTGGAGATAGAAAACCAAAAGAGAAGAACATTCTTGGAATTTCTCAAGCTGAAAGGCGTGAAAAAAATATTCAAGCCTCAAGTTGCAATATTGGAGGATCTTATGGGGAAAATATTAAATGGCGCAGGAAGCTTCAAAAGAAGATGGAAGGAATACGCAGAGTCACTAACCAAAAAGAATTGGTTGACTGGTTGATGTTCAGACATCTCAGGATGTAGCATATGATCAAGAACTGATGGTACTGAAGGAAGGGGTCCAAGCTGCACTGAGGAAATTGGTGAAAAACAAGGCCCCAGGAATTGACAGAATACCAGTTGAGATGTTTCAACAATCAGATACTGTTCCAACAAACAGATGCAGTGCTGGAGGCTTTCACTTGTCTATGCCAAGAAATTTGGAAGACAGCCACCTGGCCAACCGACAGGAAGAGATCCATATTTGTGCCTATTCCAAAGAAAGGTGATCCAGCAGAATGTGGAAATTACCAAACAATATCATTAATATCACAAACAAGTAAAATTTTGCTGAAGATCATTTAAAAGTTGTTGCAGCAGTACATCGACAGGAAACTTCCAGAAATTCAAGCTGGATTAGAAGAGGATGCAAAACGAGGGGTATCACTGCTGATGTCAGATGGATCTTGGCTGAAAGCAAAGAATATCAGAAAGATGTTTACCTGTGTTTCACTGACTATGCAAAGGCATCCAACTGTGTGGATCATAACAAATTATGGATAATATTGTGAAGAATGGGAATTACAGAGCATTTAATTGTGCTCATGAGGAACCTATACATAGACCAAGAGGCAGTCGTTCAAACAGAACAAGGGAATACTGCATGGTTTAAAGTCAGGAAAGGTGTGCATCAGAACTATATCCTTCCACCGTACCTATTCAATCTGTATGCTGAGCAAATAATCTGAGAATCTGGGCTATATGAAGAAGAACTTGACATCAGTATTGGAGGAAGACTCATTAACAACCTGCAATATGCAGATGACACAACCTTGCTTGCTGAAAGTGAAGAGGACTTGAAGCACTTACTGATGAAGATCAAAGATCACAGCCTTCAGTATGGATTTCACCTCAATATAAAGAAAACAAAAATCCTCACAACTGGACCAATAAGCAACATCCTGATAAATGGAGAAAAGATTGAAGTTGTCCAGGATTTTATTTTACTTGGATCCACATGGAAGCAGCAGTCAAGAAATCAAAAGACACATTGCATTGGGTAAATGTGCTGCAAAAGACCTCTTTAGAGTGTGAAAAAGCAAGGACGTCACCTTAAGGACTAAGACGTGTTTCTTAGTTATCGAGTGCTGCTATAACAGAAATACCACAAGTAAATGGCTTTAACAAAGAGAAACTTATTTTCTCACAGTCTAGTAGGCTAGAAGACCAAAAGAGGAAGGCTTTCTCTCTCTGTTGGCTGTGGAGGAAGGTCCTTCTCATCAATCTTCCCCCAGACTAGGAGCTTCTCCTCACAGGAACCCTGGATCCAAAGGACGCGCTCTGCTCCTGGCACTGCTTTCTTGGTGGTATAATGTCCCCAACTCTCTGCTCACTTCACTTTCCTTTCATCTCTTGTAAGATAAAAGGTGGTGCGGGCCACACCCCAGGGAAACTCCCTTTACATTGGATCAAGAATGTGACCTTAGTAAGGGTGTTACGATGCCACCCTAATCCTCTTTAACATAATCTAATCTTGCCTCATTAACCACAGGCAGAGATTAGGATTTACAACACATAGGAAAATTACAATCCCAAAATGGAGGACATCCACACAGTACTGGGAGTCATGGCCTAATCAAGTTGACACATATTTTTGAGGGACACAATTCAATCCATGACAGTGTGCCTGACCCAAGCCATGATGTTTTCAATTGCCTCATATGCATGTGAAAGCTGAACAATGAATAAGGAAGACTGAAGAGGAATTGATGCCTTTGAATTATGGTGTTGGTGAGGAATATTGAACATACCATGGACTGCCAGAAGAACAAACAAATCTGTCTTGGAAGAAGTACAGCCGAAATGCTCATTATAGGGAAGGATTGTGAGACTTTGTCTCACATAATTTGGACATTTTATCAGGAGCAACCAGTCCCTGGAGAAGGACATCATGCTTGGTAAAGTAGAGGGTCAGCTAAAAGGAGGAAGAACTTCAATGAGATAGTTTGGCACAGTGGCTGCAACAATGGGCTCAAGCATAACAAAGATTGTGAGGAGGTGCAGGACCGGGTAGTGTTTTGTTTTGTTGTACATAGAGTTGCTATGCGTTGGAACCAACTCGAGGGCACCACCACCAACAAGTCTGCCAGATACATATTTAGTAATAGCTTTGCCTGAAACCAACTTGAAGGCAACTGGTAAATGTTTTCTAACTATTAATTCCCTTCATCTTTGATATTACTGTAAAATGTGCCCAATGAGGTATAATACAGGATAATACAAACTGTGAATGTTGACATTCCTTATAGTAGCCATTCCCCTTCTCGACTAGCCTCCAAACTGCTGATTCCCATTCATCCTCCGCCTGCCCCAGAATCACACAGGGCTTCATTTGGATAAAATCAGACACAATGGAGCTGTACTGTGCCATTGCTGCCACCTGGTGACAGGTATGAAGAACTGATTCTCTTTTCCTCTTTTGCCTCAGAGGAATCATAGCCACACTGTGCCCTCCCCTTTTTTCAGTCATCATTTCCCCTTCCATTACTTGCAACAGGTATTGCCTTTTACATGAAACCTCTTTTTTCTTTTCCTTCTTTCTCTCAGAAATTTCTGAAAACTCTTCTTCTTACCTGGCACCAATGTCACTTTTCTTCTGTGGTGAAACCTATGTATAGCTGTGCACTACAGATTAGTAAGTATTAAGAACTCAGCTGTTAGCCAAAAGGTCGGCGGTTCAAATCTACCAAAGACTCCTTGGAAACCCTATGGGGCAGTTCTACTCTGGGTTTGGTTTTGTTTTGTTTTATACCCTGCTTACTGTAAGCCTGTGTGTACCTTACTTACTAGTTAATCTGCCCCTGGATACATAAATAGCCTCAGAAGCTACTCTTTTTTTTTTT
>NW_004443943.1:20030347-20088677 GCF_000243295.1 Trichechus manatus latirostris
CCCCTGGATACATAAATAGCCTCAGAAGCTACTCGTTGTAAATATGTTTATCACACAACTTCTACCAATTCAACTTTTTACAGATGTACAACTTATTGACAGCACTTACAATAATTGGCTGTGCAACTCTACCTGTCACCAATGTGATATTTCCATCACCTTAAACCAAAACTTAGTCCTCATAAAACAACAACCCTCTCCCCTCCTCTCCTTCCCACCCTGGTAACCACTGATAAACTTTGGTCTCTACGCATTGCCTTTCCTTGTCTTTTTATATAAGTGAGGTCATACAATATTTGTCCTTTTGTGACTGACGTATTTCACTAAACATAGTGTTTTCAAGCTCCATCCATATTGTAGCATATGTCAAGATTTTGTTTCTCCTACTGGCTGAGTAGTATTCCACTGTATGTGTGTACCACATTTTGTTTATCCATTCATCTGTCTATTGCCATTGAGGTTGTTTCCACCTTTTGACTATTGTGAATAGTGCTGCAATGAACATTGGTGTCCAAGCGCAATCTGGATTTTGATGACTTCATCTTCATGATGTTGTTTAACATGTTCCCCTGTCCTCTGTATTTCTTATTAATTGGTTACATTATTTTTGAACACATTTTTACTGAACTTCTGATGTGTTCAAGATGCTGGATTCCCAATCACCCGGTTCCTTCCCACATGGGGCTTATGGTCTAATAAGTGACACAGACACTAAGCAAGTAAGGAAACAGGTATAAATTTTTATTTATTTTATATTTAGATGATATAAAAATATATATTGCTTGTGATATAAATGAGTAACTATTTGGTTTTCATGACACTGTGAGGAGAACTTTTCTGTTTTTCCAAAGGAGTCAACTGGATGTCAAAGAGAACAACACAAGGTTCAGCTCTTTCCTCTCACATCAACTACTGTGATATGTCAAGTCCCTTAATACGCCCACATTCTGGTGTCCTCAGCATTAAAAATGAGAAATTTTGACCAAACAAGTGATTTTCCAATCACGATGGTTAATTTTATGTGTCAGCTTGTCTAGGCTATGATGTCCAGATGTTTGGTCAAGCACTAGCCTAGACATTGCTATCAAGGTATTTACATGTGATTAGCATTTAAATTAGTTGACCTTAACCAGATTACCCCCATAATGTGGGTGAGGCTCGTCCAATCAGTTGAAGGTCTTAAGATCAAAAATTGAGATTTCCCCTGGAAACATAGACATACTGGTGGAGTTTCCCGCCTGCCTGCTCTATGGATTTTGGACAAAAGACTGCCAGAATTTCCAGCCTGCAGCCTAACCTAAGGATTTTGTACTTGCCAGCCCCCACAATCACATGTGTCAAATCCTTAAAGTAAAAATAAAATTTTATCTATCTATCTACTACTGTTGGTTCTGTTTCTTTGGAGAGCCCTGACTAATGCACCTGACTTCTTAGAGAGCAATGGAATGTTTCTTCCTCTCCCACGTGAAATCTCATGCTGAACCCTAAGAATAATGCAGGTAATAGGAGAGCTGCCCTGGTTAAAGCAGGGGAGAGCTGTGCTCTCTTTCTGTTCCTAACTTTTTTATTTTTTTATTGTGGTACACACATGTATATATATAACAAAAATTTGCCATTTTTTGCATGTACAATTCAGTGATGTTGATTATGTTTGTTATATGCTACAACCATCACCACTGTTTCCACATTTCTCTGTCACCCTTAACAGAAACTCAGTCAGTCCCTAACTTTCACACCTGCCCCTTCGCCGACAAGACAGCCCCAGGGCACATCCTTAGACCCTTAGGTCTGCATGGAATAGCAGAAAAACCACTGGATTAGTTAATGTTTGATGTTTTCTAAAATTTACAAAGACATGAATATTAATGGCTCGGTTTCCTCACTGTAGTAGGCGCTCTTTGCCTGTGTGTGTGTGTGTGTGTGTGTGTGTGTGTGTGTGTGAGAGAGAGAGAGAGAGAGAATTTATTTGTCAATGGAAGCATGAAGTCTCGGAGCTGAAGAGGGTCTCAGAGCTGCTCTAATCCAGTCTCTCCTTTTCAGTCAGACCTGCTTCAAGTAACAACCCAACTCAAACTAGCTTGCATGTAACAGGGGAATTATTGGCATATGTAATTAGGAAGTCCCTGGATGCATCTGGCTTCAGGACAGGGGTTTAACCAGTACCATCAGGATGACGGTCCCTCCCTATCTCATAGTTTTTCTTTCCCCTTTGTAACTTCCTTCTCAGGGAGGCATTCCTCACACTGTGGCCAGGATGGCCACCAGCGGCTCCAGGCTTACATGTTACCAGCTTGGCAACCCCACTAGAAGGAGCGTGCCTTTTCCTTGATAGTTCCTACAAAAGTCCTGCGTGTCTACCCTCATTGGTCACGTGTGGACCACACACTCCTCTTTGAACCAATCACCATGGCCAGGGAAATTCAGAACATTGATTGACCATCTTGGGCCATCAAAACCAGGTGGACTAGAGTAAGGCCGGGAGATTCTCCAAGGAACATTGGGGTGCTGATACCAGAAGAAAGGGAAATAGCCTCAAAAGATGAACACTGTACTTAAAGTGACCATATACTCTATCATCTAGACTGGGATACTTTAGAGAGTAAAAGGGATCATCATTAGTTACACTGGGACTACAGACATACACTGGTACTGTTCTGGGCAAAGTGGAAAATATGGTCACCCTAAATGTACCCTTCAGAGAAGTTAAATGGCTTTGCCAAGGTTCCCAGGCTAGTGAAGGAGAGAACTGGGAGTAGAATCCACCCCAATGTATTTTCCACCAAAAAGTCATTGTTGGCCAGCAGAAACTTGTCTCTATAGTAGTTTTCTCTATAGTATTGATTTTAGTGGAATAGATATTACCAAAAAATAGGACTTCTGATGAAATTAGGCCAAGTGAATACTTCTTTGCAGAGTCATGTCACAGACTATCTTTGAGATGTTCAACAAGCCTACATTAAGTATTTTTGGTACACAGGTGCATATACCCCAAAATAGCAAGGCATAGTCAGTGGTTAAAGAATACGGGTCTAGGTTTGAACCCACCTCTACCAGTTACGAGCTATGCGACTTTGGACAAATTATTTAACCTTTCTTGAGTCTCAGTTTCCTTATCTATAAAAAGAGACTAATAACAGTACCTACCTCAGGGCTAATGAGGGCATTGACCGAGTTCTCGCCTTCCATGCAGGAGATGCAGGTCTGATTCCTGGCCAATGTACCTCGTGTGCGGCCACCACCCATCTATCAGTGTAGGCTTGTGAGTTGCTATGATGCCAAACAGGTTTCAGTGGAGCTTCCGGACTAAGACACTGAGAAGAAAGACCTGGAGATCTACTTCTGAAATTCAGCCAATGAAAACCCTATGGATCACAACAGTCCTATTTGCAACCCATTATGAGAATGGCACAGGGCCGGGCAGTGTTCTGTTTTATTGTGCATGGGGCTGCCATGAGTCAGGGACTGACTCAAGGGCAGCTAACACCACCATCTCAGGGGTTTCTTTGAGGATAAACTATTTGTGTTTCAAGTGCAGTGCTGGAACATAGTCAATGCTGAGTCAATGCCAGTTATTTTAGTAATCCTATTATTGACATGGAGCCCTGGTGGTGAAGTGGTTAAGAGCTTGGTTGCTAACCAGAAGGTCAGCAGTTCAAATCCACCAGCTGCTCCTTGGAAGCCCTGTGGGACAGCTCTACTCTGTCTTCTAGGGTTGCTGTGAGTCAGAATCAACTCGATGGCAAAGGGTTTGGTTTTCTGCTTTTTATTATTGACATGCCTATAGAACCTTGCGCAGCCCCTGGTTGGCCTTACACCAACCATCGTTTAAAGTCTGGACTTTGGTTCCTCTTTGGTGATGCGTGTAGGAGGATCACTGGACAGTGTGGCCAGCCTAATGAACTGCTCTATCTCCAGCTGCACACCTGCCCTTCAGTGGCCAGATCATGGAGTCGCAACCTGGCCGCACACACAATCACCTGGAGAGTGGTCAGTTTGTGTGTGTGTCATCAGCGTTGCACTGAAGAAGTGTTAGTAAGTAAACGGCAGGGATTTTATAGCATCTCTAGGGAGTGTGGCGCCCTGGTGGTGTAGAGGTTAAGCACTTGGTTGTTAACCAAAAGGTTGGAGGTTCGAATCCACCAGCTGTACCTTGGAAATCCTATAGGGAAGTTCTACTCTGTCCTATGGGGTTTCTATGAGTTGGCATCAACTCGAGGGTAATGGGTTTTTGGTTTCTAGGGAGTGTTAAACTTCATGGGGGGGAAATGTGTGAAGGACAGTCAAAAATGAAATAAAAACCAAGTCAAGCCATCACTAAGTCTCTGTAGTTCACAGTGCTGAATTCCAAACCAAAAAGAAAAAAAAGAAGAGTCAAATATTTCAGCAAATGTCTCCAGCCTCAAACACCTGGTTTGGAAACACCACCACCTGTGCTGCATTAAACCTGCAAAAAACCCAGGAAGGAAATACAGTGTATGAGGCCAGAAAAGGGTGGGTTCCTGCCTCCCTTAGGTCAAACAGCAGGCTGTAAATGACTCTTTTCAAAACAGACATATTACTTCCCAAGATTGCGGCCTGCCACAAAGGAAAGTACACACGACGGTTGTTCCCAGCAAGGGTTATACTATATGGCTATTAGGGGAAGTGGGAGCAGCTTGATTCTTGCCAATGACAGGAAATAAGGTCAAGTAAAGATAACAGGTCTTTGAATTAAGGAGGCTTTAAACACACATCCTGGCTTCACGGCTTTAGCAGCAAATAAGAATCATGGAAGGAAGCCTCGGGTTTTCTTGCTCTCTTTAGGGCGGACTCCCAGACACCCCCTTTCTCCCGTTAATGTGACAAAGTCTTGTGTGAGGAAGGCACCAGCTTCCTCGTACCTTGGGCTGGTTTACACTCTTTCTAAACAGACCTCACCGTTGTGTCTTGGGAGATCTGGGCTGGGATTGTTTCACGAGTTCAAGTCTTGTAAGTAGCATATTTGATAGTTTTGGTGGTAAATACATTTAGATTTAGAGGTCAGGATTGCATTACTTTTGTCTGAAGGTGGAAGGGAGCTTGCAGACCCCAGCAGCAATGGTCCGGTATATTTCTGTTTTGCCATAGTTTTCAAGGACTAGATATCCAAACAGGCTTGACTTAATTCAACAAGACATAAGTATCAGTTCAGGGAGAAAACCCCCCACAGCATCAAAAGGTTGTTTGTCATGTAGAGAAACACCTGGTTGTTAGTCTGGATTTCCCACCATGATGTGCAGACTGTATGTGTTATATGCCCATCTCTTTTGCTCCCTCCTTGGGGGAGGGGGCGGGAGGGTGCAAGAGTGGGAATGGGGAGTAGAAGGCAGCAACTTAAGTGACGCAATCAATTATAGCATAAAAAAAACCCAATCTGATTAATTCAGTCAGCTAACTGGCTATTCCACAAATAACCAGCTGGTTGACCAACTGGTTATTTGTGAAATATTATATATCAACCTTTTTTGATGCTTATTGGCATTGGTTCTGGAACCCTTTGGTGGTGCAAACAGTTAATGCTCTCGGCTGCTAAACAAAGGTTGAAAGTTTGAGTCCACCTAGATGTGCCTCGGAAAAAAGGCCTGGAGATCCAGTGCTGAAAAACCAGCCATTGAAAACAGTTCTACTCTGACACACAAGTTCTGCTCTGACACATGAGTTCTACTTGACTGACCGGGAACTGATTTTGGGCATTGGTTCTGGTGCTCTCGGCTGTGGACGTGGGTTAACTCCCCCTCCCCCATAACTACCGAAGAAAGTGCAAAAATTATTTGTGCTCTTAAAGTTTTTCTTTTCTGATAATTAAGATAGAAAAAGACCTTGATTTTGACAGTTAAACTAGGACTTGGCCTAACTGTTGGAGGCTTCAGAGGGTGTGGCACTTAGAAGAGTCAAGTTAAGGATTTGTGTATATGCAGATCCTGGGGTCAGGGCTGCGTGGGTGTGCCTCTCAGCAGCTCTGTGTTTGCTAGTGGTGGGCCCTTTGACAAGTTACTTTACATCTCGAAGCTTTAGTTTACTCACTTGCAAAATGCGGATAATGGTAGTATCTACCTCATAGGGTTTGTTTTAGTTATCTAGAGCTGCTATAACAGAAATACCAAAAGTGGGTGGCTTTAACAAACAGAAATTTATTTTCTCACAGTTTAGGAGGCTAGGAGTTCGAATTCAGGGTGGCGGCTCTAGGGGAAGGCTTTCGCTCTCTGTCTGCTCTGGAGGGAGGTCCTTGCCTTTTCTGTTCCTTGCTGATCTTCATGTGGTGTGACATCTCACTTCCCCCATCTCTGCTTCTGGCTTGCTTGTTTAATCTCTTTGATATTCCAAAAGAGATTGATTTAAGACACACTCTACACTTATATTGTCTCATTCACACAACAAAGAAAACCCATTCCCAAATGGGATTATAACCACAAGTACAGGGATTAAGATTTACAGCACATATTTTGGGGAGACACAACTGAAACCATAATGGGGTTGTTGAACAATTTAATGAGACAATCCATGTAAAGTGCTTAATCTGATGCCTGGCAAAGAGTACGGAGGAGTTCTGGAAGTGTTCGCACTTCATCATGTTATCCTCTCCATCTTTGTACCTCAGGTATAGCCTCACTGGCTTCAGTGGAGAGTCTATACACTTACAAGTTTCAAAAATATTGATAACATTTCTATTATCTAAGGAACTGTTTGAAGCCCTGCTGAGTTTCCTTCCTATGGCTCGGTTTTAAACAGCTCTTTGATTTCTCCGTTTTTACTTGAATTAAAAATACAGTCCTAGGTTCTTAGGGTTCTGGAGGGTTCAAAGATTTTTAATATGAATAGAATAACTTTTTTTTCTTTTTACAAAAGCAATCCATGTTAAAAAAAAAAAAAAAGCAAAGCAATTCATATCACTGTTTTCTCAACAGGCAAATGAATATTAGCAAAATGAAGAAAATAAAAACGATAGGTACTTCTACCGCTTAGAGATGACCACTGTCCACATTTTGGTGAATTATTACTGTACATGCTTTGCAACTTTTCACCTAATTATATATCAAATGGCTTTTCACATTATTCACTAGTCTTCAATGTCATGTTTAATGGCAGAGAATTCTATTCATGGGGCACCTCAGTTGTTTAAATAATCCTCTATTATGGATGATCAGACTGCTTCAGATTTTTCTACTTTTGAATAATATCATTGTTAAATAAGCTCCAAATCCCAGAAGTAGAAGATGTGGTTTCAGTTTCTGGGCCTTCATGTCACATCATCTGAAACTTGTATGTTTTTCTGAAAATTAGAATTTCCCCACATCCAAGCATACACCTTCAAAAGGTTGGGATGCTAAATTCCTCTCATTCCCTAGAGGGGTCATTTTTGTGACAGCTATCACTGTGTGTGAGGTGCTCCAAAGAGGCCTTCCCATCCTTTCACGTTTCCGCCTAATCGTGGGCAATTCCTCACTGCGGCAGCTCCCCCACCTTTCACAGGGATGCCAAAATGCATCCTCCAGAGAGATGGTCCCTAAGACAGGGAGACAGTTCACACACGTGTTCTGTGCAATGCTCTAGCACCTTTAGACAATGGCTCACCTTCTATTCTAGGGGAATAATTGACTGGATAAGGCCTTCTCCTATGTAACTGGGATTTGGACTCATTTGAAGTATATGAACATGACTTCATTTGCAGTTGAACACAGGTCCTTTAACCCAGGAGTGGAGATTTCAAAGCATCAGGTGACCTGCTCAATAAAGAGAAATGGCTCAGGAGAGCACAGAAGGGTCTGTGGGAAATTATGGCTGGCTTCCCATCCTTAGTGAAAATCTAGGCTGGTTCCTGGGCAAAATTGTCAAGTAAGTAAAGATTATCTTCTGGGCCCTTTTCTGCCCATTTGTTGCTCCTAAGAACTTAGGATGGTTATGGACTTCATGGAACTTCTGGATCCCATTGAGCCAAGTGCCCAAGCCATCTTTTTGAGAGAAGGTCCCTGGATGGTGCAAACGGTTTGCGCCTGTCTACTAACCTAAAGGTTGGTGGTTTGAACCCACCCAGAATTGCCATGGAAGAAAGACCTGGCAATCTGCTTCTGTAAGATTACAGCCAAGAAAACCTTATGGAACAGTTCTACTCTAACACATGGGGTCGCCATGAGTTGGAACTGACTTGATGGCAATGGTTTGGTTTTTTGGTTTTCATTGCTACCTAGAAATTGGCCCAACCACTGTCTTAGAGGAAGAGAATGCTTTTCTTTCTGTTAGCAGACAGAGGTTGGTAAGGATACAAAGGTTACTGTAGAGATAACACACTTTCCTGTAAGTAAGGCTAGCATTTGGTGGGTGGTTTAGATGAGTATCTAGATGGGTCACCAGAAGGATTTCCAGATAAAATACAGGATGCTTAGTTGAATTTGAATGTCAGACAAGTATTTGGCATATACTTATACTAAAAAATTATTTGTTGATTGAGTCCTCTGTATTTTTATTTGCTAAACCTGTCAACCCCAGAAAAGTTGGATGGCAGGCATAGCTGGAGGCTTTCCCTAGACTGAGCTAGAATTGTCAAAGTCCTGTTAGCGGCAGGGAATTTGGCTCTGGCTCTCTATTGGGTCCTATGGTGGAATGAAGGTGTAAATGAATAGGCCAATGTCTTCCCAGGCCTATACTTTGATGACTAACCAAGAAGGCTGCCAATCCATTCTTTATCACTCAGCTCAGTGATCCTCAGAGAACTTTCCCTGATCTCACTGACTATGTTCGATCCTCTGTCACATGCTCTGATGGCACTGTGAATCTTTCCTTATCATAATGGCAGTGGCACAATTTTTAGGTGTGTCTGTCTCTCCTGTGGAGTGAAAGCCTCAGGAGGCAGGAATGTGCTCAACGTGGTACCCCAGTGGCCAGCAAGAGCTTGGTACTTCGTAGGGACTCAGTGCATTAATGCATGTTGCTCACAGGGTCAGCATAGTGGCTGATTTAGGTAGGGTTACCACGCATCCTGGATTGCCTGGGAGAGTCTTCGTTTATGCCTGTTGCCCTGGCATTGTCAATATTTTTTTATTGCAGTAAAAGTATATATTACACAACATTTGCCAATTGAATACTTTTTACACGTACAGTTCAGTGACACCAATTACATTAATCATGCTGTGCAACCATCACTAGCATCTGTTGACGAATTTTCCATCACCATTAAGAGATACACAATGCTTCCTAAACAATGACCTCCGCTTTCCCTCTCTCTCCTGTCCCTGGTAACCACTAATAAACTTTGATCTCTATACATTTGCCTGGAATAATTATTAATAGGAGCCCTGGTGGCACAGTGGTTAAAAGCTTGTCTGCTAATCAAATCAATCCTAAAGGTATCCCAATTTGGATGCTGAATTATATGGTCACCCTTTAATTTTCCCTTTACGTTATAATTCTCGTGAGGTTGGCTTTGCTCAGGGGATAGGTTTAGGGGCTTTCTTCCTCTCCCTCCCTCCCTTCTTTTCTTGCTATAATGGAAGAACTAACATAGTACTCAATGAACCTCATCATTTTCTTTAATTAAAAAAATTACACAAACAACACATTCAGTATAAAAAGAACAAAAAAACTACACACAAGGAAATAAGAAGAAAATAATTACCCAGAGTTTCACTACTCGGAGATAGTTAATGTAATCATTTTGGTATATGCTCTTTAAATATTTATTTTATAAAATAGAATTATGTCATTCATAATATTTTATAATATGCTTTTTGTCTTAGTTATCTAGTGCTGCTGTAACAGAAATACCACAAGTGGATGGCTTTATCAAAGAGAAATCTATTCTCTCACAGTCTAGTAGGCTAGAAGTCAGAATTCAGGGCACCAGCTCCAGGGGAAGGCTTTCTCTCTCTGTCGTCTCTGGAGGAAGGTCCTTGTCATCAATCTTCCTGTGGTCAAGGAGTTTCTCAGTGCAGGGACCCTGGGTCCAAAAGACAAACTATGCCCGGTGCTACTTTCTTGGTGGTATGAGGCTCCCCCGTCTCTCTGCTACCTTCTCCTTTTTATGTCTCAAAAGAGATTGGTTTAAGACACAATCTAATCTTGTAGATTGAGTCCTGCCTCATTAACATAACTGCCACTAATCCCATCTCATTAATATCATAGAGACAGAATTTACCACACATAGGACAATCACATCAGATGACAAAATGGTGGACAATCACACAATACTAGGACTCATGGCCTAGCCAAACTGATGCACATACTTTTGAGGGATGCAATTCAATCCATGACGCTTTTCTACATCACAAACACTTCCCCACATCAATAAATATACTTTACAAGCAATGGCGACCCAATGGGTAAGTGTCTGGCTGCTAACCAAAAGGTAGGCAGTTCAAATCCACCAGCCACTCCTTGGAAATCTTATGGGTCAGTTCTACTCTGTCATGTAGGGTCGCTATGAGTCGGAATCGACTCGACAGCAATGGGTTTGATTTGGGTTTGGGGCATGGTATTTTGTTGTGCAGAAGTGGACTAGAAGCCCTCTTACCTGATGTGACTGGTACTGATGTTGGCTCATTAATAAGAAAGTTCAGTTAAATCAAGGAATCATTAAAAAATTAATCATAAAAAGTAAAAACTATTTAAACTGTTATTTTTAATATAACATTTCGTTTTTATGTAAAACATATAAACATACATTCATTCTCCAATCTCTTAATGCAGGTCTAAGGGCTCCGTTTGGATTTAGGTTTAAAGATTGGCGTTCCGGGTCACATTTCCTGTATAAATCATTCAGACTTTCATTCACTGAACTTCTATTTAATGCCTTCTCTAAGCCTGGTCCTGGGATGCCCTTTAGCTAGTAGGTACTCAGTAAATGGGTAATGTACATACAGTTTGCTTGCATATAGAAAGAGACTCTCAATTGCTTACATGTATCCAGTCCCCACACACACCACCCACACCCACACTGAGCTACATACTTCCACATATAAGTAAGAGGGTGTGTAGCTGGTGGGTAGGAGAGTGATGAAGTAGGAAAAGCCATTGTAGAGCCCATGGGTCATGACCTAGAGTTGGATGAGATCAGAGCCTTTACTCTTGGGATCATGATCCAGGGAGGGAAAGAATCAGTGAGAACTGTCCACTGGCATGAATCTAAGCCCCAATACTGCCACATACTAGCTGTTAGACTAGCTCTGGGCCTCAGTTTCCTTGGCTGTGGCTGGGGTTATAACTAGATCTACTACTGAATGTTATGCACTCAGAGACACTGGTCCTTGATTTTAACAACATGTATGTAAGAGTTAGAAAAGGGATTTCCACAACACCCTAAGTAACAACAACAAAATCATCCTTAATCTATGACCCCAAGGAGTCTATGTGAATCCATTTTGCTACGATTGATGTTTCCACAGCCTGGCTTCACTGCAAAAGATGGACCAGCCCTCTATTTTTCCTCCTCAGAGAAGGAGCCTCACCAGTTTTTTTTCTTTAGTTCTCTCTCCTAAGATGGAGGCCAACCACGATCATGTAGAGGTCAAAAAATATAAAATAATAAGAACAACGAACAAAACAAACCTCTTGATACTATGGAGCAAACCTCATGTGCTTCCATGGAAAAGCCATAGCTCGTTGTTTACTGAACAAGTCAATCCAATTCTGCTCCCAAAGACAATTCATGCTCATTCAAAGACCGTCAAGTATAATTTTTCATGTCTTTAAAGTTTCAAACTCCTTTCCAATTCCCACTCATGTAAGCAGGATTATCGGACATGTTCATTTGAAATAGCCCATGCCGGAAGTGAGCAGCTGATGTGAGGTGGGAAGTTGGTGGGCTGAAGGGGTGTGGGGGATGGTATTGGGAGACCATGGGCGGTGGGAAACATGGGTGGGCTGGGGTGAATGGTGCTCTTACAGTGAGAACCTCTTATGCACCTTGAATGGAGGCTGGAATTCCAGATGGACCTCTGCTTGGCCCAGACCTGTGAAATGGCTCTGCCAGGTCTCTGCCCCACTCTGAGGATAAAAAGAAGGTTTTCTTACTGAGGAGAATGAATTGGACACAGATGCTGCAGGCTATGGGCTTGCCCTGGCTTGCCCATCTTCCTGGCAAGACAAGCAGTTATTAGAGGCTGGTGATGACTCTCCATGTCTGGGGACAGGCTGTCTGCATTTCTAGGAGACGGCTCCTTCCCAAGGGGAAAGAAGAAGGTGCCAGGTTGCAGAAGGGTCCAATTATTGGCGGCTCTGTTTCACAGAATGTTGTCTTTAAGTGAAGTATGTGTTGTAGAATTAAACTTGGCATTTTTAATTAACATAAAAGAATCTCAGTTCTCACATGCTGTGTACACATATAAAAAGGGAGGATTCTTTACACACTTCTTGGGAAATAGCTTTATAGCTGCTGTGATGATCTGAGAGTCCTCCTGGACAATGTCCCATGGGCAATTGCAAACCTTGATTTTATTAGTGGGCTTTTCTAATTCGTTTGTCTTTTGAATTATACTTTTTTTCAACTTCTTGGGACTTTTTTTTTTAAATCCTAAATGTTACTATCAAAGGTAGCTATTTCTGCTGACATCGTTGTAATCCGATTTGAGAGAATGAATGGGCCAGGGACATCCTGTTGTGTTGTTGTTAGGTGCTGTGGAGTCATGTTTTCGGCTCATAACGACCCTTTGTGACAGAGTAGAACTGCACCACAGGGTTTTCATGGTTGCAATCTTTACAGAAGCAGATCACCAAGTCTTTCTCCCACAGAGACTGGGTGTGTTCAAGCCGCCAACCTTTCTGTTAACAGCTGAACAATTAACTGTTTGCACCACTAGGGCTCCTTATGGGCATTTCACCAGGGTCAAATACCTGTGACAGAAGAATTTTCCAGGAACTTTGGTGATATGTATGGCCCAGCACTATACTCTGGAAAACGGGCAACCATACTCCAGGGTCTTGAGTGGCTCTGTGCTTGGTGGCTAATGGTTCAGAGGACTGTTCTGATCGTGAGCTTTGAGTAAACCAGTGAGCTAATGCCATTGACCCAACACTGTCAACAGCAGGTAGCTCTAGATCTTGGATTCCCATTTGACTTCTCATCTTAGCTCTGTTATATACAAGTTGCATAATCCTATGTAAGCTAATGAAACTCTCTGTGCTGTATAAAATGGAGAAATAATCACTTTTACAAAGGACTTTAGGGAGGAGAATAAAAGAGATAATACGTGTAAAATGCCAAGTTCAAAACTTGTCAAATGGAGAGTTAATGGCCGATAGTGTTCCAATCATCTCCACCCCCAGCAGACCACCGCATTTTGAAAAAAGTCACAATCAAAAAAGGCTGCGGGCTTTGAGTCCCCACCCTCTTGGGTGCAGAGAACAACTTGATCCTCTTGAAGTAGATGACTCCCAAATTTACACTCCAGCCTTGATACATCTTCCAGGCTTCGGTCATGTGGGATAGTTATAGATGGTGGTTCTGTCACCTTAAAGTGTCCAAAAAGAAAACTTATCCCTGCTTCTGCAACCCCTACTCCCAACAGATAAACACAAACTCCAAACAACCAACAAGCTTGATTTGCCTTCTGACTTTCCCTCTGTTGATGACAACACCATTATTCAAGACACCCAGATTTAAACTCAGAGTCAGTTATCTCTGTCTCCTCTTTGACTTCCATCCTCATCAAATCAGCCTCCAAATCTAGCTAAAGTCTTCCTTCTTCCCTCTTTCCCTTCTTCTTTCCTTCCCTCCTTCCATTCCTGCATTCCTTTCTGTGATGCCATTCTCAGTCCCAGCCCCAGAGTTCAGATGTGATGGGAAGTGGCCATGGAGGCTGTTCAGATCTTCTCACTCAATCCTAGTTTATTAACCGGGAGCCTTCTGCTCATGATCCTTCAAAGACTCCACATGGTCTATAAGAAAGTTTACTTTGTTCACTGTCCGGTCCCAACTTCACTTTCTGACCCAGTCTCTCACACTTTCTGCTCCAGTCACATATGGCCACTTACTCAAACCACTTACTCATCATTCCCTTCCCTAGCCAAGCTTTTCCATCTATCCATCTACTCAACGCATCCTGTGGTTTCCACCTTGTCTAGGAGGCCTTCTAAACTCCTTCCTAATCAGTTGGTCTGAACCACAATCCCTTCTGATATTCTAATACTTCTTTCATCACGCATTCCTTTATTCCATTCTCCTGGCTACCATCCTAGAGTCAAAGAAGACATGATTGTGAGACACCCCCTTTTCCCTAATAATCACTGTGTCACCCTGGGATGTAATGCAGCTTAAACGCAACCAAACTCGTGGCTGTCGAGTCAATTCTGACTCATAGCAACTCTGTAGGACAAAGAGAACTGCCCTATAAGGTTTCCAAGGAGCTGCTGGTGGATTCAAACTGCTGACGTTTTGGTTAGCAGTCGAGCTCTTAACCACTTCACCACCAGGGCTCTGTAATGCAGCTTAGCAGTTAAGAATTAGCTGATCTGGTGTCAGATGGATCTGAGTGCAAATCTTAGCTCTACTGTTTTATAGTTGTGTGTCCTTGGAAAAGCCTCCCTCACCCTTCATTCCCTCATCTGTAAAGCTGAGTAATAGTAGTGCCTACTTCACATGGTTGTTGTGCGTTAAGGAGATAATACATAGTAATGTGCTTAGCATAGTGGCTGATACCCAGTAAATGCTCAATAATCAATTGCTATTCTCGTTTAACTCTTGCTTTGTTTAATTTTCTGTGTATGCCTTACATATTGAACCTAATTGAAATATCCTTGAGAACCAGGACTACAACAAATTTATTACTATTTCTCTCCCCATTAATATCCAAAACAGTGACTGATCTCCAGCAATCATTATATATTTAACTGAGCACTTTTTATCATTTTCTTTTTTTATACAGCCTAATTCTTTACACTCACACACACAGCAACTGGTTAACAGTGAGTATATGTTGACCTTTGGATGTATTACAACGAGCCAGTCTGACCTAGCTGGTTTATCAGTAATGAAGCCTGGCTGTGATAGGTTTCGTCTCCTAGAGCTTCTGGGGCTGTGTAACCTTTGAGACATGAGTACCACTGGTTAAAAGACTATAAATGGAAGTCAGAGGAAAGGGAGTGATAGTTTACCGGGTTGTAAGATTCTCAAGGGCAGGGAGAATGTCGCTTCTATCTTTGTATCTCCAGCTCCTTACACAGAAAAGTAGTAAACACTCAAAAATATTTAAGTTAACTAAATGTTGAGTTGCAAAAATGTCTTTGCGATGACCTCCGGTCATTTTTCATTTCTGTCTATTTCTTTTGGTTGTCAAAGTGGACTTCCAGAATGCTGAGATTCACTCACTCACACATAAGCTAACCCAATTAATCTAAAATAGAACAATGCTAACTGGGTTAGTGTTTGTCCCTCTTCCTCTTTTTCTTGCCCTAGATTTTTGGTTTTTGGTCTCTCCCTAGATCTGACCATAGATTTGTCCCTGAATTATAATGAAGTCAGAAAAGCCTTCCCGGAAGGGAAGCTATCTGCATATGACCTACTCGAGTCTGGACCTGGTAGACCTCAGGAATCCTCAGCTTTCACGGTGAGCCGGAAGAGGTCATGAAGGAGAAGGAGGCCCATTAGGTCTGAGGATTACTGATGAGCTTTGTAATTTTCTTGAAAATTTACTCTCTTTCTTTCTGGACCATTACATTACAGATGTCCCCACGTGTTTCACACACTATACAGATTCCTAGTGTTGAGGTGTAAATGGGTGCTAGGTGTGCTTGCTTTGTTGGCACTCCTTCCATTCAATTCAACACATTCATCAAGTGCTTACTGCACATCAGGCACCATGTTGGGCACTGGGACACAGAAATCATCAAAAAGTTTGCGGTTTCTGGAAGGATTCAGACACTTAACAGGTAGTTACCAGGGTGATGAGTAAAGGACAGGTTCATTTTTTCATCCCTCATCTCCTTCTTTTCTTCTCTTCTCCACCCTTTCCAGAGTGTAGAAAAGGAGACCTTGTGGGGAAGATAATGCATGAGTATGGCCACTAGTAGCAAGATAAGCATTTGTTTGTATTGTAGGTATTTACTGTGTAGAGTATGAAAGATATGAAGCCCCCTGAGGGTCTGGAGGACCTTGAGGGTCTGCCTCACCCCTCCAAATGGAACCAAGACTCTGGGAAGAAACAACCAGTTGCCTAGGTGGATTCTGACTCATGGTAATCCATGTGTTTCAGAATAGAATGGCACTCCACAGACCCAGGGATTCTTCTGGGAGGAGCAGAGTGGTAGAAAAGACACTGGTGTTCATGAGAGTAGGAGTAGAAGAGAGATTGGAAAGGGAGCAAGGGAATCTGGGGCAGGACCCTAGTCTCCTTTCAGTCATCAGTGGAGGGATGCCTCCTCAGGGGCTTGAGTGCGTGTGTTGGAGAAGCATTTTTAGTCCTCATGGCTGGTGCACTGTGGCTGCAGTAGGATGGGATACAGTCCTTACAGTCTTACTGTTTGACTTTGGGCCACACCTCACCAAGATCTGATTGCATCATTCTTTCCTGAGCCTTTGATTCCCAAAAACTATCAGCTTCACTCCAGCTGTGAGTTAACATTACTCTGGTTCTATGACTTTGGCTGAGCTAACAAGGGTGGGGCCATGAAGCTCTTTGGACTTCCATGCCTGAATTTTGGGTCTGCAGGTTGGCTGTTGACCTGGGCTGAGGGTCCCGAAATGCAGCCCCTCACAGCCCCCAGCCCTGCTGACTGCCTCATTCCCACAGAGTGGGTGAGAGGGACTGCTATGAGCCCACAGCTTCTCTTGGCCTCATCTAGGGAGAACAAAGAAGAGCCCTTGTGGCGCAACGGTTAAGCACTTGGCTGCTAACCAAAAGGTGGGCAGTTCAAACTCACCCAGAGGCTCTGTGGGAGAAAGATCTGGCTATCTGCTCCTGTAAAGATTATAGCCTAGAGAACCCTATCGGGTAGTTCTACTCTGTCAGGTGGAGTTGCTATGAGTGGAAATTGACTCAATGGCACCTAATAAGAACAACAACAATAGGGAGAACAGGAACTGTTTTCCTGAGGTGTTCCTGGAGCCCTGGTGGCACAGTGGTTAAGAGTTCGGCTGCTAACTACAAGGTTGGCAGTTTGAATCCACCAGCCATTCCTTGGAAACCTTATGAGACAGTTCTACTCTGTCCTATAGGGTTGCTATGAGTCAGAATCGACTTGACGGCAATGAGTTTTGGGTTTCGAGGCCTTTCTAATAAGGAAGGCACATTCTTCTCTGGGTGTGAGCTTTGCAGTTAAACTGCTGTGGGTCTTTATTCAGGCTCTGTCAGCTATTGGCTTTATGGCTTGAACTCTCTGGCATAGGGAAGAACAGATGTTTTAGGACTGAACTTAGGGACAGGCAAGCACTACTCACCCAGTTAAGGGTGGAAGAGGGAAAGGAAGAAGCAAATGAGACTGAAACAATAATTAGAATCTGAATTTATTAAATAATAAAAATGTGAAAAGGAGTTAGGAGATCTTCCCAGTTTCATAAGCTAAGAGTGGGGAGAATGGCAGGAATTTGAATCTCCTAGGTTCCCCCTGATGCCAAGTGGTCCAGAAGGAAGCAGGTTTGAGAGGGGTGCTATGGGAGTTTCATCAGAGACCATGGTTGTTGGAGGATGTGGAAACAGGGAGCAAGAGCACATATTATTACTCACTTGGGGTGAGTGGACAAGAAACCTTTTCCCAGAGAAACACAAATGGAACATTTAGTTCTTATACTAGGATTTATGTCCCTTAATTTGCAAACAGGTCCTAAGCTCATGAACAAGCCCATGCCATTAAATTGCCTGTCTTGCTAAGGAGAATGTCTATAGTATATAAGAATTCAGCTGAGTTAGACTGCATGTGTTTAAACTCTGGCTCTACCACTTGCTGGTTACAAAATGATGAGCAAATGATTTTACATCTTGAAGCCCTAATTTTCTCATTGAAAATGAATAGAATAATAGTGCCAACCAATTATGTTCCTTAGGAGAATTAAAGGAATAAACTCCACAAACTGGTTGGCATAGAAAATGCCTAATAGATAGTAGATATTGTTATATTCAGAACACTGAAGTTTTAATATGATCATGTACTTGTCAACAAATATTAATGGATTGAGTCGTTATTAGTAATTCCCAATCATACTGGGCCATCTTGCTTGGTTCTAGAGCAAAAGCTGTATCCTAGGTATGCATGGGTAGGTGTGGGAGTCAGGTATGTGCTGTGCTCTGGAATGAGGCAGGGCTTTCTTTGTAGGAGATCCTATCAAAGATGACAGCACAGACCTAGGCCTCTGGGGGGACCTGAGAACAATTGACCTGTGGCTGTTTTGACATGGAATAGGACGTTTAGGACGTTTGGAGGTAATCATCTTCAGAAGGCTTCTGTATGCTGTAGGCACAAGGGTTTGTTGTCATAGAGTGTTCTGGAAGCCTTTGTTCTATCATGGCCCATTTAGAAACACTGAACTAGGGGTCCAATCATATCTTATTTACATGGGGCTTATAAGTCCTGGAAGTGAGGCTTGAAATTGGCTCACAATTTAGGTTTGGACACGTAAAGCTCTGTCTGATAGCCTAGGGTGGAGTTCCCCAAGGGGGACCAGGCTGGACGGGGGACAGTAGAGTCCCTGGAGACAAAGTCACTTAAAGTGAAGAAGTTTAGCAGAGACAATTGATTAAGCACTGAGGCGAAGAGGATTTAGGGGTTTCCAGGTTGCGTTGGCTCCGTTCCCATGCTGGCTCACTACCTGACCCTCTCCCCAGAGAATGTTTCCGAAAAGGCTGGGGTATCAAGGTAAGAACTGTCACTTGGAGCTCAACACCTTTCCTGTGGGAACCCCAGGGAACAGAAGTATCTTCAGGCAGGAAAAGATGGCTGGAGGCAGGAGGTCAGGAGGAGGATGGCAGCTCAGGTAGCACCCTGTGGGAGTCAAAATAACAGCATCCAAAGCAATTTGAGGCATTGCAGTCCTGAACAGAGAGGCTGCTGAGCTAATATTTTATGCTAGACTCATGTAATATGACTATAAAGGATGTAATAGTACTGCCTACCACCTAGAATGTTGAGAGCCTAGAACAGTGCCTGGCACACAGTAGGTGCTCAGTAAATTTTAAGCATTATTGTTTGAGAGGAGTACCCTAGATGGAACTTCTAGAGGGAATAGTTGAAAGTGAAATTCTGGGAAAGGACTGAGTGGTTTGGAGTATCGCTATAAATGTGACCCATTGTGTTCTCTAGAGGATTAAGACAGAGAACATCTGAATAATGCACACACAGGATCTGCTTCACTGCCAACTCTCACCAGCTCGTTGGTGAACTTGGCTCTAGAGAAGACACTTGTCTGAGTTATCTAGTGATGCTATAACAGAAATACCACAAGTGGATGGCTCTCACAAACAGAAATTTATTTTCTCACAGTTTAGGAGGCTTGAAGTCTGAATTAAGAGTACTGGCTCTAGGGAAAGGCTTTCTTTCTCTGTCTGCTCTGTAGAAAGTCCTTGTCTTTTCAGCTTCTACTTCCTGATTCCTTGGAGATCTCCATGTGTCTTAGCATCTATCTTATCCCATCTCTACTCTGCTTGCTTGTTTAATCTATTTTGTATCTTAAAAGAGATTGACTCAAGATACACCCTACACTAATCCTGCCTCTTTAACGTAACAAAGACAACCCATTCCCAAATGAGATTATAACCACAGGCATAGAGGTTAGGATTTACAACACATATTTTGGGGGACACAATTCAATCTATAACATTTCACCCCTTGGCCTCCAAAAATTCATGTCCTTGCCACATGCAAAAAGCATTTGCCCCATCACATCATTCCAAAAGTCTTAAATCAACTCCAACTCCAAAATCTCATCTTCTGAATCATCTAAATCAAATAGATGTGAGGCTTTAGGCATATTCCATCCTGGGGTAAAATTCTTTTCATCTGTGAACCTGTGAAATCTAGATTACCAGTTACCTGTTTCCGAAGTACAATAGTGAAACAGATACAGGTTAGACATTTCCATTACAAATGGGAGAAATTGGAGGGAAAGAAGGGATAATGAGCATCAACCAAGTCCAAAATCCAGCAAAACAATTTACATTAGCTCTCAAGACTTGAAAATAATTCTCTGTTATCTGAGACCTTCTCAGCAATGGCCCTGCCCTCCAGACTCCGGGTATTGGCCATGCCCTCCGGATTCTGGGTGGAGGCCCCTATGTCCTGGGTTTCAGCTCCACCTTCCAGGCCCACTGGGATGGCCGCTCTGCTCCTTGGCTCTGAGTGGCCCCATTCTCCTGATCCATCTTCAGCCCCAGCAGACCCCATTTTTCTGCCTGTTGGGCATGGCAACCCCACCTCCTCAGCTTTGGGCAGCAGCCACATCCCCCTGGCACATCTTAAAGGCAGCCCCACACTCCAGAACCAAGTTGGTGAAGATCTGACTCTTTGCAAACTAGGAAGCCGAGGCCCCACCCTTTGAGATTCAGGAGATTGTGGCCCCACCCTTTGAAACTGAGAAGACCTGCTTCGCATGCTCCTTGTAACAATTCTGCTGATCTCTGAGCTGCTCCAGGGATGGTCCTTTTCTTTTCTTGGAGGACAACAGATGTAGCTCCTTTGGTCTGTTTCTTGCCTGTAGAATTCCAAGAGGCAGACACTCTCCTTTTGTTTTTCTCTATCCCCTTCAGTTCTAAGTTGATGAGTTTTCTGCTGCAGTGGTTAGTTAGATCCATCAGAAACAGGTTTAATCTCTTTAACAAAAGATCGTGTAGTCAAGCCAAAATGCTAGGACACGTGTCCTTCGTTTATACAACAGAATTTTCCAAATCTTTAAGTTTTGTTCTCATTTTGCACAGTTCACTTTTAAGTCCATCTCTTTCCTCTCACATTTTACTGTAAGCACAAGGAGAAACCATGTGGCATCTTTAAGATCTTGCTTAGAAATTTCCTCAGCCAGATATCCAAGTTCATCACTTACAAGTTCTACCTTCCACCAAATATTTGAAAATAATTCAGATAAGTTCTTTGCCACTACATAAAAAGCATCGCCTTTCCTCCATTGTCCAATCACATGTTCATCATTTTCTTTTAAAGCCTCACCAGATATACATTTAACGCCCACATTTCTAGCAACATTCTTTTGCTGGCACCATAGCTATTCTCTAAAGTGACAGAGAATTTCCCTATAGCTCTCCTCACTTCCTTCTGAGCTCTCACCAGAATTGCGTTTGACATCCATGATTCTACCAACAGTCTCCTCAAGACAATCTAGGCTTTTACTATTAGGCACGTTACAACTCTTCCAGCCTCTACCCATTACCCAATCCCAAAACCACTACCACATTTTAGGTATCTGTTAGAGCAGCACCCCACTCTGCTAAAACAGAAATACCACAAGCGGACAGCTTTAACAAACACAAATTTATTTTCTCCCAGTTTAGGTGGCTAGAAGTCTGAATTCAGAGCACTGGCTCTGGAGAAAGGTCCTTGTCTCTTCAACTCCTGTTACTGATTCTTTGGAGATCTCCATGTGTCTTGGCATCTGTCTTATCCCATCTCTACTCTGCTTGCTTGTTTAATCTCTTTTATATCTCAAAAGAGAGTGACTCAGGATACACTCTACACTAATCTTGCCTCGTTAACACAACAAAGACAACCCATCCCCAAATTGGATTATAACCACAGGCATCCAAAAAAACAAAACCCATTGCTGTTGAGTCGATTCTCGACAACAGTGGGTTTTGGTTTCTTGGATGTCCATGATTATAATTTACAATGCATGTTTTTAGGGACACAATTCAATCCATAAAAACATTGGTTTGTATAAAGCTCACAGTTGATTTGCCTGCAGCCTGGCTTGTTGAAACAGTCTATTCAGGAGCCCCTGGGGGTGGGTCAGTGTTTCTAAGAAGCCCTGAATACTCCCTGTGATTTGTATTTGGTACAGCGGCATATGGTCAGATAAACTCTGCTTGGTTTTGTTCACGCTGTCCTTTCAGTTGGGTGATTTACTTCTCCATTGTAACCCTTTAACTGCTGAAATCCTCTTCCTGCTGAGATCCTACTTATTTTTAAAGTCTATTTTATCTGAGATTAGTATTGCCACTCCTGCTGTTTTTTGGTAGTTGTTAGCTTGATATATTTTTTTCCAGCCTTTGACTTTTAATAAATTCACGTCTTTGTTTCTAAGGTGTGTCTCTTGTAGACAGCATATTGATGGATCCTGTTTTTTTATCCATTCTGTCACTGTCTGTCTCTTTATGGGTGCATTGAGTCCATTTACATTCAGTGTAATTATTGATAGGTGTGAGTTTGTTGCTGTCATTTTGTAGTGCTTTTTTTTTTGTGGTGCTGACATTTTCTTTGTTCTCCTTACTCTCCTGTGCTGAATTACTTTTGTTTGTGGATTTTTTTTCATTTGTTCTGTTTTCGTAGGTTTTGTTTTTGCTGAGACTTTATGTTTTTCCTCTTTATTTTTATAAGTATGTTTGTTAACTTTCTTCGTGGTTACCATGAAATTTCCCCTTATCTTTCTAAGTTTGAAGCAGTCTATTATTACTTGGTATCGCCTTGCCTTCCTCTCCATTAGAAGGTTCTATACCTACACCATTTATTCCCTCTTTTATTGTTCCGATGTTGTTGTCATTTACAGATCAACTGCTCTTATTCCCTGTTGTATTTCTTTTGGTTTTGGATAGTCCTTGAGAGTTCATTTCTTAGATTGGTATCTGGCTGGTACGATCCTGCATCCTAGATTCAGCTTGTGAGCTGAAGTTGTTCGTTCTCAGATCGAAGAACTCCCTTTAATAATTCTTGTAAGTTTGGTTTGGTTTTTACATATTCTCTTAATTTCTGTTTATCTGGAAATGTCCTAATTTCACCATCATATTTGAATGAGAGTTTTGCAGCGTATATTATTCTTGGCTGGCAATTCTTTTCTTTTAAGGTTTTATATATGTCATCCCATTGCCTTCTTGCCTGCATGGTTTCTGCTGAATAATCTGAGCTTAGTCTTATTGTTTCTCCTCTGTATGTGACTTCTTGTTTTTCATGAGCTGCTCTCAGGATTCTTTGTTTGTCTTTGGTCTTGGCGAGTGTGATTATGATATGCCTTGGTGATTTTCTTTTGGGGTCTATCCTATATGCAGTTCGTGGTACTTCTTGGATGGCCAGCTTTTCATCTTTCATGATATTGGGGAAGTTTTCTGTCAGCAGTTCTTCAATGATCCTCTCTGTGACTCCTGTTTCTCCCCCTGATCTGGAACTCTGATCACTTGCAAATTTTTGTTTTTGATTGTATCCCACATAACTCTCAGGGTCTCTTCATTTTTCTTGGTGAGATCCTACTCATTTTTCAAGGCTTAGCTCATGTTGAGATAAATCATTCCTTGCTCCCAGGATTCTTTATTTGCACATTACTTTTCATCATTATCCCACTCATATTCTGCAATGATCAGTTCTTTGAGAGAGTGCACATGAACATTGTGTTTGTCTTAGTTGTCATTTTATCCACAACAGGGTCATGTAATCCTTATTAAAACTAATATGAAACCCCCTGAAGTAGGCACTACCAGCATCTCCATTTTATAGATGAAGAGACTGAGGCTTAGGGGAGGTTAGTGTCTTGCTCAAGGCCACACAGCTGGTAGGTGATCCAGGCAATCCAAAATCCCAGTCTTACCTTACACTCTACCAACTTCCATGGTAGGAACTTAAATATGTGATGGATTGACTATGGTCAGCTCTACAGGCCTTGTTCTGAATACTATCTACAATATTTATCCCTGCCATTTGGGGGATGATTTCCCTTCTGAAAAAGACTGTGTCCAAAAGACAGTCAAGATTAACATCTTGAATTGCTTGTCATTGCTCAAGGAAAAGCTGCCAGAAGACTGAAAAGAAAGCATCATCGAGTGACAGTACTCCTTCTTCCTTAGCACAGACAAACTCCTTTGGGACTGCTAACTACAAGAGTCATATCTCAATTATAAACCCTCCAACTTGAAAGATTTTGAATAAAGCTGTGTATGATCAGCATTTGGAAGGTTTTTCTTCTACCTTCCCTCAGCTAAGATTGCAGTTCCTCCAGCTGAGTCATTTATCCTGGGCATTAATATATAGGGTCTATTCATGTCTCATGAAAATGTTCTAGTAATTCATTTTTCTTTTTCTGTTAAAGTCGTTGAATTGAATCATCTTCTCAGTGAAACTCTTTCAAAACCCATTAATGAATGTTAGTACATTAACAGAACACCATGATATCCATCTAGATTTAAATATTTCTTGGGCAAACAGGAGAAATGATGAAACCTCCTTATGAAAATCAATCAAAACTGCCCCAAAGTCTTGTCTTGTAAATAGTGTCTCATACCAGCCACACTCACCATCTCATCTGCTTTTTTGGCATTAAATTCAGTCAGCTGAGACCAAGCTACCATGTAAGGAACAGATTAAACTAACATACATCAAGGTGAAAGATAATTATTGCTTGTGTCAGACAACACCTGTTTTTGTAGCATTCCTCAACTTAGTTAAACTGGAGACAGGCTAAACTTTCCACTGAATTTTCCATCCGACAGTTGCTCCAGGCAGTGTGTCTGCAGAACACCCTTGCTATGTTTACATTTTTGAGGCAGATTAAAAATGTCTTCTGTGAAATATAACCTGAAAATCTTGAGCTATAATATATTAACATATATAAATATAAGGGCTGAATGTTAGTTGAACTGAATGGAAAAGGCAAATCCTTAGCAGCTTCTTGAGCAGAACTCTTTCACCATCCATCTTTTATGATGTTAATCACACAGATTGTCCACAGATATTGTTCATACTTCACACCGTGGGATTGATCACTCTTCACGTTGCAGTTTTAAATCTATTAATCATTTCTCAACAGCTTGTGGTATTTTCTTACCAGTGGTGAGCCAGAAGTCAGGTGCCATTAGGTGTCATTTGGAATAGATGAGATATGGGTCTTTTCATATTCACTTCTATAGGCCTATGATGACATTTTTATCTGAGAAAGGAATCTCTGACCTGGGGCAAAATATCTGAAATGAAGTGTTTTTGAAATGGAAAAGTGACATTGGTGTGGCTACTGCAGAAGTGCTAACGTCATTACCAAGTACGCCACTTGGACTGTCTCTTGATTGAAAGCAGGAGAACAAAAAGTACAGGAAAGGCCCTGGTGCACGTCCAGTGTTTAAGCTGGGGCACGTTTTGGTACGTGTCCAAGAGACAAAAGAAGAAAAAGGGAAAATTTTGTTCACTTCCTTCTCTGGGGAAAGCTTATGGACCCCGCAGCTTTTCTGGGTGTTAATCTTAGTCTTAACATCTGCGTTGACTTCAATCACTAGTTCTTTTGCCATACTCTAAATACAGGTTCCAGCCCAGCTGAAGGAAGGGATGGAGACTTGAGGCTTCCCTTTAATATAAGTGCAGACATTAAAAGACATTTAAAATACTTAATTCTTGGGATTACGGTAATGAGTATATTTTTAGAAAATCTAATAGGCATCTTCAACTTCTCATCTTTTGTCTCCACTCAGATTCCTGGCTCTCTGATGGTACCTGAATCTGGTCTTTCTCTTTTCTCCCCAACCCCAAGGCACCTCTTTTGTCTTCATTTAGACCTTCATAATCCCTCACCTGGAGCATTGTGGTAACTCTCTATCCTATCTCCTCAATCTGGTCTCTCTATAATTCCAGGATTTCTTCTGTACACTAACAGTCATTTGTCCCAGACACAAGTTAGAAGCTCACTCCCCTGTTTAAAATGTCCAATCCTTTGATGATAGACAGAGGTGGATTATCCAATAGGCAAGGTAAGCATAGTGCTTACCTTGTTTACCAGATCTTCTGTAGTGAACAATTTCACATTTTTTCACCACATCAAAGATTCTGCTTCCAGGTGTGGCTGGTATCTCTCTCTCTCCCAAACCCACAGCACCTTCCTACAGAATCAAAACCTCTTTTCAAATTTACAATCCCTGACAGGGACAGAGTACCCAGTGAACAAAGTAAGCACAGGCTTACTTGTGCTTACTTCCTAATCTGCAGTGAACATTTTCACATGTTTTTCACCGCATTGTTCACTACAGATTAAGTAGTAAGCACAAGTAAGCCCATGCTTGCCTTGCTTATTGGGTAATCCACTCCTGATGATAGATGACTATACTCATTCCTTATCATGGCCTTCAAGACCTTTTGTAATCTGGCCTCAACTACTTAATCAGATATATTAGTTAGGATGCTTTTGGCTGCAAGTAACAGAAACCAGTGACTCAAACAATAGGAAAATTTATTATCTCACAATAGGCAGTCCGCTAGTGGGGCAGACTTTAGGTTGCTTATTTCAATGACTCAGTGATAACAATAAGGAGCCAGGTTCTTTCCACCTCTCTGCTCTGCTCTCCTTTGTATGTTGATGTCATCTTCAAGCTGGGTAACAAGATGGCTGCAGGGGTTGCAGGCATCACAGTCAGATCTAGCAATGTCCCGATGCAGAGGAGAGACTGTCTTCCTGAGGTTCTATCTTAAGAGGAGAAAGCATTCTACAAAGCCCCAGCTCCAGCAGACTTTCCTTCATCTCTCAATGGCCAGAACTGGGCCCACTCCTGAACCAGCCACTGGTAAGGGACATCACTCTCAGGACAATCAGTTCCCTCTCACCCCAGAGCCAAGGGAGGTGTCAGCTTCCCCTAAGGCACATGACCTCATGGGGTAAGAGAAGGGACCTGAACAAAACTGGGATTTTGTTGAGAAGGAAGTAGGGGGAATTAATGCTGGATAGGCAACCAACAGGTTTTCTCGTATATGGAGCAGTTTGCTGTTTCCCCAACCTACCGTGTTGTGCCACGTCTATCATGTCCTTTGTATTTGTTCTTAAGAATGTCTTGCTTCCCATCATTTTTCTGGAAAACTCTTCTTCATCCTAGATGACTATATCAGTTTCCTGTTGCTCATGTAGCAAATTACCACAAACTTATTGGTGTATAACAACATAAATTTGTTAGCTTAATTTTTGTTTTGTAGGTCATAAATCCTAAAAGGATCTTGTGGGCTAAAATCAAATGCTGGCAGAACTGCGATCTTTCTGAAGGTTCTAGGGGAGAATGTGTTCCTTGCCTTTTCCAGCTTCCAGAGATTGTCCACATTCCTTGGCTCATGACCACCTCACTCCAACCTCTGCTTCTGTCATCACATTTTCTTCTCTTGCTCTGGCCCTCCTGCTTCGCTCTTGTAAGGACTCTTGTGATCACATTGGGCCCACCCAGATAATCCAGCATAATCTCTCCCTATCAAGATCCTTAACTCAATCACATCTGCAGAGCCCCTTTTGCCATGTAAGGTCACATAGTATAGATTCTGGGGATTAGGATGTTGACATTTTTAGGGGATCATTATTTTGCCTACCCCAATGACCTTGTACAAATGCCCCTCCTCTGTGATGCCTTCCCTGACTCCCATTCTAGAAAGGTCAATTTGAGGAAATGGAAGGAAGAGATTGGAATGGGGCAGGGCCCTTGCCAGCCTTGGGACACAGGTGTCAGTGTCACCAATCCTGGCTGTCCAAGGAAGCCTGGACGGCAATGCTATCAGGATACCACCTCTCTCTGACCTGCTCCCTGGGCATGTTCTCTCACCTCCATTTCCCTGTTTTCTGACCTGAGGTTGAACTTCCTTTAGGTCTGAGTCAAAGAGACTATATACCCAACCCATTGTGGTTTGTGGAGGCGTTCACTAAAGGAAACGAAGAGGAAATTCTACCCACAGGACGAAGTATTGGCTTTATCTGCCCCCAGGTTACAATGATTTTTCGAGAGTGAGCCATTCTTCTCTGACCATATGCTGTCCTGGCCTGGGTTCTTGTCTGTGGACAAAAGTGGCTCAGGTCATGCCGGAATGCCTCTGGGACGCTGACTCTCTCTCTCCATATATTTATTGGGCACCTGTGAGAGCCATGGCAGTGGGCACCATCTTCGTGAGGTACATAGTTCCCCAGATACAGACCCAGAGACACAGAGATCCCTGTCAAGAAATTTGTTAGCAAGCGTTCCCAGGAAAAACCAGGAGTGGGAAAATGGGGCAGGCAGGGGAGGAAGCCAAGCAAAGGTGCACTATCCTACAAAATCCCACACAGGGTAACTTTGGCTCATTCCCCCAGGGAGCTCTCAGGCATGTAGCTCATACCTTAGATTGTCCTGATCAGGGGCAATTATCATTAGTTAAAGGCTGCCCCAAGGGAGACATAAATTCCCCACCACTTCTGGTGCTCAATGGGAACCTGGTGGTGCAGTGGTTAAATGTTTGGCTGCTAACCAAAAGGTCAGCAGTTTGAATCCACCAGCTGCTCCTTGGAAACCCTATGGGGTGGTTCTACTCTGTCCTATAGGTTCACTATGAGTCAGAATCGACTCGACAGCAACGAGGTTTTTTTTTTTTTTTTTTTTTGGGGGGTCTGATGCTTGGGGGCATGTAGGAAAAGCTGTTTTGACAGCCTGAGGGGAGCCCTCCATCAAAACCGCAGATGCTGTTGGGATTGAAAGCCCTCCGGGAGTCAGTGTGTCTGGAGATGGAGTAGCCTACACTGTGTAGGGGTCCAAGGAGGTCTCAGTGGAGCACTGACAGCCTCTGCCATACCAGAGAGGGCCCTGCGTTCCAATGTTTCCTCTTCAGATTTGGCGTAGTCATCCCCACTGATCAACCCGTCACTATTAGCCCCACTCTCAAGTCAGGGCTTCTGTGACTCTCCAGCCTCTAGAGAAAGCTCCTGATCTTCCCAAGCTCATGCTGGGCTACTTCTTAGGTTGTCCAGGCTCCTGAATCCTGAAGGAAGAAACCCAATTCCTTTTAGAACACTGAATTTTCTGCTCTGGCTTCCCAGTCACCTCAAAACTTACTGTCAAATTGATTCTGACTCGTGGCAACCCCATGTGTTTCAGAGTAGAACAGTGCTCCATAGGGTTTTCAATGGATAATTCTTTTGGAAGTACATTACCAGGCCTTTCTTCCATGGTGCCTCTGGGTGGATTTGAACCGACAATGTTTCACTTAGCAGTAGAGCGTGTTAACTGTTTGTACCACCCAGGCACTCCTTTCTAGTCGCCTCAAGAAAGCCTATTTCCACCAAAAGCTGCTTTATCACCTCTTCAGGACAGATTCCACTGATGGACCTGTCTCTAAAGGAGGCCAGTGCCCCCACCCTCTGTTCCTTGCTGTGAGCCGGCGTTGGGCCAGCCCCCTGAACTCCTAGACAGTTGAGGAGGCCCTTTTATTCCTGCCCGGCCACCTTGTCTCCCCTGAGGTTTTCTCCTCACTCTGCCACCCTTGGATCTTAACCTCACTGTTGATCCTGCTTACTTGGTCTTTGATTCCTTCTCATTCAGCAGAGGCCTGTTCTGGATTCAAGGCAGAGACAGCTTTGCCCAAAGCTTCCAGCTCCTTTTCCCTGAGGCTCTATAGTCACTAGGTGCTACAGTTACTCCCTTGGGTATTAATGAATGATGCTGTCCACTCAGGTAACTCAAATGGAAAACTTTCCCAAAACACCTCATTGTTTTTAAATGCAATAAACTAATATAGAAGTAATAATAAAAAAATAATAAGAGCAGCAGCTAATATTTGAGTACTTACTATGTGCCATGCATTTTACATGCATTGTTTTATTTTATTCTTCATCCTCTCCAATCTTACAAGGTAGAGACTGTCATTATTACAATTTTGTTGTTGTTGTGTGCTGTGGATTCAATTCCGACTCATAGCAACCCCATAGGACAGAGTAGAACTGCCCCACAGGGTTTCCTAGGCTGTAGTCTTTACAGGAGCAGATTGCCAGGTCTTTCTCTTGAGGAGTCACTGGGTGGGTTTGAGCCACCAAACTTTTGGTTAACCCCTGAGTGCTTAACCATTGCACCACCAAGTCTCCGTATCATCAGTGGGGAAACTGAAGCTCAGGGAGGTTGCTGTTGCTGTAAGGTGCAGTCGAGTCGGTTCTGACTCATATCGCTATGAGTCAGAACAAAACACAGCCCGGTCCTGTGCCATCCTCACTATCATTGTTATGTTTGAGCCCATTGTTGCAGACACTGTGTCAATCCATCTCATTGAGGGTCTTCCTCTTTTTTGATGACCCTCTACTTTACCAAGCATGGTGTATTTCTCCAAAGACTGGTCTCTCCTTACAACAGTTGTATTTTGAGTGCCTTCCAGCTTGAAGGGCTCATCTTCCAGCACTGTATCAGACAATGTTCCACTGCTATTCATAAAGTTTTCACTGGCCAGTTTTTTCAGAAGTAGACTCCCAGGTCCTTCTTCCTAGTCTGTCTTAGTCTGGAAGCTCCGCTGAAACCTATTCACCAAGGGTGACCCGAATTTGAAATACTGGTGGCAAAGTTTCCAGTATCACAGTAACATGCAAACCACCACAGTACAACAAACTGACAGACACGTGGTGGTCAGAGAGGTTAGGTAATGTCATAGAGCTTTCAGAACTGAGATTTGAAAACTCCATCTAAGTCCACAACACTCATGCTCTCAATTACCATTCCATATTGCCCTCACACCTCACAGCAAGAGAAGAAGCGGTCATTCTCCGAATCAGAGTTGAGAGCATTGAATAGGGACTGACAGAGTTGGCAAATGAGTTTTTCTCCAAAACTTTGAATTTCAATGGTGTTTAGTCACGCTCATTTATTAGATTCCTTACCCAAGAATTAAGTTGAAAATAGGCTCTTTCTTTCAAATCCCTTTCAGATGTGTTGACCACCAAAGCAGCCTCAATCATCCCAGAGTGAGTCACTATGCAAACCAGTTTCATTTTGATTGTGCTTTTCTGGAAGAGGGGCTTAGACCTTCCACATCAGCTCTTTCTAAGACAGCTTTCCTGGAAGTCCTACCCAGTAACTGCCCCTTTTATCTCTTTCGCCAGAACTGTGACAAATGACTACCTACCCCTAGATGCAAGGCAAGCTGAGAAGCAAAATTTGGCTTTTGGTCTTTTTTTTTTTAAGCTTGGCATCCTCAATAAATTCATCATTCTATTAGGAAGAAGGGAAGAATGGACACTAGGTAAATAACTGTGTGTTGCATCTCATATTTTTACTTCCTGTCATGGTTTGAATTATGTCCCCCAAAAATATGTGTCTGAATTTGGCTAGGCCATGATTCCTGGTACTGTGTGATTTTCCTGTATGTTGTAAACCTGCCTCTGTGATGTTAATGAGGGAGGATGGGTGGCAGTTGTGTTAATAAGGCAAGACCAGATCTACAAGACTGGATTGTGTCCTGAGGCAATCTCTTGAGATTTAAAAGACAAAAGTGAGCAGTGAGACAGGGGGACCTTATACCGTCAAGAAAGCAGTGCCGGGAGCAGAGTGCGTCCTTTGGACCCGGGTCCCTGCACCGAGAAGCTCCTAGTCTGGGGGAACACCGAAGAGAAGAAGGCCGACAGAGAGAGAAAGCCTTCCCCTGGAACTGATGCCCTGGATTTGGACTTTTAGCCTACTTTTGACTGTGAGGAAATAAACTTCTCTTCATTAAAACCATCCACGTGTGGTATTTCTGTTATAGCAGTACTAGATGACTAAGACACTTCCTAATCCAATATACTATAAATTATGGTGTTGGCGAAGATATTGAACGTTCCATGGACTACCAGAAGAATGAACAAGTCTGTCTTGGAAGAAATACAGCCAGAGTGTTCCTTGAAAGTGAGGATGGCAAGACTTCATCTCACATACTTTGGACATGTTATCAGGAGGGACTAGTCCCTGGAGAAGGACATCATGCTTAGTAAAGTAGAAGGTCAGCGAAAAAGAGGAAGACCCTCAGTGAGATGGGCTGACACAATAGCTGCAATAATGGGCTCAAACATAGCAACGATTGTGAGGATGGTGCACTAACAGGCAGTGTTTTGTTCTTTTGTACATAGGGTAGCCATGAGTCAGAACTGACTTGACAGCACCTAATAACAACAACAACATTCTGTTTGAGGTTCTTGGTCCATTGCTTCAACCAGTCTCTGGACAATATTCTAAACTTCCTGGCATTTACCCTTTCAACACAACTGGATGTCCCAAAGACATCCAAATTCAATGTGTCCTCAACAGTGAGAATTATCTTCTTTCCTATTCCCTCTGTGTTTTACATTTGAGTAAATGACACCACTACCTACCCAGATATTCAAACCATCAGCTCTATCAACCCTTGTAGTGGGTTAAACAGCATGCTCCCAAAACTCATGTCTACCCAAAACCTCAGACTGTGATCCCTTTTGGAAATAGTCTTTGCAGATGTCTTAGTTTCCCTAGTGCTGCTGTACAGAAATATCAAAAGTGGGTGGCTTTAAAGAACAGAAATTTATTTTCTGACAGTTTAGGAGGCTAGAAGTATAAATTCAAGGCATAGCTCTAGGCGGAGGTCCTCCCTTGTCTATTTCAGCTTCTAGTAGTGGCCAGCAATCCTTGGTGTTTCTGGGCTGGAAGATGCATCTACTTCTGTTGTCTGTCTTCCTCTTCCCCCTCTGCTGTGTCTATTCTGTTCTTTTTATAACTCAGAAGTGACTAGGTTTAGGAATCGCCCTCACTGGTATGACCTCACTAACATAACGAAAGAGAAACTCCTTTTTTCAAACTGGGTCATATTTATAGGTACAAGAATTAGGGTATCAACACATATTTTGGAGTAACACAATTCAATCCATAACAGCAGATGCAATTAAGTTAAAATGATATCATAGTGGATTAAGGTGGGTCCTATATTCAATGACTGGCACCCTTATAAGAAGAGGAGAAGACACACAGAGACACAAAGAAGGTCATGTCAAGACAGAGGCAGAGATTGGAGTTATGTTGCCACACCCAAGGAACGCCTGGGACCACAGTAAGCTGGAGGAGGCAAGGAAGGATTCTTCCTTAGAGCCTTCAGAGAGAGCATGACCCTGCAGACACCTTGATTTTGGACTTTTACCTTCCATGACTAGAAGAGAATACAATTCTGCCATTTTAAGCCACCCAGTTTGTGGTACTTTGTTACGGCAACCCTAGGAAACTAATACAAGCTTCACAAAGCTAGTCCAAATGAACAATCTAAGTAAAAAGAGTGCTCTTCAAGAAAGCCCCCAGCTCACCCTACTAAGTGGAATTTTGCCACCAAATCACTCACATATAGAAATCCTGGAGCCACCACTGTTGAGAAGTCATTTTAATCTACTTGGTTAAGCACATGACCTTAGAGTCTCTCTCAGGGCACACTCCAAGCTTTGTTCTGGCTTTGTATTATTCTGTGTGCTTGGAGATGAATCCCCAATTGCACAGCTGGGGCAGCCATGGAGCATGAAGCCTGAACAGAGGTCCGTGGGAGGTAAGGTGCAACTTCCAAAACTGCTCACTTTCCTCTTTCTGCATGATCTGATGACAACTGCTCTTGGCGTGTTTGCTTTTATTTTTTTTTTGGCCACAGATACGTTCTTATTTTATTAATGGATTGCTTTATTTTTCTGTTGATCCATGTTGCTTATAAAATGCCCCATCAACAATCACGCCAGTGGCTTACTGAACTCTGATCTCTGTGACAGCTGTGATGCTGGGCTCTGATTTGTAGAATTCACTCATAATGCTTTCGATCTGAATGTTAATTGTGATGTGTCACAAGACAGCAGAGTGTGATAACTTCTCTTTAGTGAAGAAATATTGGGCTCTTTTAGTGAAGAAATATTTTACACAGTTTTTTTTTATTTTTTTCCCATACAAAAATTTATACATACATTGTTATGTGACTCAATTGCTCTCCCCGTACTGTGACAACACAGCCTCCTTTCCACCCCTGACTCTCCAGTTCCATTCAACCAGCTCCTCACCCTCTCTGCCTTCCCATCTCACCTCCGGACAGAAGCTGCCAATTTAGTCTCTTGAGTCTACTTGAGCTAAGAGGCACACTCTTCACGAGTATCACTTAATGTCCCACAGTCCAGTCCAATCCCTGTCTGAAGAGTTGGACTCAGAAATTGTTTTAGTTCTGGGCTGCTGGAGAATCCAGGGGCCATGCTTCCTGGGGTTCCTCCACTCTCAATCAGACCATTAAGTCTGGTCTTCTTACTAGAATTTGAGTTTGGCACCCCACCTTTCTCCTGCTCCATCAGGGACTCTCTGTTGTGTTCCGTGTCAGCATGGTCGTTGGTGGTATCTGGGCACCATCTAGTTCTTCTGGTCTCAGGGTGATGAGGTCTCTGGTTTATGTGGCCCCTTCTGTCTCTTGGGCTAATACTTTCCTTCTATCTTTGGTGTTCTTCATTCTCCTTTACTCCAGGTGGTTGGGACAGTAAGCTTTGATTCTCTTTATTTTAAGTATGTATATATGGCAAAGAATTCTGTAATGGGTTCTGTAGAGGAAATAACCCAGTCTAATTTATCCTCAATAAATGTTAAGAAATACATGCATGTTTACACAGGTAACTTCATGCAAGAGTACACATGTGGAATGTTCTCTCCATCAGTTCCTGCCCACTTCTCACTTCCATTCATCAGACAGATTCATCCTCACCCAGATTGCCCTCATCACCCATGTCCATGATGGCTTCCCTGACTTTGCCAGAATGGATTAACCTTTTCCCTTTTCATGTATTTTACTTTTCTGTAAATTGTATTTTATTTTCCTGATAGTGTGTTTGTGATAATGGCATTGGTGTTATTACCTCCCCTAGGCTGGGAGCTTCTTGAGAAGAGGAACTCTGGCTAGCTCATCTTCATAGCCCCAAACCTAGTTCTAAGCTTGGGACTTTGTTGCTCATGAAGGATTTGTTGAATTGTACTGAACCACTGTTATAGGGATATATGCAAAAGACTGTGAGAGCAATGAGTAAAAATTGACCAGACTTGAATTCTCCAGGTATGGGGAAAGGGTCTTCTTGGCTTACTTGGAGAAAGGCGGGAAATTCAGTATAAAGGGAACATAGAGATGAGGCTGAAGAAGATCATTTGATCCTGATGATCTGTATCCTAAGGAAGGTGGGCTAAGTTATGGAGGACCAATAGAGATCTTGAAGCAAAAAAATGACATGTTACAACTCATTTTTCAGAAAGGTAACTCTAGCAGTACTGGGCTTCTAGTGGGTGACCTTTGTAAGATCATTTCCTTTGTGTGTTTCAGAGATAGAAAGGGCTAAATTTTTCTTTGGGTATTACCACAGCCAATCATCACAGTCCTACAAATCACACTCAATCTAGTCATGCTCTTTTCACAGAAACCAGAAGTGAAAAGGGAGACCTTAGCACAGTGTAAGAAGTTTGAGCCTAGAAAAATAGATTCCAGGTTTTTCACCAGGAAGTATTAAGCTGAACAAGTAGAAGACCAAAAGGACAGAGTAGTGTCATGAAGCCACCTGCCAAGAGACAACAGGGAGTTGGAAGGAATGGGAGCTAGGCAAGAGTCTCTGTGAGGTTGGGAAGTTCTGAAAGTGGCCAGAAGCAGTTTCGTTTAGGATTATAGACAGTAATTTATGAAGGTCTTAGTTGCTTCTAAGGGAATTTTTGAAAAAGCAGTGTGGTGTGAGCTTTAGAACAAGTAACCATTGTTTTTAGCTCTTCCTCCACCATGTTTCAACTGTGTTCTTTGGAAGAGTTCCTTAATCTCTAGTCCTCAATCTCCTAAACTATAAAATGATTATAATGACACCTCATATGCAGGATTATTGTGAGAATTAGAAATAATACATGTACATTTAGTAAAATGTCTGGAATGCAAATGCTCCTGAAACATAAGAATTGCTATTATTCTTAGCCTATATTTAAAAGAGCCCTGGTGGCATAGTGGTCAAGAGCTCGGCTGCTAACCAAAAGATCGGCAGTTCAAATCCACCAGCTGCTCTTGGAAAACCTATGGGGCAGTTCTACTCTGTCTTATAGGGTCACTATGAGTTGGAACCGACTCAATGACACCTAACAACAACAACAACAACATATTTTAAAAAGTTGACTCCCCCGAGGTAGAAAGATGTATTGAAGTCTTGTCTTTGGAGGAGTAGTGTGTTGTTTGTTTTAGAAAGGCTCTTCCTTTACCTATCTGAGGTTCCTTCAGTGGGTGGGTCATGATTCTTATGCTACATCTTGTCTGTAGAAGATGATGCTGGTGGCTCTACTTCCCACATGGGCTTCCCTATCTGATGAAGCCTTTTCATGATGTGGCTGTGGGAGGCCTGGCCTTTGCTTTGGTCTATGCTCAGAGTCTGACGAGGCTGCTCTTGTCTGTGGCTTGGCCTCTTTGCCTGCCATTCCGCCTATAAGGAGCCACACTGTCTGTTCTATGAGCCAAGCCTGTCTGCTACTGCTGGTTCCTGGGAATCAGCCACTTCTCTCTTCTCAGGAGGCACATTGTCATAATGTGGATGACCGCCACTGGAAACTCACCCCTGCCTGAAATAAGGCAATAGCTTTCAAGGCAGCAACATGAGAAAGCAAATTATGAGCTGAGTGAACTCTGGTGAGTCTGCCCTCCCAGATCAGCCATGGTTGATGCCCATAGGTAGGTAGAGAGAGGAAGGGAATCTCAAATCACCACGAAGTCCTCTAGAGAGCCAGCTGATGGCCACGACTTTTGCCATGGAAGAAGAATCTGTACATAAAGTCCAGTTTAGTTGAAAGTTGGGTGAACAATAAAATAACAGCAGGCAACAAAAATTCTGTTTAGGGAGGAAACTGTCTTTGTTTAGGAAAAAAAGACAGGCAGAAGAGATCCTGAGAACATAGGTTAGCCAAGTCAAGGGAACAAACATGACAACCAAGTGGATTATCATGAAAAAGAAACAGAAAGAAAGTGAAAACAGGGTTGGAGAAGGCGGTTGGGGAGGCAATTGAAGAGCAACTGGGAAAAGCCATATGACAGGTTGACAAGATAATTTTTAAGAACAGATGATGTTTAATATTCAATTTAAAGTTTGGGTCATAGCATTTAACCTCTCCCCTCTACCACCTCCCCAAACCCTTAGTAAAGTGTGCCACATACAAATTCTGGGTTGTTGTTATCAATTCTGACTCATAACCAACCTATAGGACAGAGTAGAACTGCCTGATAGGGTTTCCTAAGCTGTAATCTTTACAGGAGCAGATTGTCAGGTCTTTTCTCCTGCAGAGATGCTGGTGGGTTTGAACCACCAACATTTCAGTTAGCAGCCAAGTGCTTAACCATTGTACCACCAGAGCTCTTTAAATTCTGTAAAAAAAAGGGTTTAAAATTAATTTTGTGTGTGGAAATGAAACAAGGGATTGAATTTCACACTGGATTGACCCAGTGAGGACCAGGGACGGTAAAATAATCCGTGTGACGTTACCTAATTCATTGGAAGGATAATCTGGAGCCAGAGGAGACCATGAGAGTACAAGCCTCTGGGAATTCCAGAAATCTTAGAGGGGCCATTAGGCTTGTAGGGATGTGGAATGGGAGCTCAAGACAATTTTATAAAGATAGTAAGGGTCAGTTGAAGTTTGAGTAACAAGCTCCCTCTTGATTATTCCCAGGTCTTTCCCTGGCCATCTGTGCCACTTCTCTCATTGAGTCTCAGTTTCCTCAGCTGTAGAATGAGAAGATTCACTGGATAAACATGAATTGATGCCACTGTTTCCAGGAACTATCACTGGAGAGACAGAGATTAATGACACAGTAGTGTGTGTGTTTGTGTGTATGTGTGTTTATGTGTGTTTGGGAAGGGGTAGGGAAGAGCAAAGGTGAGAGCTAGAAGATAGGGGCCAAGCCATAAAAGATCTTGGTCTTGCTACAGAGCTTGGATTTAGTCCTCGAGGTGATGGGGAGCCGCAGTGTGATTTTAAGTGAGGATTGATATGTTCAGATTTCCACTGGCTTTTGTACCATTAGACTCACAGCACATTTGGGGACATTGTGAAGATCAAGCCTAAACGAATAAGACAGAACCACCTACTGCCAAAGGGCACAGGAGCTTAGGTTCGACTGACTCACCCTCCACTCACAGTCACTTAAGTAAACATTTCCTGGAGGAAAACTTGCCCAAGCCATACATATGGACAATGATTACATAGTCATCATCTTACCATAAATGTTCTATTAGGTTAAATAGGTTGCAGGTATGTAAAGCCCAATGTGAAAAGAAACCAAGAATGCAGTCTTTGTCTATTTGTCTCTCTTAAGAAAAATGAAAGTATTCTCACCGAGTCCCACCTGACTTTCCTTGACTTGACCTGGAGACACCATGGCCTCTGTCCTAGGACTGACCCAGGCAGGTCAGGCACAATTTATAAAATATGACCTGGGATGGAATTCTTCGAAAAGGAGAGAAGACAAGTTATACTCCACAGAGAAATGGCTCTCAACTGTATTATTTTGGAACTCCAGTGTGCTGCAATCACTTGTAAAGCGTGAGGTGTGGAGCAAGCAAACTGTTCCTAATAATACGCATGTGCGGTGTGATCCTCAAATTTGAAACGACCAAAAAAGAATCCTCATTCCTACTCCCAATCCTTTCATCCCCACCACACACTCATTCTGAAGCTACTCCTCCCTCTTATCTCAGTAAATAAAAATCCCAGTTGCTCACCCCTCACATTCAGTCAATAAGAGGTCCTATTGATTCTACCTATAAAACATATCACAAATACGAATTCTTCTATCTCCATCTCCACCCTAGACCAAGCCACCATCATTTGTTGCTCCAATTCTGCAATGGTCTCCTAAAACTGAATTTCTTGTCTCCACTCTTTTCCCCCACAATCCACTTGCCACACAGAAACCAGAATGATGTTTTCTTTTCATTCTGTATAGGTCAGGGACCATATTCTGGATGATTTCAATTCCTTGAAATTGTTTTGTGGTTCGGCATTTGATCTATCTTGGTGAATGTTCCATGTGCACTTGAAAAGAATGTGTATTCTGCAGTTTTTCAGTGCTCTATAAATGTCAATTAGATCAAGAGGGTTAATGATATTGTTTAAATCTATATCTTTACTGATATTTTGTCTTCTTGTTCTACCAATTATTGAGAGGGGAGTGTTATAGTTTCTAACCATGATTGTGGATTTATCTATTTCTCCCTTTAGTTCTGTCAATTTTTGCTTGGTGTGTTTTGAAGTTCCATTACTAGGTGTATATACAGTTATAATTTTTACATTTTTTTGATTAATTGACCCTTTTATCACTGAGAAATATTCCTTTTTATCTCTGGAGATTCTTGTCTTGAAGTCTACTTTATCTGATACTAACATAACTTAATGCTTGAATGGCATATCTTTTTTCATCCTTCTTTCAATTATCTGTGTCTTTATATTTAATGTGGTGCATATAAACAGCACATGGGTGGGTCTGATAATCTCCAAATTTTAGAGTGTTTAGTTACTATTTGTTCTTTGTTTCTCTGGTCCTACTTTCCTTCCTCCTTTTGGGTTAATTAAAATATTTTAGTGTCACATTCTATTTCTTATATTGAAATTTTAGCTAAATATATATATATTTTTTTACTATTTTAGTGGTTATTCTAGGGACTAAAATATGCATCCTCCACTTAATCACAGTCTACCATAAATTAATATTCTGACATTTGAACATAATGTGAGAAACTTGCAACAGAATTTGATTTCATTTACCCTTTCCAATCCTTTGTGTAACTATTTTCACCTATTTTTCTTCTACGTATGTTGTAAATCATACAACAAATTGTTATTATCTTTACTTTAAACAGTCAATTGTCTTTTAAGGAATTTTAAAAAAGGAAGAAAAGTAATCTTTTACATTTACTCACGTATTTGGCATTTCCAGTGCTTTTCATTCCCTCATATAGATCCATATTTCTGACTTGTATCATTTCCCTTCACCCTAAAGAATTCCTTTAGTATTTCTTATAGTGCGGTTCTGCTGGTGATGAATTCCCTCATCTTTCCTGTATATGAAAATGTCTTTATTTCACCTTAATTTTTGAAGGATATTTTCTCTAGATAAAGAATTTTAGATGGACAGTTTTCCCCTCTCTAGCACTTTAAAAATAGTATTCCATTTTCTTCTGGAATCCATTATTTCTCATCAGCAGTCAGCCGTCATTGCTGTCCTCTTGTATGTAAATTAAAGACACTATTGTTAGCTTTGGTTTTCAGCAGTTTGACTATGATGTGCCTAGGTATGGTTTTCTTTTACTTTATTCTGCCTGGGGTTCCCTTAGTGTCTTAGTTGTGTGGGCTAATGTGCTTAATCAAAATAGGAAAATTTTTGGCCAATATTTCTTCAAGTATTTTTCTACCCAGTTCTCTCTTTTCTCATTTTTTGGGATTCCAATTATATGTATATTAGATCAATGGATACTTTTCCATAGGTAATTAAGGCTCTATTCTTTTTTTTTAAATCTTTTTTTTTTGTGTGTGTCATTTATCTTGTGTAATATCTATTAAGCTTCCATTAAGTTCACAAATCCTTTTCTCTGTATTGTAAACTTTGTTGTGAATCTTCAATGAGCTTCTTATTTCAAATATTGTATTTTTGTTCTAGGAGTTCCATTTGATGTATTTTTTTAGAGTTTCCACATCTTTCCTGAAATTCTCCATTCTTCAGCTAATATATTAATCAATTCCTATAAATTCTGTAATATACTTAACAGAGTTATTTTAAAGCTGTTGTTTGCTAACTCCAACATTTGATCACCTCTGGATCCATTTCTATTAACCGCTTTCTTCTCTTCATGTCTTCCCATTTTCCTGCTTTTTCACACCTCTAGTGTGACGTTATAGAGACTCTGAGTACTATTTTCTTGCTTTAAGGAGTATTGAATTTGGTTCTAGCAGACAAATCACCTAATCCTATAAAGTCTTGGTTATGCTTTGTTAGAGTGGGTGCAGTTGATTAATTATTTTGTGTGCAGCCTTTCTAGCCATGGTCTTGTAATTCCCACCCAGGTGATTGGGTGGGACTGTGTAATAGACTAATTGTAGCCTACCAAGGGAATTGGTCAGTTTTGCCTTAAAACAGAGCTAATTCCAGAGCAGAGGGGAGGATCCTACCACCACCAAGGAAAGCAGCCAGGAGCAAAAAGCGGATCCCTGTGCTGAGAGGCTCCTGGAAACAGGAGACTGAGAAAGAGAGAGAGAGCAAGCTGTAACCCTGAAGACGGTGAGAAGCAGTGGCAGGACAGACCTGGCAGCAGAGACCTGGCAGCAGGAGAAGGCACGGTGGGCTTCCTGGCCTATAGAGAGAGAAAGCTGAGTGACTTTGGGGAGAGGCCTAGGGCCAGGGAGAGGTATGCCTGCAAGCACGATTGGGAAGAGGTTGTCCTGATGAAAGAACTATATCCTGAGTGTTCCTGACCCTAAATTGTAACTGTTACTTCCCTTATAATAAACCCTATAATCGTGAATATGATCTTCGAGTTCTGTGTGACCATTGCAATGAATTATCAAATCCAACAGAGAAGTAGAGATTGCTGTCTGAGGGATGGCTGGTGTCAGAATTAGTAAAGATGGCAGAGAGAGGAGGCTTGTTTGGCCTCTGCCTCATGGAAGTCAGCCTTGTGCTTTTGATCTTTGTTCTCCTTCCCCTTTGTGGGATTAGAGGAGGTCAGACACCGCCTCTATCCTGTTTTTACAGTGGGTGTATTTTGGCTTTGTCCTTATTTCTTGGGCATAGACTTTAGTAGTGGGATGTAATCCTTACTCCTAAGGCATGGCCTTTCTGGGTTTTGATGTGTTTACCAATTCCCTGTAACTTGCTGGGACTCGCACTCCAAACTCTAGATCTCCAGCACTGGGAAGCTGCTTAGTTTTTCAGCCTTACTGATGGTAATTTTCACTGGGCTCCTCGCTGTTTTTCCCATGCATACACAATTTAGGAGTTAGTCAAAGATTTCGGAGAATTTATATGCAAATTTTGAGGCTCCCCCTCTGTAACTCATTATTTCTGAGATTTTCCTCTTCAATTTTCAGCTTCTATGACAGGGGTTAGCAAAATGTGCGAGAGTTTTTTGGGCACAGCTGCTCCCAAATGCAAGAGAGGTGACGTTTGGGGTTTTAAAATAAATTCTTCATAGGGATCAATCTGATATAAAATTAAATAAAATCCATCTCCCACCCATCCATCTGCCCCTTACAACCCTCACTCTTAAATTAAATAAAAATTTTGGCTGTGGATGTCAAGGAAACTAGAATGACATCACATTGGATTTGCACTCAAGAGGTGGAAGGAATATAAGTTTTAGAACTAGGGATTTTATTCCAACTATGTTCTTGCCAGCCTCGGACAAGTCAATGAGTTCGCCTGAACTCAATTTCCTCAGTAAAGTGGAGGTCATTCTACCTGCCTCAGAAGTTGATATTGTGAATGAAAGCTCTTTTGTCTTCTGTGTGGAACCTTCTCTCTCTGACTGATCCATTTACATAAACCAGCACCTAAAGCCTCAAATCTGAGATCACTTAGTCCAACTTTTTTTTTTGCAGATGAGGAAACTGAGGCACTGAGAAGCCAAATGCTAGATATGTGATCTTGGGCAAATGACTTAATCCCTCTAGTTTCAGTTTCCTCATCTATAAAATGGAGAAGGCAATACCAACCTCATAAAGTTTTTGAGAAAATTGAATGAAGAAATATATGTAAAAGACCTGGCACTGGGTAGCAATTCGATTCATTGTAGTGGCTACTATTTTCAAAATCAAAAATATTATTATTACTACTCTGTGTAGCATTTGAGAAGTCATTCCATCCTGAGGTATTAAGAGCTGGCAGGCTGCAGCCAGTTGGTTACAAACCCTGGAGTTGGTGGGTGTCCTGGGGAGACCTTCCTCACGGGGTCAGGTAGAGTTCAGTGAACTTGCAAAGCAGTGTGATTTTAGACGCTCCAAGGTGCATCCACTCATCTCCTCTCCACTCCCTCTGCCTGTTATTAAACTGGTAGTTTTTACAACATCAATAAAGAACTTTCCTACCCAATTACCCCAGACAATAGGCTGAAAAGCAGTTTCGACTATGAAAACTTCATGTTGGGTTCATTTAGATTGTTTTGCTGTGTCAAATCCTCACTTGAGTTCAAAAGTTCAGCTGAACCATGAACTTTGTAATTTCACAGCAGGCAGTAATACAAATATAGTGGAAAGTGAAAAAACATACAATATTTAAGGTGGGCTTGTTATGTTGTATATAATACGGTTAGGAATGGGTGTACATAAAATAACTCTTAATTTGCAGAGCACATTAACATAGCAAAAAGAGCAAGGGAAACAAAATTAAACCAAACTGTTCCTTGAGTTACCTGACCTCTGAGGCTTCCAAAGGCATGCACATTCAGTGACTAATCATTAGTGGACAAACTAAAGCCAGTTAATCTTCTTAATAAATTGTGAAATCTTGTATACCTCCTGGTTTTAGTTGTGGCTTTTCTGCCTGTCTGGAACAGGCAGCATATCAAAACAAAAGGGTCATGACTTTATGTATTTGTTAAAGTTAGAATCCACATTCTCATATAACTCAGGCTTGATCTGACCTGGTTACACAAGTGTAGGTGGAGTGAAAGTTTTACAGGCATGAAAGTAATGCCGAGTTTTCACTCGTCTATTGATAAAAACACACAAACACAAAATTAAGTTCAAGAACCCCTCATTTTGTAAGCCTTGTGTTTGTGCAGCTTGATGTTCAAGTGTAAAGCAAATAAGTTCATACTCACTGAGGTTAGGGTGTCTTTCAACTTGTACCCAGTGAAACACTCAGTACTATGGATCGAGATTTTACGTCACATCCGCATATTCTTTGTTATGACGAAATGTGTTTCTTGTTGGTTTTTATGTTGCAGCATGCACATGTGAAGGGACAACTTGAGGTGGACAATTTAGGGCAGAAGGTTCACTCCAAGCAAGGTGTGTTTTTATATGACAGCTGTTTATTCCCCTTTGTTTATCGAGAGGCTGGACTGCAGAGTCACGAGAAGAAAGCTATGCTTGGTCATCTGCATCTGTGGGAGCTAAGAGGAATGGAAGGGGTGAGAAGGGCAAGGCCTGTGACGGACCCTTCCTCATGAGTTATGTGGGACTGGTTCTTCTAAAGCAGCTTCCCTTTTTCCTGACTTTTCTCTAATAGTTGCCAGGATTTTCGCTCTAAACAGCTCAGGACACTTTTTAGAAAAATACCTCAGCGGAGATGGTCTGAGGCTACCCTTTTGTCCTTAATGGTGCTTTTCCGTACAGGAAAGTCTTGTTCAGTTCAGTCAAGAATTGGTGAGCCATCTGTTTTTTTCCAGACATAAATCACCACGATAAATTTACTGCCTCTTACCAAGAACCATGATAATAAAGGTGGGGAGAGTGTCATGAAGACTGAAATCTGGTTGACCTAGTTAAAGGTGTTCTGTCTTCCTGGTGGGGTTGTGAAGCTGAAAGGAAAAGCAAGGTTCACTGCCTTTGTGGCTCAACGAACTGGGATGCCCAGATTTTACAGCTCTGTTTCTGGTTGACCTGCCCCATATAGTGGGGCTGCGTGTCTCTTGATGAGGCTAGGACAAGAGGAGAGTTGGTGGCATTCTTTTAAAGTGCTTGTAGGGTAGTGAATAAGGACAGCAGTTTTTGTTCATTCAGAAAGCATTTATGGAGAACCTATTTCAGAAGAAAGATGTCTTGCAATCGCTCAAGTGGAGGTCCGGTGGGAAGTGAGAGAGACTTCTGCAGGGAGACACCAGGAGGTGAAAGCAGGGAATGGGTGTTGGGATCTGGCCTGCACCACTTGGTTGTGTCTGGAGAACAGTTAGAAGGGGCTATGGGTTCTGAAGGGACAAAAGTGCATGTAGCAGTCACTTCAGAATAGAAGGGAGATGAATACGGGAAACTGAGGGAAGAAACAAGACTTCTGAGGGGGTCAGGCTGAGAAGGCCTGCAAAGGCTTAGGAAGGGCTGAATCTGGGGTCCCTGAGTGGTAGAAATGGTTAATGCACTCAGCTGTTAACTAAAAGATTGAAGTTCGATTCTACCCAGAGGTGCCTTGGGAGAAAGATCTGGCAATCTATTTCTGAAAAATCAGCCTTTGAAAAACCCTATGGATGAGGGGGTGTCTTAGTTGTCTAGAGCTGCTATAATAGAAATACCACAAGTATATGGCTTTAACAAACAGAAATTTATTTTCTCACAGGTTAGGAGGTTTAAAGGCTGAATTCAGGGTGCTGGCTCTAAGGGAAGGCTTTCTCTGTCTGTCAGCTCTGGAGGAACGTCCTTGTCTCTTTGAGCTTCTGCTCCTGGGCGATCTTCATGTTGCTTGGCATCTCTCTTCCCTCATCTCTGCTTCTTTCACTTACTTGTTTAATCTCTTTTATATCTCAAAAGAAATTAATTTAAGACACACCCTATACTAAATTTTCTCACTAACATAACAAAGACAACCCATTCCCAAATGACATTATAACCACAGACACAGAGATTAGGATTTACAACACATAATTTTGGAGGATACAACTCAATCCATAACAGGAGGAGGCATTGGGTTTATGTGAATGGTGGTGGAATATTTCGGAAAAGGATAGCAATAATGATGGCACAATATGAAAGATGTAATCAATATCATTGAATTATAAATGTGGGTATTGTGCTGGGAAATGTTTTGGTGTGTATACTTTCACCACAATAAATAAAAAAAACAAAGAAAGAAAAGAAAACCTATGGAGCATGGTGTCGCCATGAGTCAGAGTCGACTCAACAGCAACTAGTTTCTGGCTTGTGTGTGTGGGGGGGGGGAGGCAGGCAGGGAACAGGGCCTGCTGGGGAGCTGGGCAGGAAGGGACTGCATATCAGATGCAAAAAGAAGTCAAACTTTCCCCTCAGCATGGATCTCTTCTGTGTCCCAGTGAGGGCAATGGGCATATATATTTCACTCTGCGTTGGTTTTAGAACCCCAAACAGCTGTTTAGAGGTCACCATGACTAACAGTTACTTGTCATCTTCTTTATGTCAATATGTATATATATACTGTCTCTAATAGCCACTGATGCAATGGTTAAGTACTCGGCTGTTAACCGAAAGGTTAGTGGTTCAAACCCACCCAGCAACTCTTCAGAAGAAAGACTTGGCTCTCTGCTTCCATAAAGATTACAACCAAGAAAACCCTGTGGGGTAGTTCTACTCTGTCACACAGGGTCGCCACGAGTTGGAATCGACTCAACGTCACCCAACAACAACAATAATGCTACTTAACCAGTCCTGCAAAGCATGTGCTAGGATCTGTGGTTCACGTACCATTGCGAAAACTGAGGCACCAAGGTTACCGGGTAGAGCCAGCTCAAAAGTGGCACGGGTGGTCTGGGGGGCCAACTGCCCTGACGTTAGGCCTCACTTTATTTCAAGAGGAGGGGGTCCTCATTTGAGTCCTTGGGTGATGAGGTCCATTGACTGCTTTTGCGGATGTCCCCAGGGTCCCTTCTGGGACAGGTTTGAGAAGCCCAGGTTGCCCTGGGATGACATCCTTGGCCAGGTGGGTAACAACATCCCTACTGCAGCCACCACAGGGCAAGATTTTGGACATGGGTTCCTGTCCAACAGGGCTTTGTAAAGAAGAATAAAGGTCTTTTAAAATGGACTCATTAAGTCTCAGACAGTTTGTGAGACTTGTCAGTAGGGAGAAAACCACAAATAAAAAATGAGCTTAACCAGAAGAACTAAACGGTGCCCAGCTACTACCACCAACTGCTCTGACAGTGAGCACAACAGAGAGTCCTGGACAGAGCGGGAGAAAAGTGTAGAACAAAATTCAAGTTCAGGAAAAAAGACCAGACTTACTGGTCTGACAAAGACTGCAGGGACCCCTGAGACTATGGCCCCCGGACACTCTGCTAACTCAGAACTGAAACCACTCCCGAAACCCACTTTTCAGACAAAGATTAGACAGGCCTATATAACAAACAATAATAACAAGTGTAAGGAATGTGCTTCTTAGTTCGATCAAATATATGAAACCAAATGGGCAACTACTGCCCAAAAGCAAGACGAGAAGGCAGGAAGGGACAGGAACTGGGAGAATGGACACAAGAACGCAGGGTGGAAAGTGGGACAGTGCTGTCACATTGTGGGGATTGCAACCAATGTCATAAAACAATATATGTATAAATTTTTGAATGAGAAACTAACTTGAGCTGTAAACTTTCACCTAAAGTACAATAAAATCAAACAAATTAAAAAAAAAAAAAAAGATCTTAATTTGCTATACATTTTTCAGCTTACATTCCATTCTCAGAGACATTTGCCTGCCCCTGGTGGTGCTGAAGGCAGTGGTCCCAGGTAGCCATGTTTGGATCATGAGACCCGTCCTCCAAACCAGAGCTGGATCCAAGTGCTGAAAAATATGCTATGTCTTTTGGAGGGATTTGGTTTTGAGAACTTGAGTGACTGAGCGAGGTTTTAGGGGAAATTGAAACTGAACAGGTAGAATTTGGAGGAGTTGAGGGAAAGGGAAAGTCATTCCAGATAATGGGAACAGCATGAGCACATGCACAAAGGTGAGAGGGCCTCCTTATCATGTCTGGGGGCAGTCAACTGACCACTTTGCCTGGAGAGGAAGATTGGTTCAGCCGAGTGGTGGGAGATAGAGGAGGACTTGGCCCACGCTGGGGGTCGGGGGAGGCCCTTGGATGCCAGGCTAAGGAGTTTGGACTGTAGGATATAGGAAGGTATTGAAAGTGAAATTGGGGGAGGGGGGGACAGAGAGTTCCTTTTTGGAATATCACCCTAGTGGTAGTGTGCAGAATGTGCTTGAAAGACATGAACCTGATGCCTGATTCATGTCAGACATAATCAAATGTCATAATCACAGTTTGGGCTGCCTCCGGAGCTAACACAAAGATGATCATTACATGAGCAACTGTGTCTGTGCTGCCTCCTGCGTTCTCAAACTGATTGCTGGTTTCTATTCATCTACCACATATTATTTTAGCACTTCTTATATTCTAGCAATGTGCTTGTCCCTCTCTTTAGCACTAGGAGCCTTCTACTTCATATAGTAGCTATTTATATGTCTGTCTCCACCACTATAGCACCTCCCTGAGGAATCCACATTTGCAATTTGGGTTTGTTTCCTAGAGCATGCCTGGACTAAGATTACTGGAGCCAAGGAGATCTCTATCAAAGAAATAGCAACCCTGCCTCCTAGTTCCCGAACTTGGCTTCCAGGGTGGAATCTATTATTAAATAAATAAAGTATTAACCAAATTAAACAACTTTTAATGACCCAGAAAAAATAATTCAATTCACAGAATAAAATCAAGAGAAGAGCAGACATCTCAGCAACCCAGCTTCCCTTGAAGAAGCCAGAGAGTGATTGCTGCAATGTGATTTCACAGTTAATCTTTTAAGACTCCTGTGCAGTTTCCTGGGGAAGATAGAGTCCTGCCCGGCAGACTTGGTTTACATGTGCTCATGAATGAGAAAACTAGCTGGAGGTCATCATCGCTTCCCTAGTTCAAAATGAACTGAGCCTCACTAGGTTTGGGCACTGTCCTAGGCCTTGAGGATACAAAGATGAGTAGGACCGCTCCAGGCCTTGGGGAGTGGGAAGAGAGATGTGTCAACTAACCCAGTGTGACTGGGGGTTCCACAGAGGCAGGTTTGGAGGAATATTTTGGAAGAAACCATCATTTCTGTCATCAGAGGAGTGGAGAGTTCCGGGAAGGCTTCCTAGGGGAGATCTACTATGAACTCAGCCTTTGAGGATGAGCAAGTTGGGTGGAATGGAGGGAAGGGAAGAACATTCTAGGCAGAGGAAACAGCAGGAACAAAGACACGGAAGCATGAGTTCTAGTTCAGAGGGGCTCAGGGCTTTTCAGCAGTGCTGCTACTGGCATTCTGGCCAGAACTATTACAGGAGAGGAGTCCTGGAGGTGCAGTGGTTAAGGTTCGGCTGCTAACCAAAAGGTTGGCAGTTTGAATTCACCAGCTGATCCATGGAAACCCTATGGGGCCATTCTACTCTGTCCTATAGGGTTGCTATGAGTTGGAATGGACTCGATGACACACAACATTATAGTAGACTTCCCACTCCAAGTCACACTGCAGACGGTTTCCATCCCTGCTGCACCTGGCACCTCACAGTGACAGCAAAGGCTTCCAAACATTTCTAAAAGTCCTTGGGTGGTGGTGGTGGGAGACAGTTCCACCCTGCATGAGAACCACTGGAGGGAGGTTGAGGATGAGACTTCAGTGGGAAGTGGGTGCCATATTGTACATGAGGAAGGTTTGACCTTTCCTTTAAGAACGTGGGGAGCCAGTGAACATTCTAGACAACGGAATGACTTGATCAAAGGGATCTCGGTTTATAAAGGTTACTCTGGTCACAGGTTGAAGCAGTCCCTGTGTGGTGCAAATGGTGAAGTGTTCAACTACTAGAAAGGTCAGTGTTTAAATCTACCTAGAGACACCTTGGAAGAAAGGCCTGGCTGATCTGGTTCCAGAAGTTTACAACCTTGAAAACTCTGTGGTTGGTGTTCTACTGTGCAGCGCATGGGTTCGCCATGAGTGGGAATCGACTCCACAGCAACTGGTTTTGGCTTGTAGCCACAGGCTGAGGGATAGATTGAAAGACGCGGAGGCTGAGGTTGAGCAATATAAAGTAGAATCATTTTTAAATTTAATGTGGATCTATTTTTACCAACACACAACTAGCAAGTTCATTGTTCTCTCCTTTCTCTTGGCCATTCACTTATGATTTTCAAAGAATGGAGCCTCTTTCCCAGCAACTGCCATGTTTCCTAGAAAAGTGTTTTTTTCTGAAGTGGCTGTAAATGATAACAGCTCCATCGCCTGAGCTCCTCCATTTACGTCCCAGGTCCTGTGCTTTGTTTTATGCTTATACTAAGAGGCAGAAATTATTGCACCTATTATATGGATGAGGAAACTGAGGCACAGAGGTCCAAATCTGAATCCCGGGCTTTTAACCATTATACTATAACGACTGGGGAGTTTTGGTTGGCATTTCACTATTAGCTTTAAAACAAACAAAAACAGCAGTGTGGTAACCGCAGAAACATCTCTGAAACATGGGGATTGGTTCTTTTCCTTAACTTTTCTTCCTTTTCCTTCAGCTTTTTGATATATTTAAAACTGCCCCTTGTGAGCCTCATCACAGGGTCACCGTGTTTTAGTTAGCGCCTTTGCCTGATGTAAAAGGCCCCAGGCCTTCGAGTCCCCCTTGGGGACTTTTTTTTTTTTTTTTAACCGAAAATCACTCGCTGCCCCCAACATTTTTAGCCAAGATGTTCTCATTTTTCTACGAGACAGAATAAGCTAGCAGGACGCTGGAGTCAACGCCGGCTGGGACCTACGTGTGCTTCCGCTAGCCGGGGAGCGACAGACGAGGCTGCAGCATCCTTCAACTCAGACTTTCTCCTTGGCTGATTTATTGCTCCCGTCTCTTGCTCTGGCTTTTTGCTAAGATTCCTTCCCAAATCTTCGCTACTGATCCAGGATTGTCCATGTGCATTTTCGCTTTGCCACTGTTGACAGAGCGCTTTGGGTAAATGCTCTGACACCACCCACTCTCGGCCTATCTACAGGAGCCATCTTTAATCTGTCAAAACCCAAATCTGTCCACAGGCTGTGAAGGATGGCTCCTTTCCAAAGCCACTTCCGCCTCCTGCCCCTATGCCGGCCGCATGGCGGCTAAGCTACCAGCTTCAGAAGCTTCGGGATTGAGCCCAGCCTCTTTGTCTCCTGAACCAGATCTCTTCTGGTCAGTTGCATCAGGGATCCCTTATGAAAAATGTAATAACGTTTTCTCAAGAGAACAAGAGAAGTCATTTATTTTGGCTCCACCATATCGATTCAAGGAAATCTCTTCCCTTTTCTTTAAATTGTTTCTGGCGTCAGCACGGTTCTTAATGCGCAACCACTTGCCCAGGGCAAAACCCCTTAAATCCAACCCCTCCAGATCTTCTTTTTCAAAGTGGGAAAACATTCAAGCAAAACACCTTCCCTAGAATTAGTGAAAGACTCCTTTTGAGGATAGTTAATAGAAATCAGTCATCTCTTTGGCGGTAAATTTTCATTTCAGAAGCCAAAGTATAGACTGGTTTTTAAGCTGCACACAGGCCTTCCCTGGGTGGTTGCCTGCGTCCCTTGCAGACGCCGGAGCTCCGGAGTTCCCACTTTGAGAGGAGCTGTCTGGTGCACGCCTGACTCCCTCTCTTGCATAGCTCACATTTTCCTGTCACCGCTATGTCACTCCAGCTGCATGGTTTGAAGCTAGTATTTTTATTTTTGACCTTTGAAATTTTTTTCTCTTAGTGCCTAGAGACAGTAAAGCTGGACTTTGAGTCTTCATGAAAAAAAAAAAAAAAAAGCAAAAACAACTCTCTCGTGTTTCCCCAAATTGCAGAGAGTCTAAGTTTGGTCTCAGGTTGGCTTGTTTTAGCAGCTGCCCACTCAGTCCCTTTCCTATGGAGTGGTGGGGAGGGCAGGTATGTGTGGCTCGAATGAATTCTCAAGATGATTCTGATAAACCTCATCATGCTCCCATTGAGACTGCCAGGCCTAAATAGAGGCACAACTATTTGATCCCTTTGACTAACTGAGGGTTGGGTCAAGGTTTCCACTCTGCAACTCCAATCAAACCATTTAATAGTTTTGGTTTAGTCAAAACGGTTGAATTGATTATGTATGGATGTCTAAATATGGCTATACTAAAAGTTCTTCAATTTTTCTGAAAATTTGCTAAACTTTTGCACTATTACTACCCTTTCTGCTCTATTTGGGCTTACATTCCTTGTGATAACTTGGGCAAGTTGTTAACCACTTGGAGTGCCCGATTCTTCCTACGCAAAGCCGGCTGATACAAACCTTGCAGTGTTGTGAAGATTAGAGGCAGGGTATATACGCTGCCTAGCACAGGGCTCAGCGCACAGTAGGACACTTGAAAATGACTGCTATACTCAAGCCAGAAACCTTGGTGGCGTAGTGGTTAAGAGCTACAGCTGCTAAGCAAAAGGTCAGCAGTTTGAAGCCAGCAAGTACTTCTTGGAAACCCCGTGGGAGAGTTCTACTCTGTCTTATAGGGTCACTATGTGTTGGAATCAACTCGACGGCAACAGATTTGGTTTGGTTCTTTTTATACTCAAGATGATGATATGGTATTTAGAACTGCAAGTAAGATGGCTTGATTTTTCTCCTCCCCAACACCCTGATCTCTATGGGCAAGGTAACTTCAGATTCCTAAAATTTAAAACAAGGATGGCAATCCACCATATATTGAGCTCCTATGTGTCATGGTGTGGCATTAGGTGCCTTCATGTGTTCCTTCATTAGTCCTCATCTCAGTGCTCTGAGGTAGCAACAACAGTCCCATTTTATAGATAAGCAAACTGAGTCTGAAACCAAAAAAAATTCATTGCCGGCGAGTTGATTCCGACTCATAGCGATCCTATAGGGCAGAGTAGAATTGCCCTGTAGGGTTTCCAAGGAGCGGCTAGTGGATTTGAACTGCTGACCTTTTGGTTAGCATCTGAGCTCTTAACCACTGCACCACCAGGGCTCTCAAGGGGCTGTTAATATATCAGTCAGGGTTCTTGGTTGTAAGCAACAGATTGATTTAAGCAGAAAAGGAACTTATTGAAAGAATGTTAGGAAGCTCACAGAATCACAGAAGGTTGAGGAGCAGGCATGAACAACAGGGCAGGAACAAAGACAGTTAGTTATACTCTAAGAACTACAGCCAAATCCACACTGCAGAACTGTTCCAATATCACTGGCACTGGACCCTGGGGACTGCTGCTGCCTCTGTAGTCTTTGGAAATTGAATTCTGCTATCACTGTTGCGGCTACAGAAAGAGTTCTTTCTTTATCTTGTTTCATGAGTCACCAGCTCCCAATTCTGAGTCTGGGATGGGGGCGTCTGCTTACCCTGGCTTGTATCACATGCCCCTGCCCTAATGCAAATATACTAGGAAAATAAGTGTCTGACTCTTGGGGGAAGGAAATATAGTTACTTCCAAGGCACGTGTGGTGAGGAATTCCCCAAAATAGGAAGTCCAATCAGACGCTAAGGTGACCTAAAAGTTGTCAAATGTCTACCGCATTGGATTCATTGCCCACCCTGGACACATCTGAGCCTTCCTTACTGTGACTTTCCACGGGGTATGTGGAGTTCTATTTGCCTTTTCCAAGTTGGAATTTCACTGTTGTCAGACCAGACCCCAAGCCCTTTCCCTCAGCAGATATTTATTTGGTTCTATATAAATATTGGTGCTTATAATAAATAAAACATATATTAATAGTGCTCAAAAAAACCAACTGAATGAGAGGCATTGGAGGTTGAGGATCTCTGAGAGTAATCTTTGACTCATGGAGTCATGGAATATTTGGATGGAAAGTATTTTTGAAGTTGTCTGACCTATATCTTCATGTGTAGAGGAGAAAACTTCTCTTGGGAATCCATCAACTGTCACAGACTGCATCACTCAATAGCTCCACCCTTGCTTGGAATCTAAACCCATAGCACACTCAAGGAAGAAAGGAAGGCAACCTTCCTTTAAAAACAAAATCAAACCAGCAGATAAAGCAGAAATTGGTACAACCATCCTGGAGGGCAATTTGACAATATGCATCAACAGCCTCAAAAATGTTTATATCTTTAATTTACTAATTCTCCTTTTAGAATTCAATCCTGGGGAAATGTAATCAGAGGTTTAGAGAAAATTTATGTTCTAGGATGTTCGTTTATAACAGGGCAATTTATACTAGAAAAATACTGGCCCTGATTTTTTAAAATACACACCCATGCCCACATATATTCATATTTTAAAATAACTAATAAAAAATATACCATAATGGCAATTGTGAAATTATCTCTGGGTAAAGGAATTACTGTTGATTATATAAATGTTATTTTTTATATTTTCTTAGGATTTCCAGAACTTTGTACAATAAATATGTACTTCTTTTATAATCAGAAAAATAGTATGTATTACTTTAAAAAAAAAAAACTCCATCAGATTATATCGTCTTTAAAGAAACCAAAGCAAGAAAAGTTAAGCCAGTTTTCAGGGGGAAGGTCTGTTCCATCAATCCCTAGGGGCCATCTGGGTAAGGGACAAATTAAAACCTGAAAGTTTAAAGTCAATCAGTTCGTCTTAATGGGCCCTAGATGGGGAAAACTTCAGTCATTTCTCTGCCTGGCACTCTTGTGGTCAGAGGATGAAATCCAATCATGGGGTCAGCTGGGTTTATACATTCCATGGCAAACCAATTTGGCCATTTCTCTGCATTTCCCAAAAGTTCTCTGACTTCCTAGACAGGAATTGTCAGCACAGGGAGACCTTTATGCTGGTTCCTGCAGCACATCTGGTTTACAGCGTGCAGTCAGATGGGCTTCCTTTCATCTGGGGAGGGGGGCAAGAGGGGACATACGAGCCTCTGTAGGTCTAAAGAGCTTCCCCAGTGGAGGCTCTATTTTTTGGTGAAATGTTTCAAGTGAAGATTTCAGTATATGCTGTTGGACCCGCAATGTTCTTTAAATTTAGGGGAATAATATGCTTTTCATCAGAGTCTACCCATCTGAACTTTTAGGTTCATTGCTCAGCCCAAAGACACTTTGGACAAGCTATTGGCTGGTTCCTGATAGCATCATGCATTACATGAATATTTATTGAGCATCTGTTATGTGCCCTGTACCGTGCTTTGCACTGGGGAGACTGCAATTAACAGACAGATGTGGTCCCTGCACTCAAGGAGCTCACTTATATTAGTAAGAGGGCACATTGCCCTAGGGTGTCCTCTTGCACTTGGGGACAGACTGCTGACTTTCTGCCCTCACTAATCTCAGTTGTTGTTTGATCCATTCATCCATCCTCCTACCTGACATACCTGCCCCCCTGTTTGTACCAACTATTCCCTGGACAAGTTGGGCTGGAAACAAAACTCTGGAAAATACTCATCTACAAGCCCAATAATAGTAAAAGGAAAGATATTGCTGGACAAGGCTAAGTGACTGGGCAAGTCCAGTGTATGAAGCTTAGAGAAGAAAAGAGTGAGATGGTTGAGTGACCAATGCTCAACAAGGAGAAACGAACACAAGAAGAGAGAGGGGCTGAAATGCAAGTACTACTGCAGCCACGTCGGGCTTTGGTGAATTCTCGGTATGGACCATGTTCAGTCTCTTTCCAGGAACTTCTCCCAGCAGTGCTTTTGCTCATTATGCTATTCTTGAAGATTCTCCTTTCATTCCCCATTCCTTGCTGAAACTCTGGGAGAAAGGAAGCCAGATCCAGTGTCCTCTTTCCCTGTTGTTGTTGTCAGTTGCTGTCGAGCTGATTCTAACTCATGGCGACCCCATGTGTGCAGAGTGAAGCTGTTCCATAGGGTTTTCAAGGCTGTGACCTTTCTGAAGCAGATCACTAGGCCTGTCTTCCAGGGTGCCTCTGGATGGGTTCAAACCACCAACCTTTTGGCTAGTAGTTGAGTGCTTAATCATTTGTGCAACTCAGAGACCCCCCCCTCCCCAACCTTTCTCTAGTTACCATCATACTCCAGCTGAGGCTTTCTCTTACCCAAAAGGCCTGTATGTCCCCATTGAGGCCCTTTCCTACACAACCAACCCAACTTGGAATCACATCAAAGGACATTTCTCTTTATCCAGAAGCCAAACAACCAGAAGCCTAGCCACTGAAATGCTCACAGTTTTCTATGAGAGTAAATACTCTTTACAGTGATGACTGAGAATTTTTGAGAGCCTAAAATGCTTTTTGGTTTATTAAAAATAGATGAAATTATTCTTTGCAAAGTTCTTGGCTTAAGTGCTTGGTTGTCATTCTTCAATATAAAACAAAAAACAAAAAAACGCTAATTTGTGTGTACTTTTGGTACAGGATCACTCAGGGTCCAGATAGGAAACAGAGTTTACCCCAGATGGTTCAGATGAGGAAACTTTTGTGAAAGGACCAATTACAGAAAGGTGAGCGAGGCTGAGGGGCCCATGAGGGAAACTGAGGCACCTACAGACTAGCAACAGTGGAGATTTATTACTACCCCTGGCTGGGCGTGAAGGGGCAAGAAGAGGATGGAGTGTTACTGGAACGTATTGGGTGATGGAGCTGTGGAGGAGGGAGCCATTGGGAGACCTAGTCTTGGAGGGATGCAGCCTCTGCCAGAACCAGTGTGTTGAAGCAAAATAGGAGCAGGGAAATCAGAACACAGGGATAGCATCTTTCCCAATGCAACCCCAGAATCTTTCTCCTCTCACCTGCTAATTTCCATTGGCTGCACCCAACCGGAAGCCAGAGGTGAAGGTAGACAGATGATGCAGTCTCTAGGGGTTGGCTTCCTAGGGCACAGAATAGGGCAGAAATAGGTAGAGAATAGATTGGGTGGGGCAGGTGTGGGTGTAATTCAGAGAATAACCACCACGGGTACTAAACTCTCATACCCACAGTATGGAATTACTCAAAACCTTGCTTTTCATCACTCTTGCTACATGTCATTTTATTGGTCAAACCTCCCAAGAGTTGTGGGTTATTATTTTTTTTCAACAAATGCTTTTTTTCTGGAAGCCATGACAGGTTATTCTTGTAACATTATAATTCTCATTTATTAAAAAGTATTATTGGCACCTATTATGCATGGAAACTATTGGAAGAAGGTCTCATTTGTCCCCCACCCCCCAAATTATCCTTCCCATTCAAAGGGATTATTTTCCCTATCATCTTTCAATGAAATTCCAAATAATCCTTTCCATTTAGAACAGTGTTTATGTAATCACATCTGCTTTACTTTTTTGGTAAATCCCAATTTTATTTGACTTGATAGTCTATCCTGGACGACTGAACCCCAAAGACTCTCAGAATCTAACAGAAAGTTGATAGTTTTTTCTGGATTACAATTGAAGTTGTTGGTGGCCCTATTTTATTTTATTTTTTAAGCTTGGGAAGTGCTTTTGATTCTGCAAAGAACTTTCAAAATAAAATTTGCTCTTGATGAATGTAGGCAATATTTTACCAAGAAAACAGAGATTTCTAAGAGTCTGTCTACATCAGTGGCTTTCAAAATTTTTAACTGCAGCCCACAATAAAAAAAATCTTTTATATCTTAACCAAGTATCGTGAAACAATACCTGCCACAACCTTGTTTGATGTGTTCTGTTATTTTCCACTCTATTCTATTTCTTTAAAAAATGCTGATAGTAACCCACTAAATCGATTTTATGCTGTATTAAAGGGATGTACTCTGCAGTCTGGAAAACACTGTCCTACACAATATCTTGAAAATATTTTAAAAACTGAACCAGAAATGGAAAATATAGTTAAACTGTGGTTAAAAAACCAAAACCAAGTTGCCATCAAGTTGATTCCAACTCATGGAAATTCCATGTGTTGCAGAGTAGAAGTGCACTCCATAGGGTTTTCAAGTTGGAAGTAGATCACCAGGCCTTCCTTCCAAGGTGCCTGGGTGGGTTTGAACTGTCAATCCTTTGGTTAGTAGTTGAGCACTTCACCATTTGCACCATGCAGGGACTCCTAGGTTGTTAAGATGTCCTATTTGAGCCCTCATCAAATGTGCCAATCTCACCGTTTTTCTTTCATTTCAAGGAAGCCAATCTGGTTTGACCAACGTATTTTCCCCTCAACCCCCATTCTGGTCTAGGGTCCTGTTTTGACTGCCAGTTTGGCCTGTGGCTGGAACCGATTGGCAGTGGTGATGGGTAGCTATGCCTTACCAAACTCTCTTTGGAAACACAACCAGTGTTTCTTATTTATTTATTTTTTCATACTTTAGATGAAGGTTTACAGAACAAATAGTTTCTCATTAAACAGTACACGTATTGTTTTATGTCATTGGTTAACAACCCCACAACATGCCAACACTCTCCCTTCTAGACATTGGGTTCCCTATTACCAGCTTTCCTGTCCCCTCCTGCCTTCTAGTCCTTGCCCCTGGGCTGGTGTGCCCCTTTAGTCTGGTTTTGTTTTATGGGCCTGTCGAATCTTTGGATGAACGGTGAACCTCAGGAGTGACTTCATTGCTGAGCTAAAAGGGTGTCTGGGGGCCATACTCTTGGGGTTTCTGCAGTCTCTGTCAGGCCAGTAAGTCTGGTCTTTTTTTGTGAATTAGAATTTTGTTCTACATTTTTCTCCAGCTCTGTCTGGGACCCTCTGTTGTGATCCCTGTCAGAACAGTCAGTGGTGGTAGCCAGGCACCATCTAGTTGTACTAGTCTGGTGGAGGCCATGGTAGCTGTGATCCATTAGTCCTTCGGACTAATCTTTCCCTTGTATCTTGTTTTCTTCATTCTCCCATGCTCTTGAAGGGATGAGACCAGTGGAGTATCTTAGATGGCTGCTCACAGGCTTTTAAGACCCTAGACGCTACTCACCAAGGTAGAATGTAGAACATTTTCTTTATAAA
>NW_004443943.1:20088777-20097802 GCF_000243295.1 Trichechus manatus latirostris
CTACTCACCAAGGTAGAATGTAGAACATTTTCTTTATAAACTGTGTTATGCCAATTGAGCTAGATGTTCCCCAAGACCACGGTCCCCACAGCCCTCAGCCCAGCAATTCAGTCCCTCAGGGAGTTTGGATGTGTCTATAGGGCTTGCATGACCTTTCCTTGTACAAGTTGTGCTGGCTTCCCCAGTGTTGCGTACTGTCTTACCCTTCACCAAAGTTACCACTTATCTATTGTCTATCTAGTATTTCTCCCTCCCAACCCTCCCATCCCTTGTAACCATCAAAGATTGTTTCTTTTTGTATGTAAACGTTTTCATGAGTTTTTACAGTAGTGGTCTTATACCATATTTGTCCTTTTGTGATTGACTTCTTTCACTCAGAATAATGTCCTCCAGTTTCATCCATGTTATGAGATGCTTCGAAGATTCATCATTGTTCTTTATAGTTGCGTAGTACTCCATTGTGTGTATGTACCATAGTTTGTTTATCCATTCATCTGTTGATGGGCATCTAGGTTGTTTCCATCTTTTTGCTATTGTGAACAATGCTGTAGTGAACATGGGTGTGCACATGTCTATTCATGTGACAACTCTTATTTCTCTAGGATACATTCCTAGGAGAGGGATACAACCAGTGTTTTTTGTTTGCTTGTTTAATCTGAAGAAATCTGCCTATGTTTTACTTGCATCGTTGGGGGAAAGATTTCACTGCAAGGACAGTCCAAGTGGTCCTGGGGAGGCACCTGATTCAGGAAGGTTCATTGCGGAAAAATGGGGGGATTTAGACGGGAGTGGAGTTCTGTCCCATCCTGAGACCAACGGGAGAGGGCCAAACCAAAAGAAACACGTTGCCATTGAGTTCATTCTGACCCATAGCGACCTTGGAGGACAGAGTAGAACTGCCCATAGGGTTTCCACCTCTTTCTCCTGCGGAGTGTGGTTGGTAGGTTCGGACTGCTGACCTTTCAGTTAGCAGCAGAGTACTTTAACCACTGTGCCATCAGAGGGCCAGGGGTATGAAGATCATAGCTACTATTCATTAGGCACTTACCATATGTTAAGAGCATTCTACATATTATCTTATTTAATTCTTACAACAGCCCAGTGTGTAGACACTATTATCTCCATTTTAGAACAGAAGGAACTAATATTATTGTCATTAAAAAAAAGCTGGTTGCCGTTGAGTTGATTCCAACTCAGAGTAGAACTGTGCTCCATACAGTTTTCAATGATATTTCAGAAGCACTTCACCAGGTCTTTCTTTCGAGGCATCTCTGGGTGGACTTGAACCTCCAACCTTTCGGTTAGTAGCCAAGCGCATTAACCATTTGGATCATCCAGGAACTCCTCTATTGCCATTTAGAGAGGAGGAAACTGAAGTTTAGAGAGGTTTAGTGACTTTCTACAGCTCCCAAAGGTACTGTGTAATAGAGTTAGGAATAACTTTCATCTCTTACCCATGATACTATAATGCTTCATCTTTTGGCTCTGTTCTGGTAAGGGCAAGAGGGTCAGGTATAAAAATTTCTTTTTGCTACTTGGACATTAGAGGTAGGGTTTAAGGGATGGAAATTCTCTTCTAGATTCTGGGGTTGCATTGGGAAATATGCCATCCCAGATTTCTCAGTTGAAATTTGGAATTCCAGGCATAACACAAATAACTGGAAGCCAGAGGACAACTAATTTTATAATTCAGTTTGATAATAAAACAAACATGCTTCTAAGTATTTGTATAGCATGGTATTTGTATAGCACAGTCTCTATGGGAAAAAAAAAAAAAGCACATTAAGTTCCAAATAACATGCTTTTGAAATACATTTAATTTTTGAACTAGTGAATGCATATGTCTAATGTATATAAAGTGTGATTCCATGGCTGTTCCTTTTTTTCCCCAAATGACAATGCATTATGCATTACATAGCCTAAAAAAAAAAACTGTTGCCATTGAGTCAATTCTGAGTCATAGCAGCCCTGTAAGTCAGAGTAGAACTGCCCCATAGGGTTTCCAAGGAGCAGCTGGTGGATTCGAACTGCTAAACTTCTGGTTAGCCGCCGAGCTCTTAACTACTGCCCCACCAGGGCCCCTTACATAGCCGAGGGGAAGAGAATTAGAAACTATAGAAATAAAGCAACACTGCAGGCTTCTAGTAGAAAAGATAGAGCAGATACAGAAAGAAAAAAAAAGGTCACTTTAGGACGTGTCAGAGAGACTGTTGTTGAGACTGTTTCAGAAAGACAGAAGTTAGCAGAGACTTGATGCTCTGAGAATCAGAGCATGTACACCTAAGATATTACGGTCAACCAGAGGAATTAGATGGTGCCTGGCTACCACTAATGACCATTCTAATTGGGGCTACAATAGATGGTCCCTGATAGAATAGGAGAGAAATGTGGAACAGAACCTCAAATTTCTAAATACACACACAAAAAAGCCAGATTTACTGGACTGGTTGGGATTGGAGGACTCTCCGAGACTATTGCCCTGAGATACTCTTCAAACTTTCAACCAAAACTACCACCTGAGATCACTTTGTAGCTAAATAACAAATTGGCTCAAAAAATCATGAATATCACCCATAAGAACTGTGCTTCTTTTTAAAAATCACCAATATGAGACCAAACGGTCCATAATTACTTTAAAATAAAGATGAGAATGTAAGGGTGCAGGGCAACTAGATTAATGCAAACCAGAACAGAAATAATGAGAATGTTCACGCACTGTGAAGAATATAACCAATGTCACTGAACAATTTGTGTAGAAATTGTTGAATGGGAACCTAAACTGCTGTGTAAACCCTTCGCCAAAAAAACTATAAAATAATATTTTAAAAAAATGGTATTAAAAAGGTCAGCAGTTTGAATCCACCAGCTGCTCCTTGGAAATCCTATGGGGCAGTTCAACTCTGTCCTATAGGGTCACTATGAGTCTGAACTGAGTGGATGGCAATGCGTAAATAGCGTTAATATGTAAAGACTTTCTTTGAAACTTTGCTTAAAAAAGCCAAGAGAAGGCCAAAGCAATAAGTTCACAGTCAAAGTCAGAGACCAAGTACTCCTTTACAGTACTTACACTTGTTAACTTTTTATTTATTTGATGTTGTTACAGTTGTTTGATAAGTGAATTAGCTAGAGATTTTTAAGCCTAATAGGTACTTCTCTGTCTTATGTAAACATTGGTGAAGCATCTCTCCAGATTTTAGCTTTCCAGGACTTAAATTATCCATGATATAACCATTTTGCTCTTAAATTAGCCAAAGAGAAAGCACAAAGGATCAGTTGACGGTTATAATTTGAAATATATGTGGGGATAGGGCTCCTTTTGAGCTATGTCTCCAAACATTAAATATGAATAATAAAATTACAGAAAATAGAAAGAAAAAGCCCACATACAATTATAAAATACTTCCATTACATAAGTAATACAAGTTCCAAAGTTGAACCCACAGCATCAAACGTTTGTAGTGCCTGGGAAGTAATACGTATCCTCAAAAATCCAAAGACTCTGGAAACTTCTTTTATGTTGCTGCTCAGAGAGATACCCAAAAGATTAGCGATCGAAACAGTTGAGCCCATGGTTCTGTGTAGACGCCACCTCTGAAAATCATTCATAATGACTTTCTGCTTGCTTTCTGGCTTTGTAAACAAACATGTTTTCATTAAATTTGACCCACTGAGGAGAAGGAGAGATGGTCAGCATCCCATCAAGCCTCCTTCTGTCTACCGGCCCAGACATTCTGTCTTGGGGAGGGGCCTCCATGATTCTTTCTCTATAAGCTGCTGCTCAGAAAGCTAGAAGACCAAGGAACCAATGTTTATGTTCTCACTGAAGTTAATACTAAGGATTAGATTGCAATTCCTTGGGCAAGTCATCTGAAAGGTAGGCTCTGGATTCTTCAAACAAGTTCCATTTTCTTCCATGTCAGTCTTGGTACATGTGTAAAGAAAAGGACAGAAAACCAGGTTTGGGGCCAACGTGAAGAAATGTTATGTCGATAGAAAGGTAGGGGTGATTAGAAGGGCCGACTCTCATTAAGTGGGATTTACTCTCTTCCAACTGGACGTGCACAGGAGTTGGTTTTTAAAAAAGTATTAACTTTTTTTTTCCCCCTTCAAGCTTAGCCAGAGACCTCATGGAGGTCTAAACTCAAGCCAAGCTTGATCTGTTTTAATTCAACCACTGTTGATTTATGGCTTAGCAAAAAAATGTCTGAGAATGTTTTTAAGCTAAAAAAAAAAAAAAATTTTTTTTTTTTTTTACTCCAAACTGACTCTCTCACATCTCAAATACAGCTGAAGATTATTTCTCAGACTTTCAAAAGACAAAGTCATCTTTGGAATGGAAGGGAATCTCTGAAAGCTTCAAATACCAGTGAGAAATCCTGTGAAGGTTTATCTACAAGTAAAAACAAATGTGTTGGAAGGCCATATGACACTTTAAGTATGTTCACTTGATTCTTCTTGACTAGAGACTAGAATAGAATCAGCCCACGGCCGGAAAGGTGGGTGTTCTCTTAGGGTTTATAGCGGAAGCAGGGCCGCAAAGGTTCTCTTGGTTCTTTCTTTTATTCCCCGTCTTCCTTCTTCTTACCAACCTCCTTCCCCAAATTTTTTTTTTTAAAAAAAGCCCTCTTCATTGCCCAGATAAAAAACAACGAATGGTGAATTTTCTTCTCTACCTGGCTCTGGAATGTACATTGTTACACATTATGAGTAGGAATTGGACTAATAAGCAATTACCAACTGGGAGAAGAAAACCAATATCGTGTCGCTGGTGCCTTCCAGCTCTAACATTTTTTGGGTTCTAACTCAGTTCACAATGGAGCAATCCTTTCTCTGCCTCCTGTAACATCCAGCCTGGCTGTGTGACTTAACCATTCATAGGGTGTGGGTTTACTGTGTGCAGCTCCTGTTTTTTCCTGTGTTGGCATCCATCTGTCCCATAAGCTAGTGAGCTCAGTGAGAGCAGGACACTGATCCTATATGTTGTCTCATTCCCTACAGCTGTGACCTCCAAGCTCCCGCCCAGGCCCTCACATATGGAATGCAGAAACTGTCAGAGTCCCCGGCCTCTAAAGAGCACGTAGAAGAAACAAAAGTAAAAGATGTCTTTCTTCCTGATGCTGAGGAAGAACCACGTATATAACTCCTGACCATTACGTTGTACTCTTCTTCCTGAAGGATCTTTGGGCAGCAGGGAAGGGCTGAAATTCACCTGCCATCACCTCTTCGTGCACTAACTGTGAAAAAATTACTGCTTACACAGCAGCTCTGCTCATGAACGTTAATATGCATCCAATACTTAGACTGCCTTGGCTCAGACCTCGAGTTACTGACTTTACTTCTAATGCTTTAAATTCCTTCTACGGTTTTATTTTTTCAATTTCAAGAACAGCTCTGACTCTTCTCTCTCGTGACTACAATGAGCTCCTCAGGGACCAAGGCCACATCTGTGCTGTGCATTAGCTTTCTTGCCCCAGACATCATCCTGGTTGAATACCAGGTAATGAATTAGAAATAGACCTGACCATGAAAACAAATGAAATAATGAGTCAGACTCATGTTTAAGTACAAAAAAAAAAAAAAAGAGTCCAATTCTTGGCATAAACACTTCTGGATGAAGCATGACACCAGTGTTTATAAGTGAATATATAAGAACAAAAATAGCTGACATTTATTGAGCATTTACATTATTCTGTGCACTGTGAAAAACACTTTATCTCATTTAATCCTCACAACAATTTTAGGAGTAATCACTATTTACGTTTAGGCTTTATTGCTGTTGAATTTGTACTACCAATGTTCAGTATGACTCATTTGGCCTTACATGGGTTTATGATGTCTTTCGTGTGGTTATCTTGTAATATGTGAAGACTTTGCAGTGTTTATTATATGTCTCATCTGTGGTTGCTGTATTAGTTGCTATAGAAAAGGGATCCTCAAGATTCAATAGCTTAAAGAACAAAGACATTTATTTCTCATTCGTGTAAAAGTCCAGGAAGCCGGCTTCAGATTGGTTTGTGGCTACATTCCACATGGTCATTCAGAGACCTTTGTTCCTTCCATATTTTTTCTTCACCCACCCCCTAGGTATGGCCTAGTCTTAAGGCAAGGAACCAGAAGTGGCATATATCACTTTACTTACTTTGGAGAAAACTTAGTCACTTGGCCATGTCTAACTTCAAAGAAGACTGGAAAGTATAGTCGGCGGGCAGCCATGTGTATAGCTACGGTTTTATTACTATGAAAGAAAAGATGAATAGAATTTAGTGGGTAGTTCACTATGTCCAGTACAGTCTTCTACAAGTAGATTGTAAACAATTGGAGAGCTAGTCTATGTCACAGTCTATGCCACAGAAATAACAACTACTTGTCTCATGTGCCAGCACTCCCTACTATGGCGTTATGGCAGACATCACTAATCAACCATGGCACTCTTTCCTGCTGAACCTGGATATGCCCTCAAAATCCTTTGCAGCACAGTGCCCCTGGAAACCACTGACAATAAGTGGGAGTTGACACTATCTTAATCCTATTAACCCTCTCAATTTCCAGTGTTCAATATTGAATGAAGGGAAGAAAGAACCAGAGTAGTTTTGCCCCTATTTTTTTTTAATAGAAAACAGATACGTTGGTGCTGTGATGATTTTAAAATACATCATCTGAAAATTCTTTGATACTCTTTCCTTAAAAAAGTAGAGCTTGATTCCCCTCCCTTTGACTGTGGCCAGAATTGGTGCCTCACTTCTAACAAATAGAATGTGGCAGAAGTAATGTTATGTGGCTTCTGAGACTAAGTCATAAAAAGAACTGTTTCCACTTGGCTGTCTCTAGCTCATGAGATGCTCACTCTGGGGAAAGCCAGCCACCATGTCACGAGGACATTTGAGAAGCCCTGTAGGGATGTTAATACGGAGAGGAACTAGGCCTCCTGCCCACAACCAACATCAACTTGCCAACCATGTGAATGAGTTACTTTGGAATTGTATCCTCCAGTCCCAGTCAATCCTTCAGATGATGCAGACCCAGCCGACATATGAATGCAACCTTATGAGAGACCCTAAGCCAGAATTACCCAACTGAGCCACTCCCAAATTTCTGACTATAGAAACTGTGAGAGATAATAAATGGTTATTGTTGTTTTAAGTCACAAAGTTCTGGGGTAATTTGTTATGCAACAATAGATAACTAATATAATTGCTTTCTCAGAGTAGGAACTTGGAGGGTTTCGGGAGAGCTAGGGCAAAAGGGGCTGGACCTGAAAATTAGATCATGACAGGAATGGAAGAAGGAGTTGGTGGAGGACCTAGTCGTTGGGAGTTGAAAGAAGCCAAAACAGGAAGATGGAATACTACGTCTACTTCCAGACTGGAAGGCAGGGAGCATTGGTGTCACTCAACAAGGATGGGAGCTCACCTTCAGAATAGTCTGGACATAAACAGGTGAGAAAGTGCAAAGAGTTGTTTAAACAGTGTTTATAACGTCTGAGGGTGCTGATGAAGGAACAGATGGGTGAAGATTTTATAACTACTTTTTGGTTGTTGGACTGTTGTTTCAGGTCCTTGCTTGGACTAGAAGCTCATCTTTACTGGGTTACACAAAGGTGACTTGATGTTTAAGGAAGAGTCCATACGTTCACAAGAAATAGAAACACACTTATTCCATGGTATTCCCAAACAGCTAGATCACAGGAGCTGCAGCATCTCAAAATTCCTCCTTTGGATCCATAGGGAGACTCCAAGATACTTCCAAAACCATAGACATCTCCCACATCCCCAAATTTCCTTGTCACAATTACCCTTAATTTCTCCTAATATATATGGCCCCACAAGTGCTGTCCAAAGATCCCACCCATCCACACAATGCTGCCGCAAAGTGTTTCCATCTTCTTCATTTTGCAGGATCCAGTTTTCCAATGAAATTATCCTTAATCCAGCTAGGTGAATGGGGATAAATCCAGTTTCACACCAATTCTGCTCAAAAAGTATCCCTCTCTTGTGTCCTTTTCTTTTTTTTTAAATAATATTTTATTGTGTTTAAGGTTAAAATTTACACAGCAAATTTGGTTCCTATTTAACAATTTCTACACAGATTATTCAATGATATTGGTTACATTTTTCACAATGTGATTCATTCTATTCATTCTATTCATTCCATTCTGGTTGTTCCACTTCCAACACTTTAGTTTCCCTGAACCTTACCTTCTCATCTTTGCTTTAGAGTAATTTTTGACCATTTGGTCTCATATGGATGATTTTTTTAAAGGAGCTCATTACTCACAGGTGATATTCTTTATTTTATGAGCCAATCTGTTACTGGCTCAAGAGATAATTTCAGTTTAGGGTTTAAAAAGCATCTCAGGGCGATAGTCTTGGGGAGTCCTCTGGTCTCAACCAGTCCAATAAGTCTGGACTTTTTAAGAATTTGAGTTCTGTTCCACATTTTTCTCCTGTTCTACCAGGATTCTCTTGTGCCTTTGTGCAGGGGTTCTTAACCTAGGATGGTGTTATAAATGTGCATGTAGTCGGTAGTGCTCTTTTGGAGGCAAGTAACAATAAACACACTTGAAATTTTTAAAACAAAGACAGAAAATTTATCATTGATATTCAAGGACACATTACTGAATTAAAGAGCAGAAATGAGCAAAACTTCATGGGGGGTTGGAATTGAGTAGTGGGGAACCTTCACAAATCTAGACAGTTCTTAATCCCTTGGTCTCATCTCTGCTTTTCTCTGGGCCTCTGTCATTCTCACTGTACAACAGCCCTCTCTGATATTTATTCTAGAGAGCAGGTGCAAGACAGTTACCCACAGTACGAAAATTCACAAGTGACAGTTCCAGACAGCCAGAGACTGTAAATCTCCCTCCATCCCAATTCCAAATTGCTAGGGAAAGGACTTTGATGGCTTCTGGGGCTCACCATAATTGGTGAGTGGGAAGCATTTAAAGGTACCATTGTAAATGAGGAGGGACATCAAAATACGTCCAATACAGTGTATGCTTGCATTTTTCTGGGATGTTGTCTTTGTT
>NW_004443943.1:20098320-20100864 GCF_000243295.1 Trichechus manatus latirostris
TTAATTGTTCTGGAATTTCCATTCTTTGCAATGTAATCCATAATTTTTTATGATTCACACAGCTGAATGCCTTTGCATGGTCAATAAAACACAGATAAACATCTTTCTAGTATTCCTCTGCTTTTAGCCAAGATCCATCCGACATCAGTAATGATATCCCTTGTTCCACATCCTCTTCTGAATCCTGCTTAGAGTTCTCGCAGTTCCCTGTCAATGTACTGCTGCAACCACTTTTGAATTATCTTCAGCAAAATTTTACTTATGTGTGATATCAATGATATTGTTTGATAATTTCCACATTCTTTGGATCACTTTTCTTTGGAATGGGCACAAATATGGATCTCTTCCAGTCGGTTGGCCAGGTAGCTCTCTTCCAAATTTCTTGGCATAGACAAGTGAGCACCTCCAATGCTGCATCTGTTTGCTGAAACATCTCAGTTAGTATTCTGTCAGTTCCTGGAGACTTGTTTTTCGCCACTGCCTTCAGTGCAACTTAGACTTCTTCCTTCAGTACCATTGGTTCTTGATTATATGCTACCTTCTGAAACGATTGAATGTCAAGCAATTCTTTGTGGTACAACGACTCTGTGCATTCCTTCCATCTTCTTTTGAAGCTTCCTTTGTCGTTCAGTATTTTGCTTATAGAATCCTTCAGTAAGGCAAACTGAGGCTTGAATTTTTTCTTCAGTTCTTTCAGCTTGAGAAATGCCAAGCCTGCTCTTCTCTTTTGGTTTTCTAACATCAGGTCTTTGCACGTATCCTTATAATACCTTGTCTTCTCGAGCTGCCCTTTGAAATCTTCTGTTCAGCAATTTAACTTCATCATTTCTTCTGTTTTTAGCTACTCTACGTTCAACAGCAAGTTTCAGAGTCTCTTCGGACATCCATTTTGGTTTTTTCTTTCTTGTTTTTTAAATGACCTGTTGCTTTCTTTACGTACGATGTCATCCCATGCCTCATCCGGTTTTCAGTCATTAGTGTTCAATGTGTCAAATTTACTCTTGAGATGTTCTCTAAATTCAGATGGAATATACTCAGGGTTGCACTTTGGCTCTTGTGGACTTGTTTTAATTTTCTTCACCTTCAGCCTGAACTTGCATATGAGCAACTGATGATCTGTTCTACAGTCGGTCCCTGGCCTTGTTCTGACTGATGATATTGAGCTTCTCCATCATCTCTTTCCACAGATGTAGTCGATTTGATTCCTGTGTATTCTATCTGGTGAGGTAATGTGTATATATTTGCTGTTTATGTTGTTGAAAAAGGTATCTGCAATGAATAAGTCATTGATCTTGCAAAATTCTATCCTGTGATGTCCAGCATTGTTTATATCACCTAGGCCATATTTTCCAACTACTGATCCTTCTTCTTCGCTTCCAACTTAAGCATTCTAATTGCCAGTAACTATCAATGCATCTTGATTACATGTTTCACCAATTTCAGACTGCAGAAGTTGGTAAAAAGCTTCAATTTCTTCATCTTTGGCATTAGTGGTTGGTGCCTAAATTTGAATAATGGTCTTATTAACTAGTCTTTCTTGTAGGTGTATAGATAATATCCTATGACTGACAGCATTTGACTTCAGGATAGATCTTGAAATGTTCTTTTTGATGATGAATACGACATCATTCTGCTTCAATTTGTCATTCCCAGCATAGCAGACCATGATTGTCTGATTCAAAATGGCTAGTACCAGTCCATTTCAGCTCACTGATGCCTAGGATATCCATTTCATTTTTGATGACTTCCAATTTTCCTCGATTCATACTTCATACATTCTGATTATTAATGGAAGTTTGCAGCTTTTTATTCTCATTTTGAGTCCTGCCACATTAGCAAATGTGGCAATTGTGACTGAAGGGGCCTCTGAGGCCCAGACAGAGCCAGGCAGTCCGACCGTCCCATGCCCAGTGGCCTCCTCCTGGGCTGGGACCCTGTCTGGAGGGTAAGGAGATAGGTTTGGCTACCTGTGGGGCAGAGGCAGTGCTGCAATGCCAGGTTTGTGGAGCACGAGGGATAGGGTGCAGGCTGGCTCTGGTCTGGCCTCAGAACTCACTTCAGGTCCCGAAAGCTTGACTCCATCCATGTCATTAAGGTCATCTCTGTTTTGAGAAGGCAGATCTTCCCCAGTCATATTTTGAGTGCCTTCCAACCTAAGGAGCTCGTCTTCTGGCACTATATCGGACAATGTTCCACTGCTATTCCTAAGGCTTTCATTGGTCAATTTTTTCGGAAGTAGACCACCGGGTCCTTCTTTCTAGTCTGTCTTAGTTGGAAGCTCCACTGAAGTCTTTCCACCATGGGTGACTCTGCTGGTATTTGAAATACTGATGGCATAGCTTCCAGTGTCACAGCAACACACAAGCCACTGTAGTATGACAAACTGACAGAAGAGTGATGGGTAGTGTACGCATTTTCTGGGATAGTGCATGCGTTTCCATGAGTGTCTCAGGTAAATCAACGAACAAAGTCCATAGGGATATAGCTTTGTATTTCACATACCCTCACCCTGCCATTCAGTCTAAGGTACAGGTGATTTAGAGG
>NW_004443943.1:20101326-20111992 GCF_000243295.1 Trichechus manatus latirostris
CTGAGGCTCAGGGCATTCACACTGACAGTGTCAGGGCTAGATTTGAACTCAACACTATTGGAACCAAAGCGCTTACTGCAACTACTGAGCATATTGCCTTCCTCTGAGCTCCACTCCCTTTCAGCTTTCTGTCTTTGTAGTTCACAAACAACAAAACCCCACATCTGAGACCAAATCAAGCTTTCCAGAAAAATCTCAAGAAAATCCTGAGCATGTGCAGCTTCTGTCAGGAGCACATGAGTCGGGTGCAGAACCGGAGAGCAGCTGCGAAGGGGAGAATGAGTGGCTGCTGAGCGGCCTCTTTGGCGCAGGGCGAGCGAAGGGATTACAGCCTCTTTAAAGCACGCCCTCCCCAACCCCACCCCCACAACTCCTGGCAACAGACTTGAACTTTTCTTTCCCTTCTCCTACAGTTTATTTAGCATTCTGTGGGTCTCTTAATCCACAGTCATTTGGATGGCAAAAAACAAAAAAAGTGGAAAGAGCTTTCTTCAACGTTGACTTTTCTTTTAAATTCATGACGATGTGGTGTCCCCAGGAATGGTTATTTTCTTCCCTTTCTCCCTAGTGTGAATTCCCAAGTAAGTAGCAAATGATTTCAAATGCATGCCGACTGCAGTGGACAGCTGCCAGGAGAGAAGTGAAAATAAACTGGTGACAGGAAGTGTCGCAGTTCACGGAAAGGGCAGCAAGGATATAGTGGAGCGAGCCCATGACACTTCTGGGTCCACATGCTGAAAGACTTACCCGGACGGGCTGGGCAGCCACAAATCTCTAGTAATTCATTAAGTAAGGGGAAACGCTCCAGAAACATTTCTCTCCTCTCCTAACAGCCTTTGTCTTTTAATTTCCAAACTCCGGGTTCATTCCTATGTCAAGCAAGCCTGGGTGAGTCTCTAAACAACTCCTTCAACCGTGATGGAACACACTGCAGCAAACGAATGCTTTGACTTTAAGTGCTTTACCAGGCTGCAGAGGTTTCCAAGCTTTAGGATCACAAGATGGATATATGATCGGTGTGAACTAGAAAATAGCATCAAAAACAGCATGAAGAATGGTGGAAACAAAAGTGAATCATATGGAACTTTGCCCAGTAACAGGATTACAAAGCTGGAAGAAAAATCAGAGGAATAAAAAAGTATATAAAAAAGTTAGTCACTAGATAAAATATGATGATGGAGCTGAGGTCAAACATATCAATCCTATCAATAAAGGTAAATGGGTTTAATTTACCTATTAAAATTATTTTCAGATTGGCTAAGGAAGCAAAATTCAACACTCTGTTCTACACAAGAGACACACCTAAAACAAGAGAGTCTGAAAGGTTAAAAAGAAAAGGATATAAATAAATAAAAGGATAGACAAAGATATTAAAGAAAATTAAAATTAAAAAACAGGGTTGAAATCTTGATATTTGATAAGATGGAATTCAGAACAAAAACGTTAAAGGCGACAAAGAAGGAGACTTTAAAATGATAAAAGCAACAATTTAGGTATATCAGTTGCAGTAAAGCCTACAAAAGCCAGAACCTGTATAAGGAGGAAACCTGTCAGAGAAGGAAAACTCAAATATTTTCCACTAAAACAAGCAATAGAAAAGTGGTAAGACTGCACCTTGTCAAAGGTAGAAAACTTTTGAGACCCAGAAAAATAAAGCAGTTCCGTAGAGTTCTGGCTGTCATAGGTTTCACTGTTTTTGTATATATGTACCTAATAACCAAAGATGCAGGGAGAAATAGAAACCCATAATAATAGGAAGGTTGATACAAACTGTTAAGTGCTGGACTACTAGGCAAAAGGTTGGCAGTTCAATTCCACCCAGAGGTACCTTGGAAGACAGGCCTGGCTATCTGCTTCCAAAAGGTCACTGCCTTGAAAACCCTATGGGGCACAGTTCTACTCTGACACACATGGGGTCTCCATCAGTCAGAATTGACTCATCGGCAACTAACAACAACAATACATCTCTCTCAATTCAAAACAGATGAAGTGGTCAGTAAGGATTTAGGAAATCTAAAAACATTATCAATAATATAAGCCTTATAGATATATACAGAACACTGAATCCCAAAAGTAGGACAACATCTTCTCAAATGACCATTATCTTGGGCCACAAAGGAAACTTGAATGAGTTCCAAAGAACGTAAACACTACCTACAACATTCTCTGATCATAACACAATAAAACAAACAATTATTAACAAAATAAAAAACAAAAAGCTCACTCCACTTGAAATTTAAAAAAAGAAAAATATATTAATAAGTGGCTGGTCACAGGTAGAAGGCCAACATGAAATTACAAATTTCTTGAAAATAATAATAGAAACATAATCAGAATCTATACTATTCAGCTAAAGTAGTTTATTAAAGAAAAACATGTAGCATTAAATATTTATGTCAATAAAAATGAAAATAAATGTATCAAATACCCCACTCAAAAAGCTAGAAAAGAACAACAAAGCAAGGCAAAATAATCTAGAAGGAAGAGATTCATAAAAATGAAAGCAGAAATTAATAGAGAACAGAAAAAGAGTAAAAATAAGCCCAAGGCCATAACAATCAAGAAAATATATAAATCACCAGCAAAACTATTCAAGAAAATAAATGGGAGAAAGCAAATACATGAAATTAGAAACAGTGGCAGTTGGTGAGTGAGTGTAACCATTAAAGCAGAAGAAATCTAAAATATAACCACAAAAGACTGTTTTTGTTCAACTGTATGCAAATAATGTGTAAAACTCAGATGAATGGATAATTTCCTTGAAAAATACCGTTTACCAAGACTGATCTCAGTAGATACAAAAAGTTATAACAGACTAATTACCACAGAAGAAATATAGAAATTAACTAAAGCTCTCCCTCACTAAAAAGCACCAGGCCCAAATGGTTTCACAGGCGGAATTCTACCAGACCTTCAAAGATCAGATAATCCAATGCTGCTTAAGAGCAAAGAAAAAAAAAGAAAGAAACTTTGCATAATTTAAGCATTAATAAGAATAATAACAGCAAGGGACTGAAACATGTAGCATATGTTTATATCCTTAAGTTGGTAAGATAGATACCAACAAGTAATGATACTAAAAACAAAACAAAGCAAAGAAACAGAAAAACCTCATTGGTCACCTTTGGAGGAGACTAAGTTTCCTTATTTTGAAAGCTGGCCATTAAAGAAAGGATCAAGTATTTATCCTGGTTTTCCTATATGAATTCATTATGAGGGTAAGTTTCTCTTTGTAGAAACATTCCAGCTAATAAATGAAAAGTATTGATAGAATTAGAATACCACTACTTTGTAAACCCTAACAAAATTTGTAGATCTGGGCTATGATCTTCAAAGGCTGCTAGTATCTCAAAAACCAAGCTCAAGGGAAGTTAGGTGTCTCCCTATGGAAGTACACCACACCATCTATAATGTATTCTTGGCACAAAATTACAACTGAATCTTATCAAGCCTCTAGAACTACTAATTTACGAGAAACACGCAGTACAAAGGAACATGTTAAATAATACCACAGGGATGCAATCAGTAAAATCCAGGCTGTGGAAAGTCTACAGAACAAATGATTCCATTTTCTCAACAAATTACAAAGGGGAAAAAAGAGATGGATGCGATTTGGATTCTGATTCAAACAAATTATAAAACATTAATGTGACAATTGGGGCAGATTTAGACACTGACAGGTAATATGATATTAAGCAATTATTGTAAATCCCTGGGTGGATGAACAGTTAATGTACTTGGCTAACTGAAAGGTTGGAAGTTGTTCAAGTCCACCCAGAGTCACCTCAGAAGAAAGACCTGGTGATCTAGTTCCGAAAAATCAGCCATTGACAACCCTATGAAGCACAGTTCTACTCTGATATACAAGGGTTCACCATGAGTCAGAATTGACTCAATGGCAACTGGGTTTTTTTAAGGCAATTATTACTAATTTTTAAGATGTGACATTGTTATTATGACTTATGTTTTTTTTTAAAGAGAGGATCTATATATTTCAGAAATACATACTGAAATATTCAGAGATGAAATGATATGATATCTGGGATTTACTCCAAAATATTGGAGGTGGGAGTAGGAGAGAAGTAGATGGAGTTATAAATGTAGCAAGATTGTCCATGAGTTGGTATTTAAGGAAGCTGAGTGATGACGACATGGGGCCTCACTATAATATCTTTTTTACTTTTGTACATGTTTAAAACTTCCCAAAGTAAAAGCTTGGGTTATTGTTGTTGTTGTTTTTTAATTAATCACCATTATGGTGATTGTTATTTTCCCCTTTGTATTTTTCTGTCTTTTCCAAAATTTTCATGACGATAGTGATTTCCTTTAAATCATAGGGAAAATACCTTTGGGCAAGGAACAAAATTAAAAAAAAATTAGTTGCTAAATTTCTTAGAAGTACACTGTGCAAAACTTGATAACACCTAAGGAGCCCTGGTGGTGCAACAGTTAAGCACTCAGCTGCTAACTGAAAGGTTGGTGGTTTGAACCCACCAGCCGCTCCTCAGAAGAAAAACCTGACAATCTGTTCCCGTAAAGATTATAAGGGTAAGCCTAGAAAACCCTATGAAGCAATTCTACTCTGTTACATGGGTTTCCTCTGAGTCAAAATTGACTCGAGGGCACCTAACAATAACGTTTATTGAGTGCTTATTATGTGACATGTGTATTCTAAGTTCATATGTGTACTAGCTTTCGTATTCTTAAAGATATTCTTATTTTCCTTTTAGAGATAGGGAAAAGGAAGTGCACAGACTTTAAATAACTTGCTCAAGATAACACAGCTGGTAAGAAATAGAGCCAGGATTTGAACTCACTCTGGCTCCAGATCTTATGCTCTAACCTGTGATGTTATCCCTGCCTCCTGACTTTGTGATCGCTTAGCTAAATGTTGGCATCCTCTTCCTTCTCTAAATAGGAGCTGCCCATGTATGTTGTGAAAACCACACTGATGTCAAGAGTCTGGCTCTCATTCTGACAAGCATTATTAGTTTGGTCGACCTTGGGTGCCAGTCACTTCATTCTCTGAGCTTCAATTTTATCACTCGTAAAATGAGGGAGTTGGACTATTTGATGCTGACTCTTGCTGCTTACCAGCTGTGTAAACTTGGAGAAGTAGCATAACCTCTCTGAGCTCTGGTCCCCTTCCCTGAAAAGGGAATTATTACTCCAAAGTCATACGGTGGTGTCCTAGGCTGGGTTCTCTAGAGAAGCAAAACCAGTGAAGCGTATACACACACACACACACTCACACACACACACACAGAGAGAGAGAGAGAGATTTATGTCAAGGAAATGGCTCACGAGGTGGTAGAGGCTGGAAAGTCCCAAGTCCATGGGTCAGGCTGGAGGCTTCTCTTGACTCACCTAGGTGTGAGGGCTGGTGAACCCAAGATTGGCAGGTCAGACGACAGGCCTCTGGCTCACAGACTTCAGAGGCTGATGAATCCCAAGATCAGCAGGTAAGCTGCTAGCTTAAGTCCCAAGAACCAGAGGTCAGATGAACAGGAGCCAGCTGCAGGATGCAGAGCAAGCAAAAGCCCTCGAGCCTTGACAGAAAGTCTACCTATATTGGATGAAGGCCACACGTCCAAGGAAACTCCCATTCAGCTGATAGGCTACTGAAAGCAAATCCCATCGTGGAGGTGATTACATTATATCAGATCTCATCATGGAGGTGATTACATCATTATACGACTGCCAAACTGCATCATAACTGCCAAACCACTGAGAATCATGGCCCAGCCAAGTCGACACACAGCCTTAGTGATAACAGGTGGTGAAGAGGAAGAAGAGAGATTCCTTGTGAAAAGTGTGGGGCACAGTGCCTGGCACAAAAATAAAGAAAAATGTTTACTCTCATTATTCTCCTTTGAAGAGACCCTGAATCTCGGAGGGTTGGGAGGAGGGGTCACTTACCAAGGGCAGCCCTACAGGGCCTTGCAAGGGCATGCTGGTGATCCTGTCTATGGAGATAACTTCAAGGCAGCACAGGCAGAGGACAAAGAAGGGCCAGCATCTTGAGCTGGAAAGGAGCCTAACAACTGTGCTAGCCACCATTTATTAAATCCCAACTATACATATGCTGTCGCCATAAATTGGAATTGACTCAACAGCAATGGGTTTGGTTTTCTTTTTTGTTATTCTCTAGGTGTTTACAAATATTCCCACATTCAGCCAAGCTCAGCCTAGCAGGATAGATATTACCAGCATCCGCGTGACTGGTAAGTGAGTGGAAGTGCTGTCAGGGTTTAAATCCATATCTGTTGGGCTTCAAATCTATGCTTTTTCTCCTTATCACCTTGTTCTGATTAAACTTAAATGGATTATTTTTATGATGTGTACACTAGGGTCTTACCACATCTTCTCCTCATTTATTGACTACCTCGTTATCCAACATTTCACATTTACAACAGTAGTCAAAAATCTATTATCTGACTACTTTTTGCATTAATGACATTTGTCTGCAGTAATGAATGCTAAGGTATGAGGCGAGAGTAATACTTGCTTTGATGGTTAGGGTTATGTGTCAACTTGGCTGGTCCGTGATTCTCACTACTTTGGCAGTTATGTAATGATGTAATTTGGCAGTTACGTAATGATGGAACTTGGCAGTTATGTAATGATATAGTCATCTTACATTTTGTGATCTGATGTGGTCATCCTCCATTTTTGCTTAACACTAATTTTGCAGGTCTTTGGAACCTAATCATTTTGATAAGTGAGGAGAGGGTGTATTGTATTTAACAAGAAAATGTCCAAGTCAGCAATCTAATCTATTTTTTTCAATTATAAAACTAGTACATGCTCAATATAGCAAACAAAAGAAAAACCAGGAAAGTAGAAAGAAATGACAATCTACTCACAAATCCACTACCCAGTGTTCGGAGACAACCATGATTTTCTTCTTGTCTTTTTTTTTTTTTTTTAAATTCTTTGTAGGTTTTTCTTACACAGTGAAACCTGTGAGAGCCAGAACTCAACAGGACTGCCTTATTTTTCCGGGTCTCACAAGTTTTCTGTCTTTGACGAGGCGCAGCCTTACCCCTTTTCTATCACTCGTTTTAGCAGAAAATGTTTGCATTATCCTTCTCTGACAGGTTTCTGCATTACACAGGTTCCTGCTTTCACAGGTTTTACTGAATAACTGAAACCAGGCAATAGTAAATACATTTATTAAACCTAAAATCACTGAAATAAAATAAAATGACCTTGGGCTGTAAGGACCTTGGAGTACAGAATCAGTGCATTAATGCAGATTTATCTCAGCGGTTCCAACTTCGGGCAATTTTGCCTCTCAGGGACTGTTTGCACTATCTACAGATGTTTTTGGTTGTTATAACTGGGGGATGATGCTGGTATCTAGTGGGTAGAGGCCAGGGATGCTGCTAAACATTCTGTAACACACAAGACAGCCTCCCACGACAAAGGATTATCCAGCCCAAATGTCAGTAGTGTGAGGTTGAGAGACCCTGGTCTGTCTGGTATCTCCAAATGCAGTGGCTTTGTTAGTGTTGGGTACAGGCAACTGCAGCTTGCTCATCTCCATGGCAATAAACTAAAACGCAGAGGATCTATCCTGAAGAAGTAGTGAGGAAAGGCCCATAGCTTTGATTGCATCCCTGAGAGGTCTAGGATCCCATGTCCCTGGGGCAGTGCTCCAGTACTTCTCTCTCGATTATTCTTTCTCAACCAGGCAGCATGTCACCACTGCTCTCGTGTCCCCTTGTCAGGGGTCAGTAGTAGCTCAGAGGACTAGGAGGGAAGCTAGGAATGCCACTCCCGCAAATCATGGGAGTCTGGACTGTGATGAGTCAAAGGTCAGACACAGTGGAAATCAAGAGGACATAAACACACCAGCAAGAAGAGACATCCTGATTCTATCCACACAACCCCCAGGGCATCATAGTCACTGACCAGCATCCTCAACAAAGAGAAGGACTAGGATGCTCCAATGCCTCAGCTCCCACTACATTTCACCTCCTCCTGTCCTGTGGGAGCTGGGTCAGAAGCACTGGCTTCTGGTGAATATGACAGTGAGAAAGGAGACAGGGACTCCCCCATGTAGCACCCAATGTTTGGAAAGTGGTTTTGGGATCCCTAGCCAAGAGGGAGGATCTGAATCATTCTGCTTTCTCGTAGATGCTCCTAGATGCTCATTGGCAATGGGGTCCTTCCTGCATAGAAATCCGTCTCCTGGAGGGTCTCCCACCACATCTTGCACCTGGAAGAGGGAGGGATGAGAGAGCCACTCAGAATGCCCATCTTGACTAAGGAAGACTTATGAGTCAAAGCTATGGTGGTGGGGGATTTGGTCCATGGCCAACAATCCAAGTGACCTAAACCAAAATGGAGAAAGAGACAAAAGGAGGAAGAGATCTTGGATGGAGGCTTGAAGTGACAGTTGTACCCCAGCACACTCTGCAGCAAGAGTCCTGTGGGCTGGGCCAGACGGTTTTGCACACATACTAGTTAAATAGACTGGGGTTTCCCAAAGTGGATTCTGTGGGATACTAGTTCCGCGGGATATTAAATAGATATTACATGTGGAAAGAGCTCCATGGCAAATTATGTTTGGGAAGCAATATTCAACTGAATTTTAGTTTCAACAGCAATATTTCAGAACCTTTAATATTCTAATACGGACAGCACATCTTCAAGAGGAGTAAATAGCAATTAACATTCATCAACTTCATTGGGCCATAGAAACTTATTTCTCAGGAGCATCTTGCAGGATGCATTTTGAAAAATGTTGACCTAGGCAATAGATGAGCCCATGGTGAACAAAACCACAGAGTTGGTGGATACAAATGATAATAGCCTTGGAAAGTTCCTAATTTACATTATTGCCATTCTATATCCCTCCTTTCATGCTCCACTGCTAACTGTCAGTTTGACTTCACCTCAGAAGAAAGGTCTGGCAATCTACTTCTGAAATATCAGCCATTGAAAACTCTACGGAGTACAGTTCTACTCTGACACACATGGGGTTGCCATGAGTCGGAATCAACTCAGTGGCAACCAACAAGAACAATAGACCCCTCATTTCCAAAATCTTCCCTCTATTTTTGTTGTTGTTGTTGGGTGCCATAGAGTCAGTTCCTATACACAGCAACCCCATATACAACAGAATGAAACACTGCCTGCTCCTGCGTCATCTCACAATCATTATGTTTGAGCTCATTGAGTATTGCAGCCACTGTGTCAATCCACCTCTCTTGCTAGTATACTGGATTTCCTTGGTTTCTGAAACATTTCTTAACGTTTATACCATTTCTTAGGAATGACTGACACAATCTTCAACACTGATTACACAACTTTAAATAAAATCATTCTAGAAAATACCACAGGCCTAGCACCATCTTTAGACATGTATTTCATCTCTCCCAACCCCAGCCCACCACCACAGGGGGTTCTTTACAAAGTGTCTGTGTGCCTCAGTAGTCTGCATGGAATAGGAAGCCATCATCATATAACCCTGGAAAAGTCTACTGGCTATATGAGCTGAGGTAGGGCATACTGAACAGACTTACAGCCTGAGGTTCATTTTCCTTTCACATTTAACCAGAAATAAATTCATTAGCTTGTATTCCCTCGAAAACATACCTGGAGACAAGCAGCTTCTTTGGGGAGTGATCCCAGGAAGCTGAATGAAGAAGTGTGGAGAGTGAGACACAGAAGGGAGAAAAGTCTATAATGGGTATGTTAATGAGCAGGTTCTTGTTGTGGGCAACTGAGGCTCAATCTCACTGGGGAACCTCTGAGAAACCATGTGGAATAGGCCTTGGAATTAAGGCTGGAGCATTTGTCTACGCATTCATCTTCCTCATTGGATGAGGAATGCCCCCTCACAGCTCCCCAGGTGCTGGAGAAAGCCTTCAGGCAGAGAAGTGGAGATATAAATTCTTGAGGTGGTATACTATCAGTAAATTGAAAATACCCTCGTTGCAGTGATCTCAGAGATGGACCAAGAAGACATGGGATGGGACATCAACAGTGTCTGCTACCATAAGGATCCTCATTTATTAAGAGGTATCATGTTATGGCTCAGTGCATGAGTTTAGAAGTCAGGTTCACATCTCTACTCTACTAAGAGTGTCAAAACCTTGGATAAGTTATGTAACCTCTCTGAGACTCAGTTTCCCTAATTTGTAAAGTGGCCATGAGATCAGGCCCTACTTTATAGAAACATTGTGAATATAAATGAGTTCACATCTATAAAGCACCTGGCATGGTGCCAGGCACAGAGCACCATTCAATAAACTTCAGCTATTACTACTAAGCGTTATTGACAGAAGGAGTATAGGCTTTGGAGGCAAACAGACTTGCGTTTAATTTCATCTCTGTAGCTGCATGACCTTGGGCAAGTTACTTAATTTGTTTGAGTCTCAATTTTTCCCTGAGGATAATGAAGCTATGTGTGAAGTCCTTGCTAGTTTTAACTTTTCGCCACAGCTCTAGGAAGCACAAAAGGATCATGATGGAAGTGGCCTTTGATGCTTCCCCTCCACTAGGGCATGCTGTTCCAGGCAGTATTTCCGAAATCCAGACTCTCCCTATATCCATGGTAGAATTAAAAGCCTGAACTGGATGTGCCTTTCTCTTACCTGTGCTTACTGGGGCTAAAGCTTCACCCTCTGTCTCCTCCACCACCTTCTCACCTCCT
>NW_004443943.1:20112634-20113599 GCF_000243295.1 Trichechus manatus latirostris
AGGAAATAAACTTCTCTTCATTAAAACCATCCACTTGTGGTATTTCTGTTGTAGTAGCACTAGATGACTAAGACACTTGGCATCAGCTCCATGGAAAGGAACTGGAGGCCGTTTCCGTGGGCTAGGTGGATCAGCCCTTTTCTGGCTTCTCCTTTCTATGGAGACAGCGAGGTGGTGGGGCAAGTGTTGACTGAAATGACATTGGCTGTGACACTTTTCCACTCCCCATCCTACTCTCAACTAGCAGTTTGTCAAGTGCTTTGGGGGCAGTGTGAGCAACACCAACCGGACTTGAGGCTATGACCGACTGAGAGAGGGGGGAGGATGGTCCCCTGGGCCCTGTTACACTCACCCATGCTCTAATCTCCCGCCGTCCAATATGCAGCCACAAGCCATATGAAGCCACGGAGCACTCGAAATGTGGCTAGTGTGACTAAGGACCTAAACTAGATTTTATTGAATTTTAATTTAAAAGCTGATGCTCAATTCAGTTATTGGAAAAGAATTTTAAGTATGTTTGGAACAACTTAGGTATGTGAATCTACTTTTACAACCATAAATTTTATGAAATCTAAAAACAGATCAAGTATTGCCAATAAAAGTTTCACATCCGAATTGAGATGTGCTGTAAGTGTAAAATGCACATGAGAATTTGAAGACTTACTAAGAAAAAAAAAAAAGAATGTAAGCTATCCCATTATAATTTTTAAAGTATTGACTACTTCTTGAGCTGCTGATGTTTTGGATATATTGGGTTAAATAAAAAATATTATTAAAATATTTTTACCTATTTCTTTTTTACTTTTTTAATGTGGCTACTAAACCCAACCAAACCCATTGCTGTTGTGTTGATTCTGACTCATAGTGACCCTATAGGACAGCATAGAATTGCCCCATAGGGTTTCCAAGGCTGTAAATCTTTATGGAAGCAGACTGCCACATCTTTCTTTCTCTCTTGGAAAGGG
>NW_004443943.1:20114496-20121232 GCF_000243295.1 Trichechus manatus latirostris
GGTAGATTCAAACTGCTGACCTTTTGGTTAGCAGCCGAACTCTTAACCACTACACCAGCAGGGTTTCTGCTGTATGTTTGGATGGTGTTTATTTGACCACTGTCCTCTGTCTAAGCTCCACAGGGCAGGTACTAGCCTACTTGGCTCATGTCTGCATCCTAGCACCTGGCAGGTAGTAGGAGCTGGATAATGTTGATGAACGAACAAAGAATCAATCAGGGAGAGACCAAAAATATGGGGGGATGGGGTCTCCACCCCAGTGTCTTAAAAGTTGGTGAAGGTGAGGCCATCCTTGATCTCCTGTCTCCTTTTCCCCTTTATTTCTCCTGCTCACCTCTCCTCTCCCCCTGTCCCGCCATCCCGCTCCCCATCCCTAGCCTCTTCCCTCCTCCCCATTTCCCTTTCCTAAGTGTGTTGCTATTGCATTCCATGCCTGGGTTCCCCTCCCTCCCTCCCTAGGCCTGTCTGGGCTGTCAGTGAGGTCCTGGGGAGCCAGGGCCAGGATCGGGCCTCCCTGGAAATTCCAGGTCATTGGAAGGGAAGCGCGAGGAGGAGGGCGGCCAGGGTGGAGGCCGGGCGGCGCGGTGCAGGGCTGCAGCTCCATCAGGTGCGGTCAGCCGCATGGGCTGCTCAGGCTGGGCCGGGCGGCGGGGCCTGGCGGTGGACGGAAACGCGGGCAGGCGCGCCGCCAGAGGACATCTCGCAGCCTGTCCTAAGCTTTAATTTTCTGGGAAGGAAATCTCTCTTCAAAAGGCTTCTAATTCCTCTCCTCAAAAAGACAAAAATTCTCCTCACTGAGGTATTGGAACACTTCCTCCAAGTATTCCTCTCGCCGGGGAACGCTTCTGACGAGGCGGGGGCTCAAGGACACCCAGATCTGCCAGGCGCAGGGCTATTCCCTGGGAGTCCGGCAATCGGGGGACCCTGGAGGGCTGGCCACCCTAGCAGGGGGACACTAGTGAGACCTGCACGGCCCAGATCCCTGGAGGGGGGTGTCCTGCCACTCCACAGTTGTGGCCTTAGGCAAGTGGTAGCCTCTCTCCTGGGCCTCAGTTTCCCCATTCGTGAAATGAGGCAATTGGATTAAAAAAGATACTGAAGTCACTAAAAGCTTTTCAAAAGCTTTTTAAAATTAAAATAAATACAATGCAATTTGAAAATTCAAATAAAGCTAACAAGCTTGTAATTTAAAATATAAAGCCAAGTGGTGTACCAAGATGACATTTATTTATTATATAACTTTTTGTTTTTTTTCCAGTTTCTTAGGCCTAATTGCTACTCCGTTTTTTCTTTGCATGGGTTTCTTGGAGCCTTTGGCTAAGTCTTGCCATATCCTCCAATACACCAAAAACGCTCCCTGGTACAATTTTCCCCATTAGTAAACCTGTCAGCTAATCTCTCAGTTTCATATTTCCGCAGAGACAGTGCTCTGGAACCTTCCTTACTCTCCTCTCTAGGAACTGTGTCTCTCTAGGCCTGCTGCCCTGGTTGATTAGGGAAGTTTGGAAGCTAGTGACAGACACACCTCTGCATCCTACCTTGAGTCTTTGGCTCCACGCCGGTGTGCAGCTACCTTCCCTCAGCTGTCTGCTTCAAGTGTTGATGCTGCCTATCACCTACCAAAACGCAAGTGTAGGGTGGAAGGAGGAGGCATATTATACTTTACCTTGGCCCTAACTATACTTTCATCTGGCATTGTGATTGGATGGAAAATCTTTGGCAACATTTTGTGAGATTTAGTCCTGGTAGTTGCTGAAGTAAATTTCATGGTGTCCCCTGAATTACTTAGGGCTTCAAGTTTCATGGTGATTCAAAAGAATAAATTAATGAGGAGGAAACAGAATCCTTGAAGCATCCCCCCTCTTATTTCATTCAGAGGCAGCCCTGTAAGTTGTCACCATCATGGTCTGACGAGTGTCCTGGAAAGCCTCTGCCCCTGAAACACCAACTGCCATCAAGTCGATTCCAACAACCCCCTGCGTGTCAGAGTAGAACTGTGCTCCACAGAGTTTTCAATGGCTGATTTTTTGGAAGTAGATTGCCAGGACTTTCGTCCAAGGCTCCTCTGGGTGGACTGGAGCCTCTAACCTTCGGTCAGCACAGAGCATGTTAACCATTTGAACCTATTTGGAAAACGCTGCCTGAATTTCCACCATTATTGCTCTAACCTCTACCCCATAAGGATCTGTTGTCGAAACGCACTTTTTTCTTAAAAGACGAAGACTTTAAACTGCACCAAGGATTTTTACTTTAGTGGGAATATGTATTGACTGCTTTCCAGAGAGCAGGTGGAGGTAGGGGCAGTGAAGAGAGCTGTTCCACAGGGTTGCAGCCCACCACATCCTACGAAGTTGATGATGGATCCTCCATTAACAGGCACGTCAGTGGAGAAGCAGTACAAAGAAGGGAGACTGGCACATCTGTATGAATAGCAGACCCTCACCCTTCTTTATTCTCGTCCCTCACCTGGATTTCTCACTCCCAGGTCAGATACGGAATTTTCTGGCTTCCTTTTGTGCCACGACAGCATAAAGCAGATATCAGAAAGGATGGATTCAGGTCTTCTTCTTCCCTGTCCTTCCGGTGGTGAGGCCCATGGAAGTGAAGTTCCCTAGTATGAGCTGACTCACACGCAGAAGAGTCCAGAGAAAGTCTTATCTTGTTGACACAAGGACGCCAGCACCACCCTGTGGCACCTCGATTACACAGGCCGCCTACCCTCACACTGTAACTACTGCAAGAGGCTCTGCCTGGCCAGGACTGGCTGGACCAGAGGCTCAGCTGGACGTCTGGAATTTGGAGCAACCAGAGCTTGCTGGGCTTCTCTCATTGCCTAGCCAACCCAACCAGGAGAGACAATCCTCCAATTCAAACTCACCCCTTCTGTAAGGAAGAGAATTCAGGGAAGGTTTATCCAAGATTGATGCAGTTTGGGTTTTGCAGAACACCACTCAGCCTCTGTTCCATTTCCATTGTCTGTTTATCACCCCCCTGTCCTCTGGCATTCCCTCTCTCTTCCTCTTTTAGTCCCTTCCTTGTCTCCCTCTGTTTCTGTCTCTCGTGTTCTCCAAGCATACCTTTTTTCTCACAAAACAAAAAACCAGTAGCCGTCAGTTGATTCTGACTCATGGCAACCCTACGCGTGTCAGTGTAGAACTGCGCGTCATAGGGTTTTCAATGGCTGAATTTTTTGAAATAGATCTCCAGGCCCTTCTTTTGAGGTGCCTCTGGGTGGACTTAAAACTCCAAATATTCAGTTAGCAGCCGAATGCATTAACCATTTGCACCACTCAGGGAATCCTTCACAAAACAAGGAAGTACTGAGATACTGAGAAAAACCTCAACCCTGACAGTTTTGATCTGGGGAAACTTTACTTGGCATTAGCTCTGCAGATACATGTACGTTCATTTTAAGATAGTTTCACATCATGTGGAAGAAGAAGGACCTGGCCTGTTTGCTTAGCAAAATGTAAACCCTACTCCTACCGCCGCGACTGAAAGCGTAAGTTTGGCCTCAGTTAGCAACATAGGTCTTGGGCCTCTAGGTTTTGTCAGTGACTATAACTTTTTGAGTTGGAATCAACTCTGTGACATAGATGGTAGTAAGTATAACCTTTATAACCCTGAGCTTGTTGTCAATACTTATTAGAAGATTGTTGTTGGTTTTGTTAGGTGCTGTTGAGTCACTTTTGAGTCATAGCAACCCCATGTGACAGAGAAGAACTGCCTCATACGGTTTTCTAGGCTGTAATCCTTATGGGAGCAGATTGCCAGGTTTTTTTCTCCTGCGAACCGCTGGGTGGGTGCAAACCTCCAACTGTTTGGTTAGCAGCCAAGTGCTTAACCATTTGTGCCATCAGGGCTCCTTTATTAGACGCTCAGTTGCACCTAACTAGAGATCAATTGATAATGTAACCATCAGTGGAAAACGAAGAACGAATCCAAGAACTTTTGAACACAGCGCTCTAACTGTACACGGTTGGTGGGACGTAGTCTAAGGATTACAAAACCGCAAAGAATCTTCACTTTTATTTAGGCAGTTGTGGTTGGTAGTGATTGTGGTGAAGTAATTCCAAACCTATTTTAAGTATATTGTAGTAAATAAGTCAATAAATCGATATTTTGGGAAAGTAGGATTTTACTGTGGGAGAAGGGAGCTATGAATATGGAATGGGGGATACATATGGAAATATTTAGCTATGAAGTGCCATGATGTCTGCAACTTACTCCCAAATGATTTAGGGAAAAAAAACTAGATGGAGAGAATGGAGGAAGAGAACGAGAAAAAATCCCACAAGTGTGGTAAAATGTTAATAACTGATAATTTTAGAGAAAGGGTATATAGCTGTTCATGTATTATTTTTTTAAACTTTTCTGTAAGAGTGAGAATTTTCAAAATAAAAAGTTGGAAAAGCAAGCTTATGATTAGAAACAAATGTACAGAAGCCTGTTCAAGGCAATCCAGTCAACCCAGGCCTCATGAGGCTCGAGGCTCAGTCAGCATGGGTAGCCTCTGACAGATACACTTCTTAGGAACAGAAAATGGATTCAAACCCTGCAGGAGATCAGTCCCCAACCACCTCTGATTGGTTCCTCTTGTTCCCCTGAGAACTGGTGGGGCAAGGAAACCCAGCCACAGAGTGATTCTGCCCCACCCCTCTGACCCGGGTTGGGGATTTCTGAGGTAGTCCCAGCTACCTCCTCTAGAGTGAGTTTCTGTGAATCAGGCCTTCATTAATTACAAAGAGTGCCGCATAGCCACAGGAACATTTCCCTAATTCTAAGACGAGGTCCATGACAGGTATCCTAAACCCAGTTGCTCATCAGAATCACCTGTAGGGCTTGTGAAAACAGATTTCTGGCCTCAATACCTACCCCTGAGTTTCTGACTCAGCAGATTTGAAGTGGGCCCAGAATCCATGTATTTTTAGAGAACTGCCCAGGTACATCTAATTTGGAAACGAGTTTTGAAACAGGTGACCTTTAAGGAACTTTCTCAATCTAGGTGCCTTTCCACTTAAAAATAAATAATAAAAATAAAGACAGGCTTGAGAAACAATAAGCATCTTTCCCTTGATCCAGCTAGTCATGATGGTTAAGTCTCTTCCGTCTAAGATTCGACAGTTGCAATGTAAGTAATACTTACTGCTTCGGAGTGAATTAAATAATCAGGCAACAGCATGGGTCTTGAGGCTGGAAAGGTACTTTCGAATGTCACAGACAGCGGGTGTTTGAATCAGGAATGCGGTCTGGGCGCCGTCCAGGCCGAGCTTGCTTGTGCCACGCTGGCAGACTCCGAGCCTGGCCCAGCCCCTGTCTCCCCTGGCTTCTGGGAGTTTGGACTCTGCCGTGTGGGAAGGAAACTGTCTAGGTCTAGAAATAACACCAAAGCACCAAATGTATCTGTGAAAGCTAGAAGTCTGGCATCAGAGACGATTATCAAAGGAAATTAGAGACTGCTTAGTTCCACCTCCCCCACACCTGTCCCCCACTCCATTTTAGAGGTGGAGGAGCTGAGGTCCAGAAAGCTTCCTGCATGGCTGGGAAGTGGCAGAGACAGATTTTAATCAATGATTCCAAGTCGAGGGGCTCCAGTGTACCTCACAGTCTCTCCAGCTTATCTCTGCTTGGTCCAAACACCTTCCCCCTAATTTTTAGGCATATATGAAGCTAATAAAAGTCAAGCATTGGATGAAGTTGAAACTGCTGAATGGGGTATCAGGAAATTTAGGATAAGTTCTCTATGGCAAAGACATGCCTAATCAATTTTGGGATTTTTCTCCCTTTATTTTTTCCTTGAATCGTTCCCTCAAAATGAATGCTTTTAGGGTCTGCTTGTCCTTAAAAGTCAACAATATTTAGGACTTCATTACAATGAGGATGATTTCTTTTGCTATCAGGTTTTGTCTGATTTGGGTAAACTAAAAATCAAAAACAAACACGCATATGGAAAATGATTTAAAATTATTAGCTTATACCTGCTTTTTAAAATGAAGATGTGAATTCAAAAACAGACAGTAAATCTAAAAGCCCTGCCGTCTTAGAAATTATAATCTCGTGGACAGAATATTAAAGGTGAAACCAATTGGTGAGTTGTATTTATTGTCTAAATAAATGTAACTTTAAATGTTAGCCATCAAACACAATAATCTGATGTAAAAGGATGTTTAATACATTTTCTTCTATGCTTTTATTATTTATTTATTTTTTTAATGTTTAATACATTTTCTTGTTTTTAAACATGACTTTGGAATTATAAGGTACTAGATGTTATTAGGCGCCATCAAGTCGGTTCTGACTCATGGCCACCCTATGTACAACAAAATGAAACACTGCCCGGTCCTGCACCATCCTCACAATCGTTGCTATGCTTGAGCCCATCGTTGCAGTATCACGTCAGTCCATCTTGTCGAGGGTCTTCCTGCCTGTCGCTGACCCTCTGCTAAGCATGTTGTCCTTCTCCAGAGACTGGCCCTTTCTGATAACATGTCCACACTACATGAGAAGAAGTATCTTAGTCATCTAGTGCTGCCATAACAGAAATACCACTAGTGGATGGTTTTAACGAAGAGAAGTTTATTTCCTCACAGTCAAAGTAGGCTAAAAGTCCAAATTCAGGGTGTCAGCTCCAGGGGAAGGCTTTCTCTCTCTCGGCCTTCTCTTCAGTGTTCCCCTGGACTAAGAGCGTCTCTGCGCAGGGACCCCGGTCCAAAGGACATGCTCTGCTCCTGGCACT
>NW_004443943.1:20121875-20152358 GCF_000243295.1 Trichechus manatus latirostris
GTGATGATGTTGCTTATTGTCTGGTTGTGAGGATTTTTGTTTCTTTATGTTGAGATGTACTAGATAAAAGTATTCTATGTATTTGCATGTCTGTATTCCTTTTCTAAAACTAAAACAAACAAAAAAATTGACCTTTCCAAGTCAAGTTTCCTAGAAATTTCACTTCTCTTAATGGGGCCTCCAGGACCTAAAAGAATTAGCAACGTTTCCTTTGGGCCAAACTGTGATGGGGCAACAGACAATTATCATCAGAGTTTGGGGGATTCTAGTCAGAATCCTTTTGTTTACAGGGACACACTTGAATGTGCTCAAGAAAAGGGGGCTTAACTGTGAAAACCCAAAAGGAAAACATATCAATATATGTGTACCAAAAGCCCAACCCAGTTGGATTTCACTAGGACTAGGATGGCATCTCTGGGTGGTACAAACAATTAACACGTTTAGCTGCTAAGCAAAAGATTGGAGGTTCAAGTCCAGCCATAGGCCCCTCAGAAGTAAGGCCTGGTGATCTACTTCCAAAAGATCACAGCCATTGAAAACGCTATGGAACTCAGTTCTACTTTGACACACATGGGATCACCATGAGTTGGAATTGGCTCTAAGGCAACTGTGGTTTTAAAGTTTTGTCTTTTATTCAGGATGGGAAATCCCAGACAGCCATCAGGAACAGGAGTTCATCTCTGAGAGATTCTCCTTCTCTCATGGCTTCTCAGCTTTTCTCAACGAATCTGCTACCTTCCTGACTTCCCCGTGACTTTCTCCGTGTGGTTACAATTTCTTTCTCCCAAAATCTCACCTTACGCGAGGGCCGCAATTGCTGCCCCAGCCTCAGTTCTGCCTGGCTTTTCAACAGTAGTGACGCCACCACCACCAACACACCTTGCAATTTCCCTCGAAAGCTCTTAGTTTAAGAGAAGCACCTGACCGGTCTGACTCATTTTCCAAGCCAAGCATATAAGGTGTGAGTTGCTGGCCAACCTATGGATGGTCTCCTCATTGGGTCAGGCATCACTCGCAGTTCCGTTGGCTGTGGCAAGGGTTAATTAAGCAAGGTATGCACGGGCTTACTTGTGTTTACTTATTAATCTGTAGTGCACAATTTCACATGGGTTTCAAAGATGTGGTGAAAAACAGGTGGAATTGCGCACTACAAATTAGTAAGTAAGCACAAGGAAGCCCATGTGTACCTTGCTTATTGGGATTGGGTAATCCGTCCCTGGGCCCTGGCACCATCAGATGGTATAGAAATGACCATTTAGAACAGTCCCACTTGTAAATGAGGCAAATTTGACCCGAAGACAGTTTTGGGGCAAGTACTCTAAATCTGTTTTAGTATTGTGGTGGTATTTATTCTCAAATGAGGACATGTGGGGACACTCATGATTCTTACTAAACCCCATAAGTATTTAACTATGTACCTGTTGTATCCTGGGCAAAGTAAGGTAATGGAAGTACCACTCAAGAAGCCAGAACTGAACCCAAGAACCAGTCTTCTTTTTCCTTTTTTATCTCTTAGGTATTTGTGAACACAAATAAAAGCAAGACAGCAGAGTGGGAGCAAGGCTGTCTGATTTGGATCCCCTGGCATCCTTGACTGCTTTGGAATCCACTCCGAATACCAAATATCTGGGTTCAGGGTAAGCTTGGGCCAGAGTGGACCCTTGGTGATGTTAAAAGGAAAGGCAGTTCGTTCTGGCATTTTTAGTCTGAGGTTACAGTGGAGCATCAATCAAAGAGTTCTTCTCAGCAGATTTCTGCTTAGAATAGGATCATGGGGTGAACTAAGTACAGATGGTGAGACTTTGGTTCAATCCATTTAGAGAGGATGGCTGCAGCCATAGAAAAGTTTAAGAGGCCAAAAATTAAGTCCAGAGTTTTCCTTTTGTCAGAGAGAGGTTAGCTGAGAATTACAGCCTGGAAGTCCAAGTGGGCTGGTGAGAAGATGGAATATTTGGTACCTGAGGCAGCAGGAAAAACAGGAAGACCAAACAGAAGGACCACTGTGCTTTTGAACAGGTGGTGTGACATACAGCAGGTTCTGGGCAGCCTGTGATCCACAAGATCTATTTGTGCCGACAGTAAAGGCAGGTGAGCAAGGAGTTAAGGGCACAGATGTTGGGGGTCAAACAGAAACTTCTGGAGCTGCATGATTTTGGGTGACCGTTCTAAGCCTCGGTTTCCTTATCTGTCAAATGAAGGTAATATCTATTTCTCAGGGTTGTTGGATGAGTTAAATACAATGTTATCTGTAAATTGGAAATGTTAGCGATTATTAAACAGACTATAATCATTATCATCAGACTATTGGTCCTGGCCATTGACAAAAGTGACAAACCACATTACCATGCAGTATTTCACTTGGCTTTTGCCATTCGGAACTGCAGTTACTGACACACAGCAATGAGCAGAAATTAGAAGAGGAAACCACTTTCAGTACTTCCTCTGAGGTTAGCTCTCTTTTCCGTAATTCTCTTTAATCTGAGTTCATGACTTCTATTCTGGCGTTGACGACTAACACTTCTGGAGAAGAGACTTGAATCAAGATTCACACCAGAGTTCTAAATGACTGATATAAACTTTTTTCTTCTGAGACATGTTTTTGGTGCTAAGAGCAGGGATGGGTAAGAAGAAGACAAACATATTGGGTATTTAAAGGGAACAAAAAGTAAATGAAAATAGGTCAAGGGAACCAAAGATTAAGTCTCCACTTTTTCTTAGGACCAGCTAGGCCTAAGTGTTTCTAAACAGGCGGCTCTGTTGTTAAGTTCTATGACCTTGCTCAAAAACTCATAATGTGAACTAGCATGTTTAAGGTTCTGAGAAGTCCTGCAGCCAAGAAAACTGCTTCACATCGATCATTTAGCTCAGCATCCCAAACTTTACTGCCCACAGAATCCCTTTTTGGCCTCCTGAGGAACTGGTGTTGGAGAAACACACTTTGGAAATTCTGCTCCATATCTAATCAAGGAAAAAGTTACACCCATTCTCTACTTGTCTATTTTCTCACCTTGACTTACCTAGGTACACCAGAGAAGACAGAATTAGGTGAATCTGATAACTGTCTTCAAATATGTGGAAGCTGGCACATCAGTCAGCAGGATTTAGATTTGTTCTCTGTAGCTCCAGAGACTAGAGCAAGGGCCAGTGGTTGGGCTCCAGGAAAGCAGATTTTACTTTTGAAAAAGAGAGAATTTTTTAAAATTGCTTTATTTTTTGAAAAGGTATTACAAACCTGTGGTACAGAATTCAGAAGGTGTTAATGAGAAATGTTGATGAGGATGTGGGTTAACAGAAGCCGTTAGTCACTTGGAAAAAGTGAACATTTACACTCTCCATAACCCAGCCATCCACCTAGTAGGTATGTACCCCAGAGAAACTCTTACACATATGCACCAGGAGAAATTTACAGGAATGTTCTGGGAAGCACTGTTTGTAAGAACCCAAAACTAGAAATGACCAAATGTCCACCAACAGGAGAATGGATAAATACATGACAGTATTTTCACACATGGATTATTACACAGGGACGACAATGAAAAGACTACAGATATATGCAACATGGAAAAATCTTGGAAACCTAATGTTGGTGTGAGAAAAGTCAACTGAAGATTACACATAGCATGATAACATTTTTATAAACTCAACATCAAGCTACATGAACAATATATCATTTAAGTATCTATATAATACAATTGTTTTTTTAATAGCGAATAATCCAAAAGTCTTCTGATGAACGGATGAATAAAATGTGGAATATCCAAACAATGGCTTACTATTTAGGAATAAAAAGAAGCACAGTATTGATACATGCTATCATATGGATGAACCTTGAAAACATTATGCTGAATGAAAGAGGCCAGACAAAAAGGACTACACATTGTATGATTTCATTTATATGAAATGGCCAGTAGAGGCAAATGCAGAGAGATAATGAAGTGAATTGGTGGTTGCCTAGGGCTGGGGGCAGGAAGAGACAAGGGAGTTGGGGAAATGGGGGGTGACTGCTAATGGGTGCATGGTTTCTTTTTGGGGTGATGAAAATGTTCTAAAATTGATTGTGGTGATGGTTGTACAACTCTGTGAATATATCGAAAACCATTGAATTGTTCACTTTAAATGGGTGAATTGTATGGGCTGAAGATGAATTATTTCCAGGCTGTCACTCAGAGGACCTTCAGCCATGTGTCTACACAACCCGCATTTATATTCATCCTTTCCACAACCTAACCCTACCATATTCCTCCCCAAGTCACCTCTGTGGCACACTGCATTACGGACTAAAGTTGACTCCAAGAGTGGTCTGTGTCAGGCTGTGTGCAAGGGCATTCTTGGCTGATGTCATCCATGAAGAATGCTTTGAACCTCTTGAAATCAATCGTAATGCTTTACAGAGTCCAGAAAAAGGAGGAGAGACAGAGGGAAACAGAGACAGAGAGGAAGAGAGAGATCATAGGCTAAATTCAAGAGGGTGATAGTTGGGGTTGAGTAGAGGGCATACAAAGGATGGGATGGAGAGGAGAACATAGGCTCTATAGTGTTGGAAATGTTCTAGTTGTGAGGTTCAATGTGTGTGTGTGTGTGGCGGGGGGAGGTTCACAGGTATTCTTGATTTTTTAAAAATTATATTACATGATTTATGTCATCTTTTCAGGAGGCTACCTTGGACTCTTCATCTAAAATGGCACCCCTCCATCACCCTCTATCCCCGCCCTGCATTATTTTTCTTCCTAGCATAACCTGGCATAATATGCATGCATTTGTTCAGTGGTTTGTTTTTCATCTCTCCCACTAGAAAACAAGCTCTGTGACAGCAAGGGCTTTGCTCCATTACCAGGAAAGTGTATTCCCATTGAAGAGCATGCAGTAGGAAGGCAGTAAATATTTACTGAGTGGATGAATGAATAAACAAATGGATGAATGAATTAATGCCTAGTTTAATATCCCCGTTCCATCATGTTCTAGCTGTATAATCTTGGGCAAGTTACTAAATCTCTCTTTGCCTCAGTTTCCTCATCTGCATAAGAGTATAGTAATAGCCATGAGACTAAAGGATGCCGGGTGGTGTAAAGGTTAAGTTCTTGGCTGTTAACTGAAAGGTTGGCAGTTTGAATCCACGCAGTGGCTCCTTGGAAGAAAAACCTGGTGATCTGCTTCCATACAGGTTACAATCTAGAAAACCCTATGGGACAGTTCTGTTCTGTCACATGAGGTCACTATGAGATGAAAATTGACTACGACTCTCAACCACAACATACCTGCACAACACTTAGAACAGGGCCTGGCACATTGTAACATTCATTATATGTTGTCTCTTGCTATTACAGTGTCCCAATGTAGGGATGTACCATAATTTATTTAACTGGTCTTCTATTCAGGTTGTTTCCAAATAGGGCTGCAATGCAAAAGCTTGTAATAATGTCATTTTGCACTTGAATGAAGTCTGTCTGTTGGATGAATTTATACAAGTGGAATTGTTGGGTGGAAGGGGACATGCATTTTTTAATTTTGACATATATCACCAACTTGAAGAGATAAATAATGATCAGCAGAACTGGACCACACTGGAAGGTGCTGCTCCCTGACACTGGCTGGCCATGCTTATTTAGTCACTAGGCTGGGTGACCGGCTCTCGGGGATGTGATGGCAGCAATTCCTTCTGGGCTGTGTGACCTGCAGGGTCCCTGCTGTTCCTGCTGTTCCATACTATTACTAGCTAAGTGCCAGACACATTTGCAACATCAAAATTCAAACCTAGATTGCTCCATTTTCTACCTAATTGGTGGTAATGAGGAGAAATAACTCTTTAAACGCATCTTTAAACTAAGAGCCTATTTTTGATTACCACTATAGTTTTTTTGGGTGTTTTGCTTTATTTTGGGGAACTTTATAAAGGTATTTAGTGTATAATTTTTAAAAAGTCCAGTGTACCTTTTTTAAAAAGTGTGGTCAATTATTTGAACTCTCCCTATACATATTAAACGTTTATATAATGATTGGGGTGGCAGACGTCAAGAAATATTGTATTTCTCTCTCTCTTTTTTTTAAACTTTATTGATGCTTTTTTTTTTTTTGCCCTGTTGAGTCTAGTCAATAATCCACATTCTACAGCCACTCAAATGTCAAAATGTTTCAAAAATAACGAAATGAATAGAAGCGTCCTTGTTCTTTAAATTATTTCTGTGTTACCCTGAACTGTAAGTGAACCCTCCTTGCTTATAAAAGAAGCAGCTGTTCATGCAGTTGAAACCATGGTTCATTACAAGCTGACCTCGGATTCAGGAGTAAAACTTCCTCTATTTTACTACGACTATTCAGACAGGGACTGGAGATAAACAGTAATCAAAATCAGGATGGAACTTGACTGGGAAAACCTCTATGTTCTTTGGCAGAATTATAGCAGCTCTCAAATTGCCAGGAGTGAGGCAATGTGAAATGACCCTCAAACATTCCCTTCTGAAATGCAGTGGGTCCAGGCTGCCAACTCCGAGCAGACAAAGGCCGATTGTAACGACTTCTTAAGCATATACTTATAGAAACATTAATTATCACCCACACTATTTTAAACATTTATAAAAAGTTGAGATGAAAGGGTCCCTTTATATCCGTTTTTATATTCCCCTTGCAAGAAACTATGATTACAGAGTGGGTTTTTCCCCCCTTGGAATTCTTATTTCTAGGTCTTATTCCTAAGATGGATTGACATAGTGGCTGCAACGATGGGCTCAAGCATAGCAACGATTGTGAGGATGGCGCAGGACGGGGCAATGTTTCGTTCTATTGTACATAGGATCGCTAGTAGTCAGAACCAACTTGATGGCATCTAACAACAACAATTCCTAAAATACTAAGTTTAGTGTGAGGCTTACATGCTAATCAAGTTAGATACGAGAAGAGAGCAAGGAAATTAAGTGGGTAAGCAGGTGTGACAATGGGAACAGGGAGGGGGCACCACTGCACTGTGGCAGGTATGAGCACTTAAGCATGGGAACGACCCATTTTGGAAATGTGGACATTCAGTTTGCTAAGGTGTCACTGAAAACCGATTCCAGATTGAATTGGCTAACGTCTAAAGCGTTGGCTCTCAAGCATTAGAGCCCATCAGAGTCTTGGGATGGAGGTGCTTTAAAAAAAACACACTGTGGGTTTCCACCTCCAGAGAATTTGATTCAATATGTCTGGAATAGAGCCCAGGGAACAGCATTTTAATAAACACCTCTGGTGATTTGGATGCAGGTGGCTTGAGGCCACACCTTAAGAAGAAACACTGGCCTGAAGATGAATTATTTCCAGGCTGTCACTCAGAGGACCTTCAACCATGTGTCTACGCAACCCACATTTAGATTCTCGCTTTCCAGAACCCAACCCTACCATATTCCTCCCCAAGTCTCCTCCGTGGCACACTGCACCGTGGACTAAACTTGACTCCAAGAATGGTCTGTGTCAGGCCGTGTGCAAGGGCATTCTTGGCTGATGTCATCCATGAAGAATGCTTTGAACCTCTTGAAATCAGCCATAATGCTTTGTAAAGTCCAGAAAAAAGAGGAAGAAGAGATCATAGGCTAAACTGTCCACTGACAGGGTGTAGACGTCTTTGGCATGCAGGATGCAGAACTAGGCATGGTGGGGTCATGGAGACCTTGGATTGCCTTGGAAGGCTGATGACTCAGTGGACACAGTGCAGATATGGGAACCTATATAAAACGCTGGGCTGTTTGAAGAAATCATTAGGCTGCAAAATGTGCCTTGGCCCTGCTCAGGTTTCCAGGGCCAACTCCTTCCTCTCCACGCTCTTCTTCCTGTACACCCATTACCAGGCCAAGAGGATACCATCTATCAGTGGTTTACCTTCTCATCCTCTGCTCTGTGTGTGCGCACACGTAACTGGAAATCCAAGGCAGGGTGTCAGGAGACCAGGAGTTTGTCTTCCATCAGACCCAATCTCCCTTCTATCCAATTCTGCAGTGTCTGAAAAAAAGCCATTCGACCGACCCAGCACAGGCGGTTGCTCTTCTGGGTCCTTCTGCTTCCACTTTTCTGTGATGATACCTGTGTTCAGTCAGATAGGAATCTGTGACGTTAACTCGGAAACAATGTTTTTTCCCAATATTGCCGAGGCCAAAGTTTCCAATTTAGGATGGAGGGAGGGGATGGTTATTTTTAAGCACCTGCCTTGTGCCAAACACTTTGCACCCTTATCATATTTAATCCTAACAATAGCCCTGCAAGATAGGCAGCCTTATTTCTGTTATGAGTGAGAAACTGAGGCTAAGAGAGATTCTGTGACCTGTCCAAGATTGTACACAGAGGGCTAGAATGTGTGTGGTAGAGGGAGAGCCTTATGCTCTTTTTATTTCTTGTTGCTTCAATGATTTGTCCAGCTCTGAAGCATTTCCAGGGAGTCCCTGGGTGGTGTAAACGGCTAACAGCGCTTGGCTATTAATCTAACCTTCTCATCATCATAATTTGTGCTACCTCCCTTACAATGGGGTATAAAGGAATGAAAAAATGGCCAAATGGTGGCTGTGTGAACGCATGAAGAATGCGTGCATGAATGAAAGAGTTCTGGTTGGACGGTGGGAGGGATGGATGGGTCATCAATGACTAAGGTGCAGACAAACGCGGTGGCCCTCACCGAACTGCTGACCCATTTTGTGACTGGCCTCTTGAAGTCCCTCCTCCTCCTTTTCCTTCTTGCTCCCCACTACCTCAACATCCGGCCTGGTTGGTTGCTGCCCAGCAGAAGGATCCTGGTTAGCAGACGCCCCTCCAGCAGGGCGGGAGGAGGGGAAGGAGGGGGAGTCGCTCCCTGGGTTCTGCAAAGTGTATCCCCAATTATGGTAGCAGCTAATTACCTTCCCAGCTGCGGCTGCTGGGACCCTGCTGGGTAGGTGGAGTGGGGGGTGATTCGAGGAGAGATTAAAGTGGGGGGCGTTTCCTGACCCCCCCCAACCGGGCTGGGCCTAGATCAGCTTCCTGGGGCCAGGGAAGGTGCACAGAGCCTCAGCACCCTGGAGGAGGGAACCTGGACCAGGACAGAGGGGATCCAGAGGGGTCGGTTAGACCCCGTCTGGAAGGCACAGGTTTTTACCTGTGGAAGGGGTGGAGTGGGGATGGCAGAAGGCATTTATTTTTAGTCTTCATTTTCCAGATGGCAACTCAAGGATTGGAGAAATAAGTTACTTGCTGAGATTTGAACTCAGAGAGGGTGGGGTCAGAACTCTGGGCTCCGATGCTTCCAAGAGAGGGGAATCTTAATACCTACTTAACTCACCTGGCAGGCGGTCTGTATGGTCCAAGAGGGATAACCTGGGACAAATAATTTTTAAACTGTATTTCTCTGTCTTCATCCATGTATTCAATATTTATTGTGTGCCCGTGAGGCTGGTAAATTATTATTATTATAAGTCTAAGGCTCCCGGGACGGGGAGTGGGGGGTGGTTTACAAAATTTCCATCTATGTCCCAGAGATATTCATTATCCAATAGAAATAACTATAATAAATATAAAAGTACTAATTACCATTTATTGACTGTCTACTATGTACCAGGTACTTTACGTTTATAATCTTATTCAATTGTTACAATTGTAGTGAGGCAGCTATTATTAGCATACTTTATAGATGAGGAAACTGAGACTCTGGAGTTTAAGCAGCTTGCTCTCCATCTGGTCAGTGCCAAAACTGAGATTCACATCCAGACACTAACTCCAAAGCCCCTGCTCACCATTGCTGGTCAAGGGAGTAGTATATCTACCAGTGAACGAACACCCACTCGTCGAAGATGGATTTGTAACCACGACTCCCACCAGAATGGTCAAAGAAGGCTTCATGGGGAGTCAGGGGTGGGGAGGATGAACCAGGGAGGGCTCCAGAGGCTGAGGGAGGAGGCAGCATTTCAGTGCAGGGGAGATCTTGGGCCAGCGAGGAGTGGCAAGGACATGGTGGTCAATGAGGACAGTCACAGATGCCTCTGTCTCCCCTGATCTTCTCAACAACCCTGTGAGGGAGGAGGGGCAGGGGTAACACCTCCATTTTGAAATAATAGGATGTCAAAGAGTTTATGTGACTTGGCCAAGGTTACCCAGCTACTAGTGATAAAACTGGGTCCTCAGGCTCCTGGACTCATCCGATTTTATAAGCAGCGGAGAACCATTGTTGTTTTGTGTGTAAGTTATGGGGTGGGGCATGAACCCTTGTATCATTAAATGTGTAATGGCAGTCTGGTAAAGCCTGTGAATCCCTTTGCCAAATAATGTTTTAAAATGCCATATATAACATGATTACAAAAGAAACCTATAATATTGATGTGCAGTTATCTCTCTCTCTCTCTCTCTATATATATATATATATATATATAGAATTATATAACTATATATATTACTGTGGTGAAAATATACATAACAAAATATACGCCATCTCAATAATTTCTACATGTACAATTCAGTGACATTAATTACACACTTCAGGTTATGCACACCCATTCTCGCTACCCTTTTCCAAATCACTCTACCATCATGAACATAAACTTAATGCCCTCAAAGCATAAACTCCTTCTTTCCCTATCCCTCCTACACCCTGGTAACAACTAATAATCTTTGGTTTCTATATGTTTACTTATTTCATATAAGTGAGGTCATACAGTATTTGTCCTTTTGTGACTGACTTATTTCGCTCAGCATAATGTTTTCAAAGTTCACCCTTGTGTGGCATTTCTCGTTATAGCTGAGTAGTATTCCACTGTGTGTATATATATACCACATTTTGTTTATTCATTTATCATTTATCAATGTATTTTTAAAAAAATGAATTGTGATATACTAACAATCAGCTCTTTTATTAATGCAGTAAATAAGGTCTAGCGGTGGGTCTAATAATTTCCATAATTTTGCAATAGCGATGAATGTAAACAATATTTTGAGATATCTGCAATAGCTAGAATATAATATGAAAATATCTGTGATTTCCGTTGGTGACAAAGTCCTGGGTACTACTAACTTTCCTGTGGTTTGTTGCCTACATTCATAATTGAAGGAAATGCTAAATTTCAGTTAAAGATGAGTAAAAATAAAGATGTTATTATTTCCCATGCAGGCCAGGGGAGCCTCTGAATTTTCTTCGAGGCCCTTTGGAAATTACAGCAGCCTGGGGTCATGACAAGAACTTGGCTTTGGAGCTAGAGGAAAGCATTCTTTAACCATCCTGGACTGAACGATGACTCCAAATTCAAGCTTTCTGGTTTGGGTGATCTTTTCCTGGCTTGGTCCAGCTGTGTGAACTTGAGCAACTTGTTCAGTCTCTCTGAGTTTCAGTTTCCTCCTCTGTGGTTAGATACCAGTGTCTCTCCCTTCGAGGTTGTGGCTTCTTGCAACTCTTGATGTTCCTTAGAAAAAATCAGCAAAACCAAGTGTTATAAATCGAATTGTGTTCCCCAAAAGAATGTGTTGTAAATCTTACTATACCTGTGGTTATAATCCCATTTGAGAATAGAGGTTTCTTTGTTTTGTTAATGAAGCAGTATTGCTCTTTTGAGATATAAAAGAGCAGATTAAGCAAGCAACAAAAAAGCAGAGACGGGGAAAGATAGATGCCATGCCACATGAGTTCTCCAAGGAACCAAGAAACTGAAGCTGTGTAAAGAGACAAGGACCTTTCCTCACAGCCATCAGACAGAGAGAGCCTTCCTCTAGAGCTGGCACCCTGAATTGAGACTTCTAACTTCCTGAACTGGGAGAACATACATTTCTATTTGTTAAAGTCACCCGCTTGTGGCCTTTCTATTATAGCAGCACTAGATAACTCAGACACCAAGCAAGCATTTTGTTTCGGGTTTATCTGAAAACCCCCTTCTCCCATAATGTATAACAAGATGGCGGGCTTTTTCTATCCATGTTTTCCAGAACCTCATTTTCTTCCTGCCATCCAGGGTAAACAACATCATAACTAAGCCAGACCCTGACTTTTCATACCGTCCCAGCCTTTTGGGAGCCAAGATTGGCATCTTGTTTTCACAGACCCTAAATTGTCTAAAACTTTTACAAACCAGGAGGTGGTCTGGAATCCTATCAGGGCCATAAAAGACTATAGCCGGCAAAGATAGGGGATCAGCAGGGATAGTCTTCAACAATTAGTCAGAAAAAAGGAGCCACAAAGGGAGTGTATATGCAGGTGTCCAGGCATCCCAGCTATGTGCTTTAAGATAACCTTTGGATGGGGATGATGATGGGGATTCACTAAGTCTGCTGCTTGCTGGGTAGGTTTGGTCTGTTCTATTTGAATATTGAATGTCTCTTAAATTCTTGCCTTCCATGCAGGAGACCCAGGTTGGATTCCTGGCCAATGCACAACCATCACCTATCTGTCAGTGGGGGCTTGTGTGTAGTATGATGCTGAACAGGTTTCAGTGGAGCTTCCAGATCAAGATGGACTAGCAAGAAAAGCCCGGTGATCTACTTCTGAAAATCAGCCAATGAAGACCCAATGGATCCCAACCGATCATGGACATGGCGCAGGACCGGAGAGCATTTTGTTCATTTGTGCATGGGGTCTCCACGAGTTGAGGGCTGGCTCAATGGCAGCTAACAGCATCAACGACAATAAGGAGAGAAGACTGCATTTATGATCAAGAAGAGACTAAGTGTCAAATCTTTCACTTCAAGGAGAAGTGTCTAGGCATAGCTACTTATTTAGAAAAGGGACTACAGCATTACGACATTTTCCCACTACTATCTAAAGAGGAAGGCTATGCTTCTGCTCCATACAAAGAAAGTAGTTACGGTTTTTAGGTCCCCTAAAGGACTTTCAACAGTGTGTCCAAGTTGCTAAATGTCCTGGAAACATCCCTCAAGACATTTGAGTTATCTGAGCCCATGATTTGTGTAGCCATTGCTGAGCACTTAGGTTGTTTCCATTTTAACTCTTCCAAGCAATGCTACACAGGGCATTTCTGAACGTATGGCCTTACACTCTTGTGCAAATACATTCCTGGGGGGCGTTGCTGGGTCAAAAGCATTCTCATAAAGGTCTCATTTTACAAACTCAATATTAGAAAGTGCTTGTGTGAAACTCTGGGTAATGACAGTTACCTCAGAGGCAAATACCTGAAGGACTTTTTCTATGAACATGCTATTTATCTGTTCTGACTCAACATAAGTGTTCACAATTTTCTCTGAGACTGACATTGCAGTAAGCAGCAGGAATGCCCAGGAGAACCTGTCAAGGGAAAGGAAAGGCAAAGGCAAGGACAGCAAGAAAAAATAGCACTGAAGAAACTAAAATAAAAAAGATGGCTTGAGATTGAAAGGAAGGTGTGTTAAAGTCAAAACAAGAGGGACAATAAAACCAGAAAAAAAAAAGTTTCTTTTACAAGGATCTTGTAAAAGTTTTCCTTTGAAAAACCCATAGTGCTAGTAAGTAGCCACGTTCTGGTTAGGAAAGCAAGATTTTCAAGTAGCAGGAGAGCCTTAGGATTCATCCCCTTGTTTGTAGATAAAGAAATAAGGCACAGAAGGTTTAACTGATTTGCCCAAGGACACACAGCTAGTTAGCAGCATTGTGGGGACCAGAGCTCCTACCCTTTGTTATACTGCATCATGGCCTTTATTTTTCCTCCTATTTTTCTCCACTTATCCCTTTATAATTACTCTACTCAAGCAGTATGCAGTATTCATTCAGCGCTGGAACGTCATTTTCTCATTTCACTGAGTTTAAATAGAGATGACAGGGTCTATTCTCAACGTTTAACAATCAAAACCAATTATGGCTCTTTCTTTTCCTTCATGAAAAAAACACACTGTCCTTTTCAGAATGTAGTGTTTTCATTCCCTGGCATAAACAAGCCAGTGAGAACAATCATATGGCAAAAATACCTCCAGAGAAGATGTATACTAAATCTAATCAAGTAAGCCCGGTTATTCAGGGTTGGGGAAATAGTGCTATGGTTACAAAACAAAGAATAAATATAGTTCAAAGGATACTGAATTCTTGGGCGTGAGTCAGGGCACACTCATATATGTTCAGCCCAGTGATATGACCAGCTCCAACAAGCTCAATTTTCCTCTGCCCTTTGGAAGGCATTAGCAAACCTCTAGCTCCTTTGGTATAAAGTCCATATTCCCAAAACTGTCCAGGCTAAGCTAGACGAGACCAGAAAATGTTCTCACTTTGCCCACATAGCAGAGGAAAACTTAGTCATGAGCCACCCTAAGCATTGATTCAGTTAATTATCCATCCATCCATCCATCCATCCATCTATCCATCCATCTATCCATCCATCCACCCACCCACCCACCCATCTACCCATCTATCATTTATTGCACTCCCACCATGTAGGAGTTCAAGTATTGAATTTGAAAATAGCTTCCCAATGAGAAACATCAACAAAGTCTTGACTTTTAGCTTTACCATATCCCTGGGTGTTGATTCTTTATTCATAGGGAGGGGCAGACAAAACTCTAAGGTTTGCCTAACTGTGGAATTTATGTTGCTCTTCTTTTTCCCATTCTAAGTAGTGGTGGTGGTGGTGTGTGCCGACCAGTCGATACAACTCATAGGGCCCCTAAAGGACAGAGTAGAACTGTCCCACGGGGTTTTCTAGGCTGAAATCTTAAAGGGAGCAGATAGCCAGGTTTTTTCTCCCTTGGAGCAGCTGATAGGTTTGAACCACTGACCTTTCCGTTAGCAGCAAAGGGCTCAGCCATTACACCACCAGCTCCCTTTTCTAAGTAGTAGAGCTAGAGAAATGAAGCAAGAAGAATTGAATGTAAAAGAGAATCTGCTTTTTCTTGGACTCCGTTTTTAAAAATCCAGAGAGGAGTATTTGCCAATGAACCATTTGATAAGGCAGAAAGAATTCCAGTGGACCCAGGAAGATAGTACTTGTTTAAGAAAGAAAGAGTCTTGAAGGTCCCTTTCTCCTGCATAGAGGGTCCTGGCTTAATCCAGCACTACAGGCAATTAGCATTACTGCCACTGGGAAACTGTATCCTCAGGTGTCCAGAGGGCTCAGGCCATGGCCCTGTTGTTGTTCTTCCTTGGCAAAATTGCCTGTGTTCGAGGTTCAGGGGACTGAGAAACACAGACAGAGTTCAAGATCCTGGGACAAGTTCATAAAATGTGACTATCTGAAACTGAAATAAAGAGAAGTGACACAAAGTCGATAAAATAAACTACTCCTTCTTGGACTGTACACTCCGTAAGAACAGGGACTCCGCTGGTCTTCTTCACTGTTTTATACCCGGTGCCTAGCAATATGATATTTAATGTGCAATAAATATTTGTTTAATTAATATATCTCACTGTTGCAGTCTTCCCAGGAAGTATTTGTAGCACCAAAACTGCTAAGCAGTAGAAAGTACATTGGACTAGGAATAAAAAAGTCTAGGCTGATTTCTGGCATTTCTACTTACTAGTTGTAAGCATCAATTTTCACATCTTTAAAATGGGGTCAATAGCATCTACCTCACAGAGCTATTAGGAGGATTAACTGGAATCACTCACCGAAAAGTCCCTAACACAATGTCTGGCACAGTGGTATGTGCTTAGTAAACACGGAGTATGGTGACTAAAATTAGGGGGCTGCATAAAGCCTAGCAGGAGGCCTATGGTGACGCTGAAAAGGAAGGACTAATTTAAAATGCAATCAATGAGACAAAAGCTAAAATCCTGATAATTCCAGCCTGTCCTAAGGAAAAGTTATAATGGCAGAAACATTTGGTGACTGCTACAAAGACTATCTTAAAAAGGGAGTCAATAGTTTCTTTGGTAAACCTCAGTGCTAAGCTTATTTTCACGTGAACAAGACAACTTTCCTGAGTTATCGGCTGATGACTCATCAAAATTTACTTTTAAAGAGCTTGTTAAGAAAAATTATCCAAAATTTGGAAATAAGGCAAAGAGATTATTGTGTGCCGTTATTTCAAAGTCTTATGAGAGAATCTTCTAACAAGCTCACTTAAGGATCGTCTAATGTTATGAGGAACTATAATTTTATTTGATTTGCTACTTACTGTATTACTCAGGGCGCAGACTCTGTAACTTTGGATATTAACTTGCAGAAGATTGGTAAGTCGTATGTGCGTTCTATCTGGTCAATATGTACATGATTTCTGTTTATAGAAATGAAGGCACCAAAGGTTACAGTTTTATTGACCTATAGGACATTGACCATTTTGTATCTAACCTTGCAATCTAATTTCAGCCTTCTTTCTTTTGTTGGTTATAGAGCCTTTCTGACACTTCCTTTGAACCAGCATTACCATCCTGCTGGTTCCTTCAATAATGAGTTATCTTTGATAAACAATAGAAAGTTACACATTTTTTTTTTCAATCTCTTGCTGGCAGAGTTACGCTTAAATAAGATGTCTGATTATCCTGAAATAACAAGCAAAGCATCGTAAAATGCATTGATGTTGTGAATTTGCATTTTATTGATATTATACTTTTGTTTCTTTTTTTAAAATGTATTTTAGTTTTGCATCTTTTGTTGCTGTGAGTATAGGGCTACCATGCCATGTTTTGGAGGCAATAGTGGTTCAGTGGTAGAGTTCTCACCTTTCATTAAGGAGACTCAGGTAACATTCTCAGCCAGTGCACATCATGCTCAGCTACCACCATTAGCTAGTGGAGGCTTGCATGTTGCTATGATGCTGAACAGGTTTCAGCGGCACTTCCAGACTGTGGCAGACTAGGAAGAAAGGCCTGGTGATCTACTTCTGAAAATCAGCCAATGAAATTTCTATGGATCACAATGATCCAATCTGAAACTGATCGTGGGTGTTATGGATTGAATTGTGTCCCCTAAAAATGTGTGTCAACTTTGCTAGGCCATGTTTCCCAGTGCTGTGTGATTGTCCACACTTTTGCCATCTGATGTGATTTTCCTATGGGCTGTAAATCCTACCTCTATGATGTTAATGAGGCAGAATTAGCGGCAGTTATGTTAATGGTGCAGGACTCTATAAGATTAGGTTGTGTCTTAAATCAATCTTTTTTGAGATATAAAAGAAAGAAGCAAGCACAGAAACATGGGGACCTCATACCACCAAGGAACAAGAACCAGGAGAATAGCTCATCCTTTGGACCTGGGGTCCCTGGGCTGAGAAGCTCCTAGTCCAGGGGAAGACTGATAACAAGGACCTTTCCCCAAAGCTGACAGAGAGAGAAGGCCTTCCCCTGGAGCTGGCACCCTGAGTTTGGACTTCTAGCTTTCTAGATGGTGAGAAAATACATTTCTCTTTGTTAAAGCTGTCCACTTGTGGTATTTCTGTTATAGCAGCACTAGATACCTAAGACAACGGAGACGGGGCAGGACCAGGCAGCATTTCATTCCGTTATGCACGGGGTCATCATAAGTCAAAAGCCAACTAGATAGCACTAACAACAACAGCATGCCATGTTTTATTTATGTACTTATTTAAGTAAGATGGAGTCCCCGGGTGGTACAAATGATTATGCACTGGGCTACTAGCTGAAAGACTGGCCTTTTGAACCCACCCAGAGGCCCCTTGGGATACAGGCCTGGTGATCTGCCTTTGAAAGGTCACAGTCTTGAAAACCCTATGGAGCAGTTCTCCTCCGCACACATGGGGTTGCCAGGAGTCAGAATCAGCTCAAGGGCAGCTAACAACAACATTTAACTAACATAGTAAAAATAATTATACTGGGAGTCTCTAATAAATTTTTTTCTTGTCCTAAGGCACCCTGGAATCCTGTGGCCTGGCAGTTCCTCAGCTGGAGTTGTTCCAGAACCCCAAACTCATCTTCAGGACTCTTGTGTACCTTTCCTGAGGATATCTGAGAGATGACTTTGCATTCTAGGGTGAGGCTCTGGCACAGGACCAGGACAACTGCTTCCCTATCCTTATCCACCAAATGGTGCTCTCAGTCTCAGTCAGACTTTTCCGTGGGGATAAAGTAGAATCCAACCTCCCCTGGTACAAAGGCTGAGCTCCCCACTGTCTGGGGGCTGCTGCCAGGGACCAACTGTTTGTTCCCGTGTATTTCCACTATCAGATAAAAGAAAACCTCATTATACTGCTCCATCCTTAGGAGCTGCCACACAATGCATACAGCTGACACAGTTGCCTAATGTAGCAATTCTAAACACTCCAGATTATTTTGCACAAAGTGTTTAATTAGAGTCAGGGAAACTGCAAATTATTGTTTGTATATCAAAAACCACTAACTGTGAAAGTTCTAAAAATACTCAAATGTTTAGTGCCCTAGTCCTACATCTGAGATTTTAATCTGAAGTTTTGTGCTTGATATTTACTGAGCGAGTGGATGAATGAATGTTGCTGGTGTTGTTGTTAGTTGTCGTCGAGTTGGTTCCGACTCACAGCGACCCCATGTACAACAGAACGAAACACTGCCCGGTCCTGCGCCATCCTCACAATCATTATGTTCAAGCCCATTGTTGCAGCCACTGTGTCAACCCATCTCGTTGAGGGTCTTCCTCTTTTTTGCTGACCCTCTACTTTACCAAACATGATGTCCTTCTCCAGGGACTGATCCCTCCTGATAACATGTCCAAAATATTTGAGACTAAGTCTCGCCATCCTCACTTCCAAGGAACACTCTGGCTGTACTTCTTCCAAGACAGACTTGTTCGTTCTTCTGGCAGTCTATAGTATATTCAATATTCTTCACAAACACCGTAATTCAGAGGCATCAATTCTTCTTCAGTCTTCCTTATTCACTGTTCAGCTTTTGCCTGTACATGAGGCTATTGAAAATATCATGACTTGGGTCAGGTACACCTTAGTCCTCAAAGTGACACCAAAGAGAATGGACAGATGAAGGATTTTGACAAATTACAATTATTTTACTAGATGAGTTTCTAGGCTGCCAGTTAGGGTCAGTAGAAGCACTGTAAGGGGGCTATACTGCAGAGGGTTAAGAACTGATTTTGGGGTTCAAGTGCCTGCTCTCACCCTTGCAAGCTGGGTGAACCTGGGCTGTTAACTTTACTCTGAGCCTCTCAATTTTCCTCATCTGTAAAATGGTAATTGCTATAGGATTACATATAATGCATATAGCACTTGTAGAGCAGTATCTGACACATTGTAGCTCTCAATTAAATTGCACTTGCTATGTTATTTAGATCAGAGGCCCACAGATGTATTTTGCCTGGATGTTATAGTGTTTTAAAATATGAGTGGCCAATCGGTAAAAGTCAGGAAATTTCATTATTTTCGCTTTAGGCTCCTCTTGAAGAAAACAAAAGATCTGGCAGCACATGGTTTAAATTCCTTCATGGCAACCAACAGCTCTAGATGGGTGGCAGCTGTCCCTTGGGATGGGCAGGTATTGTCCCATTTGCTGCAGACCACACCCAGGCCCCTTTGTTCTTTACATTATCTGCCTGGCCCTTGAGGCTTCAGTCCCTGGTTTAGATCATCATCCTCTTGTTCTCCATTGAAATAACAGTTTCCAGAGGCCCTGGAGCCGGAGCTCCCACCTAATACGACCTGGAGCTTTAGGGGAGCCCATAAGGGCTTAAAGTTCAGCCTGATGAGATAGGAGTTCCAGGGCCTGGGAGGTCTTCACAGAGCATTGTCCCCCTTCTCATCTCTTCCTCAGCCCTGCAGAAGGGGCACGGCAGGCCTGGACACATCCCTTTGCATGACCCGCTGAGTGCGCAGGTAGCACGTCTTCCTGTGTCTCTGAGGTTGTTGCATCCTGCCCAGATGTTCTCAGTGGCTTAACAGCTTGTCGCACTGTGGCTGAGCACTGAACTAACTGATAATAAAACCCAGTTGCTACTGAGTCAATTCTGACTCACGGAGACCCCATGTGTGCCAGGGTAGAACTGTGCTCCATAGGGTTTTCAATGGCTGATTTTTCAGAAGTAGATCACCAGGCCTTTCTTCTGAGGAGCCTGTAGGTGGACTCGAACCTCCAACCTTTTGGTTTTGGTCAGCAGCTGAACATGTTAACCATTTGCACCACCCAGAGACTCTAACTGGTGATAGTTAACTCTGATATAGAACTCTAATATCGAGCTTCCACCCTATGCCAGCCGCTCGACGTGGGCTTTTTTGCTCAATCTTCCAGACCCCTTGAAGTAGGCAGCACAGTTCCACAATCTGAAATTTCAAAGCTCCAAAGACCAACTTCTTTTTGTAACAAAGTCTAACTCGAACTAACTTGAGGAAGTTTATAGTCTTTACTTACTCCACTTTATGTAAATACTCTCACATTTTGCTGCAGAAAATACTAATGTGTTTGATTCCAGTGTACTGCCCCAGATACCACTGGAGGTATGTTATCCACATCCTCAACGTTCTAAAGATGGAAAAACCTGCCTCCAAGGGGGTTTCTGATAAGGTACCGAGAACCTGTATTAGTCCCTTAACACGGACGAGGAAACTGAATCCTTGAGAGATTAGAAAATCACAATACAGCACTCAACTAAGTGCTTAACGGTAATGCTATGTTACTTCCTGACTAACCGTCAGACAGTCCTTTCTGGTGACCTTGGGCAAGTCATGTCCCCTCTCTGGACCTCAGTTACCTGTCTGTGAAGTGAAGGGTGGCACTACTTGCTATGTGCCCTACACTTTCTAGGCTTTAGGCCATTTCATTCTCTCTGTACAATCCTATAACATGGGTGTTACTGTCTCCATTTTGCTAAAGAGGAAACTGAAACTCAAAGGACTTAAACAAGCTGTCCAAGGTCACCCAGCCAGCACAGGGGTCTGCATTTGAACCAGGTCAGTCTGCCTTTAGAGTCACACACCTTTTCATGGAGTTCAAGGGGTCTTGTAATTCTAAAAGGGTTTCCTCTCTGGCCCTGGTGGTGCAATGGTTAAGCACTGGGCTGCTAACCAAAAGGTCAGTGGTTCAAACCCACCAGCTGCTCTGAGGGAGAAAAGACCTGGCAATCTGCTTCTGTAAAGATTACAGCCTCGGAAACCATATAGGCAGTTCTACTCTGGCCTATAGGGTCACTGTGAGTCCGAATCGACTCAACGGCACGACAACATACCACTACCAGTTTTCTTCACTGAAAACTGCCTGGCCTATTTTTTCTCTCAGTTCTTACATTCCAGCAGCCGGTGGCATGACAGAGAGGCCAGAAAAGCTTTGAAAATGGTGTTTACTCTCCCCTACTTCCCATGCATAAGGGGAGAGTTCCAGCCATTCAAAAATGTCCACTTTCAAGGCTATTGCAGACATTTTCTAGGACTTCAGCTCGGTAGTCTGTCTCTCCGTCTTCCTGCTGTAAAGATTTCTGCAAGTAGGTGCAACATTTCTTTAAGGGCTTTTAGCTCCAATAGGTCTGAGCCTAACAGACCTGTTCTACAGCTCCTGTTAATGAGGTCTGTCCCTCCCCCTTCCTTCTGTCTCTCCAGATAAATTGTTCCTCCTCTCACTCAGGGGACCCAAGAGAAATCACAAGAGCTTCTAGGTTACCCAAGTTTGGGAACCTCACTGAAAAGAGAGTTGAGGACCTGGCTGAAGGGGCTGTTATCTTCTAGCCAGCTCAAGTGACCAAGGCAGGTGTGGGCCATTCTCATAATGCCATGCTTTTCAACCCAATTGCTGGGAGAAAATGTCTCTTAGTAAGAAATACAGTGGTTTGGGAAGTCAGCCGCCTGTAACTGTGGGTACTGATGGATTCACTCTCCACCAATCAAGAGAGGTTACTTGGAGGAAGAGGTGAAAACACTGGTGTCTGCTATTTCTCTTCCCATTCTTTAACCCTCTGATTTTGGGCAGGGCACTTGAATTCACCAAAACTCAGTTTTATTGTCTAGGAAAGGGGATAATAACCTCCAGTTCTGCCTATCTCAAAGGACTACAGGGAGAATCACAGTAGTAATGGATGTGACAACCTTTACAAACATCATATACAATTATCGTGTAAGCTTGAGGGTAGTGGGTGAGTTATGGCTAAGGATGAGGAAGAAAAGCTGCAGGAAGTTAACTCTACAAAGAGATGAGATCAAAAGTTCAGCAGATTGAACTCCAACAGACCTTGACAGATGATCCTGAGCTTACATATATATTCCCAACACATATTCCCCTTTCCTGCTTCAAGATGATTATAAATTGCCAAGCTTTAAAAATGCCTGGGAAATTTTGTTTCTGTGTATCATTTACTCTGAGTTTGTTTTATGCCTTAAGATTGTGGCCAGCATAAGGAATGCAACAGAAGTAAAAATCAAGAGAAACAATAGATAGCAGAAATAAAACTGCACCCATTTCTCATAGTGAAGTTATTAGAGACAGATTATAAAACAAGATTACTTATTATATGCAATGGTTAAGGTTATGTGTCAACTTGACTCGGTCATGATTCTCAGTGGTTTGGCACATATTATGTAATCATCCTCCCTTTTATGACCTGATGTGCGTAGCCAATCAGTTGAAAGGGGAGTTTCCTTGGGGATGTGGCCTGCATCCAATATATATGGATGTTCTGGCAAAGTTTGCCCTTTCTCAGTCCTGCATCTGACTCGTCATCCTCTGACCTCCAGGTCTTGGGATGTGAGCCAGCAGCCTGCCATCTCACCTGCTGATTTTGGGTTTGTCAGTCCCTATGATCACGTGTCAGGAGAAGCCTCCAGCATGATACCTGACCCATGGATTTAGGACTTGCCAGCCTCCACAACTGCGTAAGCCATTTCCTTGAAATAAATCTCTCTATATACAAACTAACAGATGAGTATGTTAGTTTCCAGACTGATGGAAATCAAACCATGTATTTCATTGGGCAAATCTGCTGCAAAACACCACTTTAAAGTGTTAAAAAGAAAAGATGTCACTTTGAGGACTAAAGTGAGCCTGACCCAAGAAATGGCATTTCAGTCACCTCACATGCTTTGGAAAGCTGAGTGATGAATAAGGAAGACTGAAGAAGAATCAATGCCTTTGAATTATGGTGTTGGTGAAGAATAGTGAATATACAATGGACTGCCAAAAGAACAAACGAATCTGTCTTGGAAGTAGTACAGCCAGAATGCTCCTTAGAGGTAAGGATGGAGAGACTTCATCTCATGTACTTTGGACAGATTATCAGGAGGGACCAGTCCCTGGAAAAGGATTTCATGCTTGGTAAAGTAGAGGGTCAGTGAAAAAGAGGAAGACCTTCAATAAGATGGATTGACACAGTGGCTGTAACAATGGGCTCAAACATAGCAGCAATTGTGAGGATGGTGCAGAACAAGACAGTGTTTCGTTCTGTTGTACGTGGGGTCGCTGTGAGTCGGAACTAACTCAATGACACCTAACAACAGCAACAACCACATATATATACATATATTTCTATCTATATATATGCTTCACTGGTTTTGCTTCTCTAGAGAACCCAGCCTAAGACATTTGGTACCAAGAGTGGTGTGCTACTCTAACATACCTAAAATGTGGAAGTAGTCTTGGAATTGGGTAGATGCTGGAAGAGTTTTAAGGTGCCTAATAGTAAAAGCCTAGATTGCCTTGAGGACACTGTTGGTAGAATTATGGACAGCAAAGGCAATTTTGGTGAAGGCTCAGAAGGAAGTGAGGAAGCTATAGAGAAAGCCTCTATCATCTTAGAGAATACACATGGCGCCAGCAACAGAATGTTGCTAGAACGGAGGACATTAAATGTGCTTCTGGTGAGGCTTTAAAAGAAAATGATGAACATGCAATTGGACAATGGAAAAGGGACAATGCTTTTTATGCAGTGGCAAAGAATTTGTCTGAATTATGTTCATATGTTTGGTGGAAGGTAGAACTTGTAAGTGATGAACATGGATATCTGGCTGAGATTTCTAAGCAATATTTCAAAGGAGTCATGTGGTTTCTCTTTGCCACTTATAGTAAAATGCCAGAGGAAAGAGATGGACTTAAAAATAAACTGTGCAAAATGAAAACAAAACAAAACTTAAAGATTTGGAAAATTCTGTTGTACAAACTAAGGACACTTGTCCTAGAATTTTCACCAAGGACATGGCTACACAATCTTTTGTTAAAGAGATTAATCCTGTGACTGATGTATCTAACCAACTACCATAGCAGAAAACCCATCAGATAGACTGCAGGGGATAGAGAAAGAATGAGAAGAAAGAACGCTGTCTGCCTCTTGGAATTCTACAGGCAGAAAACAGGAAAAAGGAGCTACAGCTGTTGTCCTCCAAGAAAAGAAAAGGACCATCCTTGGAGCAGCTCAGAGATCAGCAGAACTTTTGGAAGGAGCACAGGAAGCAGGGCCCTCTCAGTTTCAAAGGCTGGTGCCACAGCCTCCTAGGTTTCAAAAAGTTGAATCTTAGCCAACTCTGTTCTGAAGTGTGGGGCTGCTGTTAAGGTGTGCCAGAGGGATGAAGCCACCACCCAAAGCTGAGGGGGAAGGGCTGCCTTGCCCAAGGGGCAGAAGAACAGGGCCTGCTGGGGCTGAGTGAGTAGGGTTGCCACTCGGATGAACTAGAAGAATGGGGCTGCCCAAAGCCGAGGGAGCAGAGTTGCTGTCCCAGTGGGCCTGGAAGGCGGAGCTGAAGCCCAGGGCTGAGGGGCCTCCGCCCAGAATCCAGAGAGTGTCAGCGACACCCAGAGTCCGGAAGGTGTCATTGACACCCAGAGTCCAGAAGGCAGGCCCATACCCCGGAGGGTCTCAGAGAACAGAGAATTATTTTCAAGGTTTGAGAGCTAATGTAAATTGTTCTGCTAGGTTTTGGACTTGCTGAGTGCCTGTTAACTCTTCTTTCCCTCCAGTTTCTCATGGTTGTAATGGAAATGTCTACCTCATGCCTGTTCTACAATTATACCTTGGAAACAGATAACTTGTAGTCTGGATTTCACAGGTTCACAGATGAAGAGGAATTTTGCCCCAGGATGGAATATGACTAAAGTTTCACACATATTTGATTTAGATAATTCAGAAGATGAGATTTTGGACTTGGAGTTGATTTAAGACTTCTGGGGTGATGAGATGGGTGACTGTGTTTTACACGTTCCAAGGACATGAATTTTGGGGGGCCAAAAGGTGGAATGTTATGAACTGAATTGTGCCCCTCAAAAATATGTGTTGTAAATCCTAACCTCTATGCCTGTGGTTTTAATCCTATTTGAGAATGGGTTGTCTTTGTTATGGAAATGAGGCATGATTTGTGTAGGGTGTATCTTGAGTCAATCTCTTTAGAAATATAAAAGAGATAAACAAGCAAGCTAAGAAACAGAGATGGGGGAAGATTGATACCAAGCCACATGGAGATTTACAAGGAGCCAGGAAACAAGCTGAAGAGACAAGGATTTTGCCCCAGGGCCAACAGAGAGAGAAAGCCTTCCCCTAGAGCCAGTGTCCTGAATTCAGACTTCTAGCATCTTAAGCTAGGAGAGTATAAACTTCTGTTTGTCAAAGCCACCCACTTGTGGTGTTTCTGCTATAGCGGCACTAGATAACTAAGGTATTATATAAACTACAAACTTGAACATATTTGCAGGAAATAAGAAACTCTCAAAAATATCATAGCAGATGTGAAAAAGAACCAAAGAGAACTTCCAGAAACAGAACATAGTAAGAACTGAAATTATACACACTGAAGTTTCATAGACAAGTTTAGGGAACTACTCTAGTTGGGAGAAGGTGAAGGCAAGGCCTGCAGTGGAAAGGGACGCTAGGCGTGGTATAATTGGAGCTGTGCATGACGGGGGAAGGGAAATATAAAAAAGCTCAGGAAACTGGAGTTCCTAGACCTTCAGAAATCTCAAAGGTGCTGACTCTTTGACAATAATCTTAGTATCAGCATCAGCTGAGCTCCAGCTCTTTAGGCAGCAGAAGCCAGAAATTCTCTGAGAGAAAGGGATGGGAGAGGGAGACACCACGAGCTCTTAACCAAATCTTTCAGAAGTAGGGTGCTGTCTGTATATCATAAATTCCGACTATGATCCAGAACAAGAAAGGATAATTAGCAAACCCAAGAATTATTCCTGAAAATCAGCTCTAGCTAAATGAAGGCTGTTTGTGTTTTCCAATTTCATAGTCTTAAAATTGAAGCCAGGAATCCGGGTTCATGAAATCTTTTCAGGAGGTAAGACTGCTTATCAAGGTGAAAAGTCATAAGGGACTAGTGAAAATACATATTAAAGCCCAGAATCATACAACTTGGCACTTGGAAGAAACCACAGAGTTACTGTAGTGAAATCCCCCTTTTTATAGAAGGAACTGAGCCTTAGAGAGAGGAAGCATGGCAAACACAGAACACAGGGGACCTCCTAACTCCTACTTTGAGACTAAAGCAATACAACCAACCAGATCAGTCTCCCTTGGGTCAGCTTCCCCAAAAAACAAACAATGTGGATGGAGCTGTGAATCTTGGTTCATATGGTGAATGGATCGCAAAACAAAACATGACAGTGATAAGGACTGGTTTGAGTAGAGGGTAACGGAGCCTGCCAGGAAAGGCTTGGAGGAGATGAGCTTTGAAGCAGGTCCTAAACGTAGTGGCCACAGACACTACGTAAGGAGGGAAAAGGTGCTTCAGGCAGAGGAAAATGCTATAAGCAAAGGCCAGGAGGTGGGGGAGCATGCAGATTGGCTTAGTTCGTTCATCTTTTCAATAAGCGTTTCCTGAGGGCTGTCAGAAGAGACTTGGAAACTTGCGTTTGAATGTAGAGTAGCTAAAGTGAGTGGAAGAAATAATGAAGTAAAAGAGCTGAACAGAAGATTTCAAAGGGTAGCTGGAGAAAACAAAGTTTATAATGAAATGTGCAAAGACTTGGTGTTAGAAAACCAAAAGGGAAGAACGTGCTGGTCATTTTTCTAACTGAAAGAACTGAAGAAAAAAATTCAAGTCTCAAGTTACAATTTTGAAGGATTCTATGAGCAAAATATTGAACGACTCAGGAAGCATCAAAAGAAAATGGAAGGAATACACAGAGTCACTGTATCAACGTTCAACCATTTCAGGATATAGCATATGATCAAAAACCGATGATACTGAAGGAAAATGTTCAAGCTGCATTGAAGGTATTGTCGAAAAACAAGGTCCCAGGAACTGATGAAATTCCAGTTGAGATGTTTCAACAAACAGATGCAGCACTGAAAGTGCTCACTCTTCTATGCCAAGAAATTTGGAAGACAGTTACCTGGCCAACCCACTGGAAGAGATCCATATTTGTGCCCATTCCAAAGAAAGGTGATCCAACAGAATGTGGAAATTATCGAACAATATCCTTAATATCACACACAAGTAAAATTTTGCTGAAGATCATTCAAAATGGGTTGCAGTAGCACATTCCCAGGGAACTGCCAGAAAGTCAAGCTGGATTCAGAAAAGGATGTGGAATGAGCGATATCATTGCTGATGTCAGATGGATATTGGCTGAAAGCAGAGAATACCAGAAAGATGTATGCCTGTGTTTTATTGACTATGCAAAGGCATTCAACTGTGTGGATCATAACAAATTATGGATAACATTACGAAGAATGAGAATTCCAGAACACTTTAATTGTGCTCATGTGGAACCTGTACATAGACCAAGGTGTAGTCATTCAAACAGAACAAGGGGATACTGTGTTGTAAAATCAGGAAAGATGTGCGTCAGTGTTTATCCTTTCACCATACTTACTCAGTCTGTATGCTGAGCAAATAATCTGAGAAACTGGAGAAGAATGTGGCATCAGGATTGGAGGAAGACTCATTAGCCACCTGCGATATGCAGATGACACAACCTTGATTGCTGAAAGCCAAGAGGACTTGAAGAACTTACTGATGAAGATCCTTCAGTAACCCTTCAGTATGGATTACACCTCAACATAAAGAAAACAAAAATTCTCACAAGCAACATCATGATAAGCGGAGAAAAGATTGAAGTTGTCAAGGATTTCATTTTACTTGGATCCACAATCAACGCCCATGGAAGTAGCAGTCAAGAAATCAAAAGATGAATTGCACTGGGAAAATCTGCTGCAAAAGACCTCTTTAAAGTGTTAAAAAGCAAAGATGTCATTTTGAGGACAAAGGTGAGCCTGACTCAAGCCATGGTATTTTCCATAGCCTCGCATGCAAAAGCTGGACAATGAATAAGGAAGACCGAAGAAGAATTGATACCTTTGAAATGGTGTTGGCAAAGAATATTGAATATAACATGGACTGCCAGAAGAAGGAACAAATCTGTCTTGGAAGAAATACAGCCAGAATGCTCCTTGGAAGCGAGGATGGTGAGACTTCATTTCATGTACTTTGGACATGTTATCATGTTATAACTGGTCGCTGGAGAAGGACTTCATGCTTGGTAAAGCAGAGCATCCGTGAAAGAGAGGAAGACTCTCAACAAGATGTATTGACACAGTGGCTACAATGCACTCAAACATAACAATGATTGTGAGGATGGTGAAGGACGGGGCAGTGTTTCATTCTGGTGTACATAGGGTTGCTATGAGCCGGAAACAACCTGAGGGCACCTAACAACAAGAGGTCTGGTCCTGTGTTGGGCACAGCACAGGCAAACCTGAAGTGGTTCCCGATCTCGTGGAGCTTATACCTCAGTGTGCTGCAGAGGAGGGAGGAAGTCGGGAAGAGAGTAGGAGTTCAAATGTCAGGCTGTCGAAAATTTTTCATTCGTTCCTCAGGAAGAAGAAGAAATCAGCAGGTGGGTGGGGAGAATAGTAAGGGCAGCAGCCTCTCCTGTGGGGAGAGTTGTCCGGAAGTGGGATGCATCAGTGCTGTAGCCCTAGATGGAGGAACCATGAGGCTCTGCCCCCGTGTCCCGCTCCATGCCTTACTGCAAGATAACGATAAGGACCGAAGATATGGATGCCTAAGCACCAAGCTCCTGGTATTACGCAGGTAGTAGTAGCTATCATTACTGCTCCTGTGGGAACCCCCTGCCTTCCTCTCAGGACTCTGCCTCTCAAGACATCCAGGGTGCTAACTCCACTCAATGGGGAAAGAATAGTCCTTCAATAAACAGTGCCGGGACCAGTGGACATCCACATGTAAAAGAATGAACTTGGACACGTATCTCACACCATATACGAAAATTAACTTGAAATGGATCAAGAACCTACACGACAACCATAAAATTCTTACCAGAGGTAGGAGGGAGGGGGAAAGAGGGAGTCTTTGCTGGGGAGGCACTGAGCTTCTGTTAAGGCTGATGGAAAAATTTGGAAATGGATAGTCGTGATGTTGAACGACCTGATGAACATGATTAATGTCACTGAATTGTACAGGTTAAAAAAATGTTGAAATGGCAAATATTTTGTTATGTATATATCTACCACAATAAAAAACAAAACAAACAAACAGAAAACAATACTACGCTGGGAACAGTGGATATTTCAGGGTGTTGGGATCATGGGTGCTTCTGTTTTCTTTATACTGTTGTGTGCTTTCCAAGTTTTCTTCTTTAAATATGCACTACTTTTTCAATCAGAAAAAAAGAACAATTTTTATAAAGTATTTAGTTGAACTACTGATACTAGCCACAGGTATCAAACGTACTGATATGGAAATATGTCCACAATATATTTTTGAGTGGAGAATAATAGCAAGCTACAGGACAAAACATATAATATGATCTCATTGTTGTAAAAAAAAAAAACCCTGCATAAGTATTTGAATATATATATTATCTTTATATATATATGTATTATATTATATATCTTTATACATACAATATATGTATTATATTATATATATATTTATCTTTATATGTATAGTTGTCAGTTGCCATTGGGTTGATTCCAACTCATGGTGACCCCATGTGCGCAGAGTAGAACTGCTCCATGTGGTTTCCTTGTCTGTAATCTTTTGAAAGCTGATTGCATGGCCCGTCTTTCGAGGTGTCTCTAGCCTCTGGGTGGGTTTGAATCACCCACATTTGAGCTAATAGTTGAGCGCTTAACCTTGTGTCACCCAGAGATTCATATATATATATGAATAAAACATACATACTTTTAAAACCAAACCTGTTGCCGTAGAGTCCATTCTTACTCATAGTGACCCTGTAGGACAGAGTAGAACTACCTCACAGAGTTTGCTAGGAGCGGCTGGTGGATTCAAACTGGGCGCCTTTATTTTTATACTCTTCTGTAATGTTTGAATGTTTACAACAAGCATATGTGTTTCTTTTGCAATTTCTAAGCCAAAAATTACATAGATACTAGGTATCATTTACTGGCGTTCTGCCAGAACCATTGTGGTGTTACGCGCTGGGTACTGTGGTAAGGGCATTCTTTCTCGCTCCTAGTGGCTTCCGCTTTGTTTTCCTACTTTTGTTCTTTGGGGCAACAGGGAACAAAGTCACTTCGTACCCTACTATGACCCTTCAACTGCTTCAAGTCTGTCCATCCCACGCAGTCTCCTCTTCAGATCGAACAGCCTCAGCGCTCGGACCTTCCTTTCAGAGTCGTGGGTCTACACCTTTTCCAGCCACGGTCAGGCTGCCGCCTCTAAGGCGCGCCCGCGGAAACCAGAGGGCAGGTCATTGTGGCCGGCCTGGCTTCCTCTGCTGGAGAAGTCTGTGATGGAGATGGGCGAAGGGGGCCGCGGGGGGCCGAG
>NW_004443943.1:20154076-20199190 GCF_000243295.1 Trichechus manatus latirostris
GAAAACTCTATGGAGCTCAATCCTGATCTGTAACGCATGGGGTCACTATGAGTCGGAATTGACTTGTCGGCAATGGCTTTTACTTGCTGTGAGAACTTGTGAATGTAATTAATTTCCTCCTCATCTGTAAAATGGCGGATAATAGTTCTTCCCTCATAGGGTTGTTGTGAGGGTTCAGTGAGTTAATTCATGGACGTCATTAGACTAGGGCCAGGCACGCCGAGAGCGCTTTGCGCGCGTTAGCTGGTGTTATTATTGTGCAGACTGAGTAGGAAGAATTTCAGCCTTTGATGCCCAAGAAAGTCTCCAGATCCAGAATCTTTGTGTTTTAAAATGTGTAAGAGAGAGAGAAAGTGTGTGTGTGTGTTAGAAAGAGAGAGAGGATGATGACTTCACGTCTTAAGAAAAAATGGTGATTAAATCTAGAGGCTGGGAAATTAACACGGTGAAAATTAAACAGCAACAATAACAATAAAAGCTCTTATTTCTCCCCTGTCTACCACATGCCAGGGGCTGCCCCTGCCTTTCACATGCCTTAACTCATTTAATGTCCACAACAAAGCCTTGGGGGCAGGCATTATCACTCTCAGAGTACAAATGAGGAAACTGAGACTGGTGGACTTGTAAAAGGAGAACGGTGAAAGTAAGATCAACTCAGTCCTTTGAGTTTATCATTTATGCCTGCCAGGTACTACAATAGCCATCGTGTGTTTAGGTGCAAATCAGTGCTCTACGTTTTATTTGATTCCACATTGTTCTCTGTGCGTGGCCCCTGAGCATGGCCATGCAAATGACCTTTCTGTTAAAACAAATATAGTGAAACCTGTAAGCACCGGAACTTGAAGGGACTGCCTTATTTTTCTGGGTCTTGCAAGTTTTTCGCCTTTGACAGGGTGCAACCTTACCACTTTCCTGTTGCTTGTTTCAGGTGAGAATATTTGTGTTTTCTGATTTACGCAGGTTCCGGCTTTCACAGGCTTTGCCGTACAAATAAAGATGTTGAAAGAGGAATTACTGATTTCCAGCCTCATCAATGTCTCCTTTATTGATGCATTCCACAGTAGGTGATTTTCAGACAGTCATTGAGGCTGATTCTTTCTGGGGTAAAAGATCATTTTATTTCTCAAATGGGTGACGATTGCATGAGAAACTCCATTTGACCTTTCTTTCAATGTCTGTCTGTCCCAGAGCCATCACCTGAGTACTACCCTCAGCTTTTTGCGCCTTCAGCCAGCCTCCTGCCATCAATCAGATTGCTATGGCAGACCCCCTAATCTGCAGCCCTTACTATGCTGTTGTTGTGTGCTGTGGAGTCGATTTTGACGTATAGTCACCCCATGTGACAAAGAGTAAAACTGCCCCATAGGGTTTCCTAGGCTATAATCTTTATGGAAGCATATTGCCAAGTCTTTCTCCCTCAGAGCCCCTTTTGGATTCGAACTGCCAACCTTCTGTTAGCAGCCGAGTGCTTAACCATTGCACCACCAGGGCTCCTGCTCTCTTCGAAATGAGCAGATCACCAGCCTTGAGAGAACAGTACATAAAGCCAGACCTGACAAGGGCCAGAGGAGACTCGATCCTATAGCAGAAAGAGTGGGGACTTTGTGACAACTGATTAAGAGGCATTCTTGTCTACTTTCTGAGTTCTCTGGGTTCTGGGTAGTGGGGGTTGCTAACTAACTAACTAACTAGCCAGTTGCTCTCAACCAACCCCAACTCACGGTGACCCCATGTGTGTCAGAGCAGAACTGTGCTCCACAGGGTTTTCAATGGCTGGTTTTTAGGAGTAGAACTCCAGGCCTTTTTTCCGAGGTGCTGCTGGGTGAACGTAATCCTTTAACCTTTGGGTTAGCAGCTGAGCACATTAACTGTTTGCACCCCCCAGAGACTCAAGCCTAAACCCCATGGTGAGCTTTAACCATAGATCCAACGTCTCTGGCTATTAGGAGAACCAAGAGCCGTGAGGTGTTGGTAGGAGGTGACATAAATGAGTGCTTGGTGACATTAAAATGGTGTGTTTGGCCTCTTCCTGAAGGGCAGGAGGACAGCTGTCACCAGCACAGTGAGCTCCTCCTTCCCTGGCACCCCAGCATGGGACCTGGGCTTGGTGACCTCTGTATCTGGCTGCTTGCAGGAGGGTTAGCAGTGGTTTCTGTGGATGACTTGCATGGAAGAACTGGCTGTTGTTGTTGTTAGGTGCCGTCAAGTCAGTTCCGACTCATAGCAACCCTACGTACAACAGAACAAAACACTACCTGGTCCTGTGCCACCCTCACAATCATTGTTATGCTTGAGCTCATCGTTGCAGCCACTGGGTCAATCCATCTTGTTGAGGGTCTTCTTTTTCGCTGACCCTCTACTTTGTTAAGCAAGATGTCCTCCAGGGACTGATCCCTCCTGATAACATGCCCAAAGTATGTGAGACATAATCTCTCCATCCTTGCTTCCAAGGAGCATTCTGGCTAAGCTTCTTCCAGGACAGATTTATTCTTTCTTTTGACAGTCCACGATATATTCAATATTCTTCGCCAACACCACAATTCAAAGGCGTCAATTCTTTTTTGGTCTTCCTTATTCATCGTCCGGCTTTCACATGCATATGAGGCAATTGAAAACACCACAGCTTGGGTCAGGCGCACCTTAGTCTTCAAGGTGACATCTTTGCTTTTCAACTCTTTGAAGAGGTCTTTTGCGGCAGATTTGCCCAATGCAATGTGTCTTTTGATTTCTTGACTGCTGCTTCCATGGGTGTTGATTGTGGATCCAAGCAAAATGAAATCGTTGACAACTTCAGTCTTTTCTCCGTTTATCATGCTGTTGCTTATTGGTCCAGTTGTGAGGATTTTTGTTTCCTTTATGTTGAGGTATAATCCATACCAAAGCCTGTACTCTTTGATCTTCATCAGTAAATGCTTCAAGTTCTGGCTAGGGAAGTGCAAAAACAATAAGGACGATCCTAAGCAAATGCACAACGCAAAGTTCCAGTGACGGATGTTCTGCTGAAAATAAATCAGAGGAAAGATGATTCAATGAGCTGGAGCGGGACCATTGTAAGTTCCGCCTAGTTACCCTGGTTGGTTCGTTCTGTGAAATGTATCTGTTCACGTCCTGGCCTGTTATTCTATTGAGTATGTGTAGATATTGCTGATTGGTGCGAACTATCGGTAAAACAAAGAAATTAGCCTTGTATTCGCATAGGTCGGAAACATTTTTTTCCTCTAGTGTTCTTTATCTTAATTCCTTGGTAGCATTTATTTCTGCCATACAGGAAGAAATACATTTTTATGTAGTCAAATTTATCAATTGTTTCTTTTTGGCTTCAGGGTTTTATGACCTGCCTAGAAAGTTCTTCTCCACTCATAGATTACAAATTTACACGTTTTCTTTGAGACATTTTGTGGTTTCATTTTAAAAATCTCAATCTTTGATCCAACTACAGTTTATTTTCGTATTAGGATTGAGGAAGGGGTCTAGCTTTATTACCTTTTCCAACTGATTATAAGTGGTCCACAAATGATTTCCTGAATGATCTCTCTTTTTCCTCACTAAACTGAAATGTCACTATTATCAAAGCTCGATTTCTACATGCGTTTCAGTCTATCTCTGGTCCCCGATATTCTGTTCCATTGTGGGCCTATTTTTTTTTCTCCACTATGAATTGTTTTAATTATTGTTGTTTCATAATGTATTTTCATGGCTAGTAAGAGTAGTCCTTCCTCATTCTTCTTCTTCTCTGGAATTTTCCTAGCTATTTTCACATGTTTAATTCTTTTTCCAAATAAATTTTAATATCATTTTATCAAGCCCTTCCTCCCTCCCCCCACACAAATCCTGTTGGTATTTTCATTGGAAAATTGGTATTTTCATTGAGCATGCAGATTAATTTAGGGAGAACTGATGTGCAAAAGAAAGTCAAGTCTTCCCATTTACTGCAGTTTTCTTATATAAACTTTATTAGAACTTTAAAGTTTTTCTCATATAGGCCCTACAGTTTCCTTACTAAATTTATTCCTAGGAATTTTCTCTTTTTAGCTGCTATAGCAGCTTCTCATATTTTCTAACTGGCTGTGTGACTTTGGAGTCCCTGGGTGGTATAAACGGTTAATGTATTTGGCTGCGAAAAGAAAGTTTGGAGGTTGGAATAACCCAGAGGTGCCTCGGAAGAAAGGCCTGACAGCCTACTTCCAAAAAATCAGCCACTGAAAACTCTAAGGGAGCACAGTGCTACTCTGACACACATGGTGCCCCCATGAGTTGGTGTAAACTCCACCGTGACTGGTTTGCTTTGTGTGACTTAAGGCAAATCCCTCACCCTTTCTAGGCCTTTAACAAGGGAGCCTATCCACAAGGGCCCATCTTCTAAAGCTTGCTGAGGAATTTTTGAAGTTGTCGTTAACTATACGCAATATGTTGGTATTTTTAGGGGCAGCTTTGCCCTCATTGCATTTTCATGAGAAAGACCCAGGGTCAGCTCAGTTTCTCTGGTCACAGCTGTGCAAACAAATACCTGGTTCAACCTTAATTGGAGCCCTCTGAGTCCCCTGCCCCCTCCAGTGATTCGCCAAGACCTCAGCTGCTCCCCCGACTCTTCCTGCAGGCTGGATACCCCAGCATGATAGGCAGTAGATTTATTCCACACACACCCCAAAACCTTGTGGCCATCAAGTCAGTGACCCCATGTGCATCAGAGTAGAACTGTGCTCCATAGGGTTTTCAATGCCTGAGTTTTTGGAAGTAGATCACCAGGCCCTTCTTCCGAGGCGCCTCTAGGTGGTTTCAAACTGCCAATCTTTTGGTTAGCAGCCAAGCACACTGACTGTTTGCACCACCCAGGGACTCCAGTTCCACATCCAGCCCTCCTTATTGGGCCTCTAGCATGAGCCAGGCACTGTTTATATGACCAGGGTAGACAATGGCTTTGGATAGTTCAGGCCTCCAAGTGCAACTTACATTTCAAGGTTGATTCTGAGATCGTTTTGACCTCCATGTACCCTGAGCAAATGAATTAGACAAGGGCCTCTTCTCTGGGATGCAATGAAGACAAACAGCTGGGGCTTGTGGAGAGATGCTAGGGGTTATTTGGTGGTACTGGTGGGAGAGGATGCTCAGAGAGCTGAAGAATGTCAGGGCTGGCCAGCACAGCCCTGGTGGTGCAGTGGTTAAGGTGCTTGGCTACTAACTGAAAGGTCGGCAGTTTAAGCCCCCTTGCGGCTCCACGGGAGAAAGATGTGGCAGTCTGCTTCTGTAAGAATTATAGCCTTGGAGACTCTATGGGGGCAGTTCTGCTCTGTTCTATAGGGTCACTATCAGTTGGAATTGGCAACGAGCTTTTGGTTTGGCCAGTCCAGGGTCGCCAGTTCAACCTCCGACCCAGGTGGAATTTCTTCCACACTTTCTTGCAGGCCATGCACCCCACTGTGCTGACTGCTGGGTGACAGGCTTGCACTCCCGGCTAATTCCAGGGGAGACACATTTACACATTTACCGTTTAGCCTAATTGTTTCTTTCATTGAAAGCCAGCAGCTAGGCACAGGTTTCTTTCCCATGCAAAAGAGGCTTGAACTAGAAGAAATAACCCAAGGGTATAAAAAAAACAAGCGCTATGTTTAGCCTGGCTTTGGGGAAGGAAGGCTTTGTGTCTTGGTGTTCTTGCATCATAATGTATTTGAGTTAATTTGACTGGTGGGGGTGCTTAGTTACCCAAACACTTTAATAGGATTGAAGAAGGCTACTTTCAGGCCCTGCATGGATAAGAATGGACTGGCTAAGCCCTCTTTTCTTTAAGGAAATAGCCTCCACACTTGTGCAGGCCAAAATAATTAAGTAATTAGCAAAGGCATTTGTCAAAATGCCCAGTGGGGCTGACGAAAATGACAGCTTCGAGAAGGATGAAGAGCATGCAAATAGCATTTTCTCCAAGCTCTGGGCTGGGGTCAGGCCTGGAGCCTGAAAGGCAAACGCCTGCCTGGAACTCTGGGGTCCCAGCTCAACCTTTGGTGTTCAAGTTCACTTCCCTGTGGCAAAAGCCAAGCTCCTATTTCTAAGGAGGCGTTCTTGAAAGGCCTTTGGAACATCAAAGGGCTCTCAATACTCAGAAAGTAAGTGAAAAATAAGGGAGTCGTTTTACTTTTCAAAGGGTTGAAACCCTTAAGCAACCAAGTCCATGGCGGAAAAAGCATTTGTGGTTTACTGAAATTAAAAGACGGGAAATAGCTTGAGGTTATAAGGCAGCCATGCCATCAACAGTAAGCTTATTCTGTACCTACTGTGTGCCAGGCAAATTCCCAGGTTTTCTTTTAATTAATCAAAACTCAAAGAAATTAAATCATAGGGTTTATTCTGAGCAGTTATTCTATGTGCATATAGGGAGACCATTCTGATCCCCCAAAAAAGCCGATGATTCAAAGTAAGCTAGTTACAGTAAGACTTATAAAGAGAAGAGGAGGGAGAAGAATAGAAGATCAACCATTGGCTAATCATAACATGATTGATTGAACTCTGCCTTCCCGCTTTTACTGAAATCAACTGATATCCTGTTACTTTTGGCCTAAACCAAACCAAATCCTTTGCCTTTAAGTCCATTCCGACTCACAGCGACCCTATAGGACACAGCAGAACTGCCCCATAGGGTTTCCAAGGAGCGGCTGGTGGATTCGAACTGTCGACCTTTTGGTTAGCAGCAGAGCTCTTAACCACCGCACCACTTCTGTCCTGGCTACTAATAATTTGGGCCTCCACCCACCTGAAGCCAGGAGACTTCTTGAGATTTAAATTAGGAAAGGCTAGAGTCTTTTTCATTGAATCAGGAGGTAATGGTTAATTGACTATCTTTTTTAGCAGGATAAGACAAATTTACATTGCTGTACAGCAGTTTCTGGCAGGCTTTTGCAGTTTGGGTTGGCTTTTTATGTTTAATATTTGGTTTCCTGGATAAGAAAAGCCTTAAAGTCAAAGTAAGATGTCTGTTATTAATTTTCTTCTTCAACAGGCCCATAAGGTCCTTTGTCCTTAAGAAGATTACAGTGTTTGCTGCCGCTGCTGCTATCGAGTCAACCCTGACTCAAGGTGACCCCATGCACAACAGAATGAAGCGCTGCCTGGTCCTGCGCCATCCCCATGATCAGTTGCAAATCAGACCATTGTGATCTATAGGGCTTTCACTGGCTGGTTTTAGAAAGTAGATCACCAGGCCTTTCTTCCTCGTCTGTTGCAGTCTGGAAGCTCGGCTGAAACCTGTTTAGCATCATAGCAACACAAAAGCCTCCACTGACAGACTGGTGGTGGCTGAGCATGAGGTGCATTGGCTGGGAATAGAACCTGGGTCTCCTGAATGGAAGGCAAGAATTCTACCCCTGAGCCACCAATGCCTCATTGCTGCTGTAGGGTGGAGAAAAGGTTGATCAATCAGTGCTAACAGCACAAGATTGAAAGATGACACTAATAATGACCATTTATGGTCCCTTCTATGCCAGACACATGGCATCTCATTCAATGCCCACAAAAACCCTATCATGTTGGCATTTGTTTTCTTCCTTTGATGGATAGGAAACTGGTGCTTAGAGAAGTCAGGAAACTTAGAGTTGAGAAGCAATCTAAGAAGTGAAGAGCTCTGGAGTCAAAATGACCCGGATTTGACATCAGATTCTACTTATAGAGGTCAAAAGGAATAAGAACTGAGAAAAGATCATTTGATTTAGAAACTAAGAGTTGGTGACTGGAGAGTGGAGTTTCAGGAAGTGCAATAGTAGGTGAGATTAGGGCATGAAGACTGAGTCTTCCCAAAACAGCCTTGATGAGGGAAGTAAGGGAAGAAACCTTATCGATCAAGTTGGAGAAGTTTTCCAAGTGGGGGTGGGGGTGGGGGGTGAGGAATCTGAGCAGGTTGGTAGGTGCAAGAGTTCAAGGAGACTGAGAGCTTGAAGATGCCAGGAGGGAATATTTGAGAAAGACATGTCTTTCCTGGAAGAGGTGGCCCAGAGAGTGACGTGTCTTGGCTACGAAATCCCTCGGTGGTGCAAAATGTTAACGTGCTTGATTGCTAACTGAAAGGTTGGCAGATGGAGTCCACCCAGAGGCACCTCAGAAGAAAGAGCTGGCGATCTACTTCCAAAAAATTAGCTACTGAAAACCCTACGGAGTACGGTTCTACTCTGACACACTTGGGGTCACCATGAGTCAGAATCTACTCAGTGGCAACTGGTGGTGGTGGTGTAGTCTTGGTGAGGAAGGGATGGTAGTGGGGGGACTGTTCCTGACAAAGAGGAAAAAGGTAAGGGTGAGGTTTTGTAAAGTTATCATTTTTTTTTAAAATAATTTATTTTATTTTTGCTGTTGTTGAGACTATACACAGCAAAACATGTTGTTGTTGTTAGGTGCTGCTGAGTCGACTCCGACTCACAGTGAACCCACATACAACAGAACCAAATACTGCCTAGTCCTGTGCCATCCTCACAATCACTGCTATGTTTGAGCCCATTGTGCAACCACTGTGATAATTCATCTCGTTGAGGGTCTTCCCGTTTTTCGCTGACCCTCTACTTTACCAAGCATGATGTCCTTCTGCAGGGACTGGTCCCTCCTGAGAACATGTCCGGACTACATGAGACGAACACTCACCATCCTTACCTCTGAAGAGAAATCTGGCTGTACTTCTTCCAAGACAGATTTGTTTGTTCTTCTGGCACTCCATGATATATTCAATATTCTTTGCCAACACCATAATTCAAAGGTATGAATTCTTCCTCAGTCTTCCTTATTCATTGTCCAGTTTTCACACTCATATGAGGCAATTGAAAACACCATGGCTTGGGGCCAGGCACACCTTAGTCCTCCAAGTGACATCTTTGCTTTTTAACACTGTAAAGAGGTCTTTTGCAGCAGATTTCCCAATGCAATGCATTGTTTGGTTTCTTGACTGCTGCTTCCATGGGCGTGGATTGTGGATCCAAGTAAAATGAAATCCTTGATAACTTCAATCTTTTCTCCATTTATCACGATGTTGCTTATTGGTCCAGTTGGGAGGACTTTTGTTTTCTTTATATTGAGGTGTAATCTATACTGAAGGCTGTAGTCTTTGATCTTCATCAGTAAGAATTTCAAGTTCTCTTCACTTTCAGCAAGCAAGGTTGTGTCATCTGTATGTTACAGGTTGTTAATGAGTCTTCCTCCAATCCTGATGCTGCATTCTTCATCATATAGTCCAGCTTCTTGGACCATTTTCTCAGCATGCATATTGAATAAGTATGGTGAAAGGATACAACCCTGACACAGACCTTTCCTGACTTTAGACCACACAGTATTCCCCTTGTTCTGGTCGAATGACTGCTTCTTGGTGTATGTGCACGTTCCCTGTGAGCACAATTAAGTGTTCTGGAATTCTCACTCTTTGCAGTGTTATCCATAATTTGCCATGATCCACACAGTCAGATGCCTTTGCATAGTCAATAAAACACAGGTAAACATCTTTCAGCCAAGATCCATCTGACATCAGCAATGATGTCCCTTGTTTCACATCCTCTTCTGAATCCAGCTTGAATTTCTGGCAGTTCCCTGTCGATGTACTGCTGCAACCGCTTTTGAATTACCTTCAGCAAAATTTTACTTCTGTGTGATATTAACATTATTGTTTGATAATTTCTACATTGTGTTGCATCACCTTTCTTTGGAATGGACACAAATATGGATCTTTTCCAGTTGGTTGGCCAGGTAGCTGTCTTCCAAATTTCTTGGCATAGACGAACAAGCGCGTCCAGTGTTGCATCCGTTCGTTGAAACATCTCAATTGGTATTACGTCAATTCCTGGAGACTTATTTTCCGCCAGTGCCTTCAGTGCAGCTTGGACTCTTTTCTTTCAGTACCATCAGTTCTTGATCATATGCTACCTCCTGAAATGGCTGAATGTTGACCAGTTCTTTGTGGTACAGGACTCCGTGTATTCCTTCCATCTTCTTTAGATGCTTCCTGCATAATTTAATCTTTTCCCAGTAAAATCCTTCAATATTGTGACTCAAGGCTTGAATTTTTTTTTTTTTTTTTTCAGTTCTTTCAGCTTGAGAAATGCCAAGCATATTCTTCTCTTTTGGTTTTCTAACTCCAGGTCTTGCACATTTTGTTGTAATACTTTACTTTGTCATCTGGAGCTGCCCTTTGAAATCTTCTGTTGAGTTCTTTTACTTCATCATTTCTTCCTTTAGCTTTAGCTAGTCTACGTTCAAGAGCAAGTTTCAAAGTCACTTCTGACATCCATTTTGGTCTTCTTTTGTTCCTGTCGTTTTGATGACCTCTTGGTTTCTTCATGTTTGATGTCCTTGATGTCATCTCGCAACTCATCTCGTCTTCGATTATCATTCTTCAATGCACCGAATCTATTCTTGATATAGTCTCTAAATTTAGGTAGGATATGCTCAAGGTCGTACTTTTGCTCTTGCAGACTTGTTTTAATTTTCTTCAGGTTCAGCTTGAACTTGCATACGAGCAATTGATGGTTTGTTCTGCAGTCATCCACTGGCCTTGTTCTGACTGATGAGATTGAGTTTTTCCATCGTCTCTTTCCACAGATATAGTTGATTTGATTCCTGTGAATTCCATCCAGTGAGGTCCAAGTGGATAGTTGCCGTTTACGTTGCTGAAAAAAGATATTTGCAAAGACGAAGCCATTGGTCTAGCAAAATTCTATCATGCGATCTCCAGTGTCGTTTCTATCACCAAGGCCGTATTTTCCAACCACTGATCCTTCTTCTTTGTTTCCAACTTTCACATTCCAATCACCAGTAATTATCAATGCATTTTGTTTGCATGTTTGATCAATTTCAGATTGCAGAAGTTGGTAAAAATCTTCAATTTCCTCATCTTTGGCTCTAGTGGTCGGTGCGTAAATTTGAATGATAGTTGTATTAACTGGTCTTCCTTGTAGGCATTTGGATATTATCCTATCACTGACAGCACTGGATTTCAGGCTAGATCTTGAAATGTTGTTTTTGATGATGACATCGTTCCTCTTCAATTTGTCATTCCCGGCATAGTAGTCCACATGATTGTCCTATTCAAAATGGCCAATACTAGTCCATTTCAGCTCACTCAATGAGTCAGAATCAACTCAAAAGCAACTGGTGGTGGTGGTGTAGTCTTGGTGAGGAAGGTAGGGTGGTGGTGGGACTCTTCCTGAGAAAGAGGAAAAAGGTAAGGGAGAGGTTTTGTAAACTTATTACGGTTTTTAAATAATTTATCTTATTTTATTGTTGCTGTTGAGAGCATACACTAATTCAGCAGTTTCTACAGGTACAATTCAGTGACATTGATTACATTCTTTGAGTTGTACAACTATTCTCATCCTCCTTTTCCTAGTTGTTCCTCCCCCATTATCATAAACTCACTGCCCCTTAAGTTTCCTATCTAATCTTTGGAGTTGCTGTTGTCAATTTAATCCCATATAGATAGACCTTAAAAGAGCACAATACTCAGGGCCGACATTCTTTGCTAGTTAAGCCGAACTATTGTTTGGTTCTAAGAAGACTTCAAGGGGGTATTTTTGGTTCAAGGTTTAAGGTATAAAGCTTATATCAGGGCAATAGTTTCAGGGGTTCATCCAGCCTCCATGGCTCCAGAAAGCCTGGATTCAATGGGAATTTGAAATTCTGATCTGCATTTTCCCCTATTTGATTGGAAGGAGTTGACTCAGAGGCACTTTCTAGGGCATGGTAGGAGAGATGAGAGGAGTCAGGTGGAGGGAAAACGGCTGACATGGGCACTGTCTATGGAGGAAGTCAAGTTAGGCCCAGAACTAGCGGGGCTGGGTGAGTATGGTGATCGGGTGAGAACAAGAGCAACTTAGGTGGTGATGCAGGTGATGAGCCAGCTCTGTGGGGGCTGCAGGTTGTGGTTGGAGGCAGGGAGCTTGGAGCTCAAAATCTTGGTGGCAGGGCATTTTCATAGGTACAAGTGGTATCTGGGCCAAAGGTAAGGGGTGCCTAGAGTGAGGGCAGGATTGAAAGTTATAGGATCTTAGAAGGCCAAGAATCAACGGGTCAGAGTAGTGAGTGAATGGTGACAGGCAAGGGTTTGCCAGGTACTGAAATCTTCCAGGAACAAGACTTCTTTTTTTTTATAAGGGGGGTGAAAAAGAACGGTGACAAGGATGACAAGAGAGCCTTGTAAGTGGTCATGAGGGCTTCCAGTGCAACGTTTGGAGCGGTGGTGATGGTTTAGCTACTTGGAGGACAGAGAGTAAAGTCTCTGCCTCTTCTTTTTAGAGGCAGCGAGAAATATTGAGGTCAGAGGAGCCTGGTTTCTAATTCCATCTCTACTTACTGGTTGTGTGATCTTGGAGAAGTTACTTGATTTATCTCTGAGTTTTGTTTTCTTCATCTACAAAATGATGGCGACTCCTTTGTAGGGTGTGTATGAGAACTGAACAAGGTAATGTTTGTGAAGAATCTGGATCATTGCCTAACACACCGTGGGTGGTTAGGAAATGGCGGCTTTAAGAAATGTCCAAGTTGGAAAAGGCCTCAAGTCACCTGGTCCAGCAGGCCAGGAAAAGGAGGCCCAGAAAGGCCACAGATTAAGGAAGATGGTGGAGGTCCAGTGAGGTCACACAGTGCAGGCCACCTGAGGGAAGCCACCTGAGGGAAACGTAGGATGGGAGCGATTCCAGAATCCGAAAGGTCCCCAACCAGGTGCTAGTGTTGGGTACAGCGCAGTGTGTGTGTGTGTGTGTGTGCGCGCACGCACACACACGTGCATGCAGGTCACAGCTCTCCACAGTGACTGGGCACAGAGGGATGCAAAGCTTGCCTTCTAAGCGTGTGTGACACGTCCTCTGATCAGATAATCAAGCGCATTGTCTGCAAGTGAAGTGCTTTGCCCGTTTGGTCTTCATCTAAATCCCAGGCACTGGCCTCTCTCTTGGGTGAGACAGGTACCTTGGGCCTGCTACTTCTCTGGTCTCTCAACTTGGGCCATGACATGAGGGCAAGTCCTCTGTGTAGAAATTAATTTGCAGTTGTCCTTTATATGCCCAGGGTCTGATACAGTGAGAGTGCTCTATAAATACTGACAGAACTGATGAATGAGTAAATCCTTCTTTGTTTTTGCTGGGGACGTGGCTTTCTGACCATGCCTGTAGTTTGTTGGCTGTGGCGGGGTTGAGTAACCAGGTCTAGGGGTGAGACAAATGGGGGTTTAAATCCCACCTGTATCACTTACTAGTGGCGACTTTCTCCCAACCGCTTAACTTTACAGAGCCTCAAATGCCTCATCTATAAAATGGGGGAAACAATACTTCTTTTGTCCCTGGGTGGTACAAATGATTAATGCATTTGGCTGCTGATCAAAAAGTTGGAGGCTAGAGTCCACTCAGAGGTACCTTGGAAGAAAGGCCTGACAATCTACTTCTGAAAAACCAGCTATTGAAAACTCTGTGGGGCATGGTTCTACTCTGACATACATGGGGTTGCCATGAGTTGGAATTGACTCCACGGCATCTGGTGGTTTAATACTTCTCTTATGGTAGGGTTGTTGAGACAGTTCAGTGACATGTGGCTGTAACAGTCTTAGCCCAGTGCCTGCTTGACACTCTCAGTAAAGGTGACTATTTTGTATTGTGAACATATTGCTATTCGTGGTAGCACATACAGATTTACCTTCTTTGGGTGCCTCTCCTGTCTCACATTCTAGAAAGTGCTACAAGCAAGCCAAGGCACTGAAGACATACTCCCTGTTTCCACCTCCAAGCCCCACTTAATGTCCACTTGGTTTGGGACTTCAGTGAAAGAAGAGCCAAGTAAACAGTTCCCTGATTTCAACCCTGAGGCACCTTCAGCCTCAGGCATGTTAGCCCTGGTGGGGCCACCAAGTAAAGAAAGGCTTGCCGCAAACAGCCTTAATGTTTTGGGGGTACTCACAGCCATCAAAAGCAACCCTCTGCATGGAAATTACTTTAATTTGCAGTTGACAAAAGGCAAATTGCTGGCATTTTTTGCTTGGAGCCTGGAATGTAACCTCACATGCCCGCCCCAGACATTCCAGGTGACAGCTTCCATTAGCCCAGTCCAGATTTTTAGCTTAAACGAGGGGGAAGAAAGGAAGAACTTAAGTAATTTTACAGGGGGCAAAACCCTCAATCATGATTTAATTCTACCAATTTATACCACTTCGAATTCTCGCCTACTCTTGTCAGCATGTAAAGCAGAGTCAATGTGGACATCCTATGGCATGTTTGTGTGTTATGTTTTTCTTTCCTTAACCTTAAATCATGTATTACAACAGTTCACAGGCTTGCAATGTTTGCTTGAGATGGGAGACTCCTTCCTATTGATCTACCACTGATTCGTGTGTGACTGGCAGTAAGGGCATGAGAGAAGGGCCCTTCCTGCCTTATTCCTTTGCATGATGGCTGGGATGCAGCAGGGTCTCAGTAAATATTTGTTGAAAGAACAAATGAGTGAATGAATGAATGAATAAATGACTTAGTGGTTTCCATTTTTTCCCAAGACCAGACCTTCTCTGTCTAGTCATAGACGTCTATAGCATTCCAGAAGGAAGGGCATCCTTTAGATTCAGTGCTGATTGCCTTCCACTTAAAATATGTCCCAGAGATGCCTGTCTAGGGTGGGGTTCCGTGGAATGCGGAGTGAATGGAATGAATGCCTTTAAGGCTGAATGAGAACCCGAGGCCACTGCTGCCATCTTGTGGACAGTATTTGAAACACAGGCGTGATAACCAATGATCTAGCCCGTTGCCATCTACTCAATTCTGACTCATAGTGACCCTGTAGGACAGAGATGAGCTGTCCCTTAGGGTTTGCAAGGCAGTAATCTTTACCAGAAAGTGGCGCAGTGGTTAAACGCTTGGCTGCTAACCGAAAGGTCGGTGGTTTGAACCCACCAGCCACAGTCTTGGAAGTCCTATGGGGCAGTTCTACTCCATCCTATAGGGTCGCTATGAGTTGGAATCAACATGACGGCAAGGGTTTGGAATCTTTACAGAAGCAGACTGCCACATCTTTCTCCCGTGGAGTGGCTGATGGATTCGAAACTGCTGACCTTTCAGTCAGCAGCCAAGCACTTAACCGCTGTGTGTGCCACCGGGGCTCCTGAGATAACAGCCAAAACCAAACCAAACCCGTTGCTGTCGAGTCCCCAACAAGACAAGTACAGGGATTTTATCTATCTGTGCACCTACTATGCACTAGGCACTGTGCTAGGTTAACCCAAACCAAACCTGTGCCACTGAGTCCATTCTGACTCCTAGAGACCCTATAGGACAGGGTAGAACTGCCCTGTGAGGTTTCCAAGGCTCTAATCGTTATGGAAGCAGACCACCATATCTTTCCTCAGCAGAGCAGCTGGTGGGTTTGAACTGCCAACCTTTTGGTTAGCAGCCGAGTGGTTTACCACTGCACCACCAGAGCTCCCTTTGGAGAAGAATATAAAGATCTATTAAACTGGTGGAAACCCTGGTGGCATAGGGGTTAACAGCTAACGCTGCTAATCAAAAGGTCGGCAGTTTGAATTCACCAGGCGCTCCTTGGAAGTTTGAATTCACCAGGCGCTCCTTGGAAACCGTATGGGGCAGTTCTACTCTGGCCTATAGGGTCATTATGAGTCAGAATCGACTCGACTGCAAAGGGTTTTTTTTTTTTGGGGGGGGGGGCGTTTATTAAGCTGGGATGCAGGCATTCCTAGTGCATGTGTGCCCAGGAATATGCAAAGCCACAGGAGAGGCATGGAGAATGTTTCTGGAATGTAATTCATAACTGATGATTGACAAAGGTGACAAGTGGAAGGACTAATAATTTAATTAGTTATTCACAGCATTATTTTTATATGAACTGACCTCCTCAGCACTGTTCAGGTGAACCACTAACCAGTTAAACAGTTGTCGTTAAGTCGGCTCTGACTCACAGCGACCCCGCTTGTGTCAGAATAGAACTGTGCTCCTTAGGGTTTTCGATGGCTGATTTTTCAAAAGTAGATTGCCAGGTCTTTCTTCTGAGGTGCCTCTGGGTGAACTTGAACCTCCAACTCTTTGGTTAGCAGTTGAGTGTGTTAATCATTTGCATCACCCAGGGATTTCAAGGTGAACCACTAACCATTATTAAATTCATGCATGCATAAATTTCTTTGATCCCTTCCCTGGAATACCTGACATAGAGTTGCGCATATGAGAAGCAGCTCACTTGCAGCTGAGCAGGAGGGTCACAGCCTTTCTTTTTGAGGCTTTCTGGGTGGAAGGGGGCTCAAAGTGAACATCACATAAGCCAAACAGCCCGTGTTTTGAATCGGACTACCCTAAACATATCTTTTGTGTTTGATGAAAGTTTACAGACAGTTTTCATTTGATGCAGTAATAGGCAAAGAGTCAAAACTGATTAAAATAGAAAGATTGTGAAATGGAATGCAAAAATCAGAATAAATTTCTAAATTAAAGCAAGTCTTTAAAAAATTTCAGACCTGCAGGGTCTGAGTCCACTGCCCTGTGCATTGGAGAACTTCAGGGAAAAGTTATAATGCACCAATATGCCATTCCTTTATATAGAGGCTGTGTCACATGGAGTGACTGAACTCAGGACAACTGTCCTTTCTACTTTATTCAAGAAATGAGTATGGGGCATTCATCATGGACCAGGCAAAAAGCCAAATGCTTTGGGGATACATAGATAATAGGACAGGGTCTCTGCTCCAGTTGGGAGCTGGCTGATTCCTCAGTTCTAAGTACCAGCGTCATGTGAAGTAATGCTTATGGGGGCTAAGGACGTACACGGAGAGACAGGAGGTACAGGGAGGAAACGAGAGAGCAGAAACTAGAAAGAAGAGAAGGGGAGGAGAGGAAGAGCAAAGAAAAACCCTAGAGTAAGTATAGAGGTGAGCCCCAGAGGACTTGGAAACCCCTGAAATGTTTCACCCTGGAGGCCTGGACTCAGCTCAAACACGCAGGTGTTCTCCTGGGATCCTTCTACAAGGCCTGGCAGCCACTGGCTTCTCCCGGCTCTCTCCTGCAAAGATGTTTGACCAGTTTCCTGTGTGCTCCCAGCACTGGATTTTTTGGTCTGAGGTTAGGAGTGTCGCAAAGAACAAATTCTTACTAGTATTCTTATTTTATTTTATTATTATTTTTTGCCCTACCGTGCTGCCTGAATGTGCCAGCCTCCTGGGCGGCACGTGACCTGTGGGCTTGTGTCCAGAGCTGGAGTGAGAAGGTAGGGGTGCTAGTGGTGGCAACCTCGAGTGAGGGCAAGTCTCAGAAGCAGGCAAGCCTGTCGGAGACTGACAAAGCACGCAGCCATGGAGTGGGCTCAAACCCCCTTCCACAAACAGTTAGTGTGACTTCGATTCAGGTGAGACTCCTGAGCACCAACCCCAGCGACAGACAGAGTTCACAGGGATGCCCCAGTTAGCAGCCAGGAGCCTGTAGGCCAGACCTCCTGAGAGTTGCTTTAATCTTGTTGCCTTCCAGCTTGTTATCAAAAGTCTGGTTGAAAGTAATAATATTTGGGAAAGAATTTAAGGATGTCCTCCTCATAATAGTTACAGATGTCAGCCATATCAGTGTAGCCCTTCAAAGGGCTGTGCTTTATATATTATGCTTTGACTTTTATTAAAAATTGTTCTAAGAGAAGAGGTATTTCTGCACTCTCCGTGTAATAAGGACCACAGCAGCCAACATTAACTGTGGATTTACCAAGCGTTAGCTACTGTGCTAAGATCCTGGTGAGAAATTTCTATCAGCTTTTGGTATAAGGAATAACTTTGCTTTTTTTTGTTTTTGTTTTTTTGAGGATCTGGTATGTTTCTACCAACCCAGTAAAAACAACTAGGTGATATTTTCCTCTTTATCTTGACTTCCTGAAAGATCAGTCGCTTCTTAAACCTAAGTCAGAGCAGCTCCATTGACTCTTAGAATGGCCATGTTTGCTTTTCTTCTCTTACTCTTGTTTTAACCTGGTACAATTTCTACTTCATTATTTAAGTCTGCTTTTTTTTTTTTTTTTTTTAATTAAAAGGCCCTTCCTCCTCTTTTTAAAAGGAATATAAAGACATGAAGAAGTTTAATTTTAAAATTGATAAGGTTTTCAGATGGACTTGTAGATCTTAGTTTACTGGCTGGGGACTCTTGCTCACATTATTTTAAGTATAATGAGGGCTCTTGAGTCAAGTTCACATTTTCCAAGTGAAAAGAGTTCAAGTACATGATCTTTCTGAAGAGTGATGGAGAGTTTCTTGGCCTCTCTAGACACGGAGGGGAGATGGCTGTTCCCGTAAGAGGTCCTCTGAGCAGACATTATTAAGACTTCTCTAAGGTGCGCCTGACCCAAGCCAAGATATTTTCAATCACTTCATATGCATATGGAAGCTGGACAAAGAATAAGACTGAAGAAGAATTGATGCCTTTGAATTATGGTGTTGGCGAAGAATATTGAATATACCATGGACTGCCAGAAGAAAGAACAAGTCTGTCTTGGAAGAAATACAGCCAGAGTGCTCCTTAGAAGCAAGGATGGCAAAGCTTCGTCTCACGTACGTTGGACATGTTATCAGGAGGAACCAGTCCCTGGAGAAGGACATCATGCTTGGTAAAGTAGAGGGTCAGTGAAAAAGAGGAAGACCCTCAGTGAGATGGATTGACACAGAGGCTGCAACAATGGGCTCAAACATAACCATGATTGTGAGGATGGCATAGGACCGGGCAGCGTTTTGTTCTGTTGTACATAGAGTTGCTATGAATTGGAACCAACTCGACCACACCTGACAACAACAACACCCTCCAACACTGCTCTTGGGGCCAACAATTAGGGCTTGGGAAAGGCACCACATAGGGATACAGAGTGGACAAGAAATGGCCATCAGTTCTGGCTTGAACCCTCTCAGGCTCTGCTAGTGGGTGTGTACATTGGTACTCCATTTCAAGAAAGTGATTGTCAACATGTCTCAAAGGCCTTAAATATGCTCATGCCCATTGATTCAGGGATTTCCCTTCTAGGGATTTAACCTAAAGAACTAACGGGACTTGTACACCAATGTTCATTGCAGCACTTTCACAATAGCCAAAAGACAGAAACAACTTAAATGTCCATCAACGGATAGATAGATAAATAAAATGTGGTTCATGCATATAATGGAATATTACTCAGCCATAAAGAGAAACGAAGTCCTGATACATGCTACAATATGGATGAAGCTTGAAAACCTTACGTTGAATGAAATAAGTCCATCACTTGTATGAAAATAGGCAAATGCATAGAGACCAAAGTTTATTAGTGGTTTTCCAGGGGTGGGAGGGAGAGGGAAAGGGGGAATCTTATATTAGGAGGGGAGTCCTGGTGGCACAGTGATTAAACACTTAGCTGCTAACTGAAAGGTCAGCGGTTCGAACCCACCAGCCGCTCCGTGGGAGAAAGTTGTGGCAGTCTGCTTCTGTAAAGATTTACAGCCTTGGAAACCCTATGGGACAGTTCTACTCTGTCCTATAGGTTTGCAATAGGGTAGCTATGAGTTGGAATCAACTTGATGGCAATGGATTTGGTTTTGGTTTTTGGTATATTAGGGGGCACAGAGTTTCTGTTAAAGGTGGTGGAATAATTTGAAAATGGATAGTGGTGAAGGTTGTACAACATAAGAAACGTAACCGATGTCATTGAATTGCACATGTAAATAACGTTGAATCGGCAAATATTTTGTTACATGTATTTGTTTACCACTATAAAACAAACAAACAAAAAAGAATGAGATACTGAGTTTCTGTGTGGGGTGATGAAAAAGTTTTGGAAATAGATAGTGATGATGGTTGCACAATATTGTGAATATAATTAACTTCACTGAATTGCACACTTAAAAATTGTTAAAACGGCAAACTCTATGTTTCATGTACTTTGCCACAATAAAAAAAAGAACTAAGGAGAAATTCATTAATTCATTCATTCAAGGATAGCTACTCGGTGTCATATATTAGGCTAGGGGAACGAGACAAACATTGTCCCTGACCTCTAAAGTGGTAACAGTTTAATAGATCTAGCGTCCCTGAAGTGCAGGCAAAGACCTTTGTCAGTGGATGTCTAAAGCGGCATTGTCTAAAGTAGCAAAGAATTGGAAACAATATACGGCCAATGGCAGAGAATTAGTTAAATTGTAGTAAATCCACATGGTGGAATTTTAAGTGGCCATTCTAAGTGAGTGTTTTTCATGATATGTGAAAATATTTATGAAATACCTTTTGGAGAGGGAGAAGAAAAGCAAGATATAAAACTGGGAAGTTCTAAAGACAAAGCCAGGGAAGTTCTTGGGGGGTAGCGTCCCAATTTTATATCTAAAAAATTAAAAAGAGCAGAAGGAAATAGAGTAAAATGTTAACAGTAGTTATCCCACAGTGGTGAGTCTATGGATACTTTTTACTTTCTTTTTTAAGCTTTTCTGTGTTTTCCAAAGTTTCTTCAAGGAATCTAAATTAATTTTAAAATCGCAAGAGCAATATAATAAGAAGAGAAAAAAAAGAAAATTCCAGGAGGTGTATCCAGGCCTCTGTACTGTGAACATAAAGGAAGAACTAGCCCTCACATTAGCTCCCTTTGTCTGCAACATTCCTTTTAGGATTTTCCTCCCGGGACTGATGGGAGCCCATGTTGAAGGCCTTCACAACACTCACTGCAGGAGCCCACGGAGCCGGGAGTGGAAACTCTTCAAGGACTCACAAGGAATTGGTATGACAAGGAAGGTCAAGTGGTTCCACTTGGGAAGCCCCCTCTCATTCACTGGGACAAATGTGGTATAAGGTTGATTGATGTAATTACATGTAAAACACAGTAAAAATATACCCATTTGGGGAGAAACAGTCTTTAAATAATTTAATTTAATCTTAAAAGTTTTTGGTCCCTAGTTTGATTTTAAGGAGCCCTGGTGGCACAGTGATTAAGTGCTCCGTTGCTAACCAAAAAGTCAGCAGTTGGAACCCACCAGCCACTCTGAGGCAGAAAGATGTGGCAGTCTGCTTCCGTAAAGATGTACAGCCTTGGAAACCCTATGGGGCAGTTCTACTCTGTCCTATAGGGCTGCTATGAGTTGAAATCAACTCGAGGTTTTTTTTTTGTTGCTTTGTTTTTAGGTTTGTTAATATTTCATTCGATATAAGTTATTTAGTAGAATATCAAGGTATGGAATCAGTCTACCCTGAGTGACTATGGATTCAGATGCTGGAGTCAGATTGTCCAGATACAAATCCCAGCTCCACCATTAAATTGCTGTGTGATCTTGGGCCAGTTACTTAACCTCTCTGAGCCTTCCTCATATGTAAAATAGGGAAAACATAGCCTACCCAATTAAGTTGTTGCAAAGGTTAAATAAGAGAGTTCATGCAAAGTAGCTAGGTGCTGCAGTTTATCTGTGGCACTCTTGCCTGTTTGGGTTTGGATGCATTTCCCACCCTTTCCCTGTTCTCAGTATCTCTCTTGTATTGCTAGGGCCCAACCTATGCAAGGTCCCCGGGTGGTACAAATGATTTGAGCTCAACCGCTAACCTAAAGGTTGGTAGTTGAAACCCACCCAGTGGCACCATGGGAGACAGGCCTGGCTTCTGTAAAGATAGTTGTTGATAGTTGCCACTGAGTCAATTCTGACTCATGGTGACCCCAAGTGTGCAGAGTATAACTGCACTCTGTAGGGTTTTCAGTGGCTGTGACTTTTTGGAAGCAGATTGCCAGACCTTACTTCTGAGATACCTTTGGATGGGTTTGAACTGCCGACCTTTTGGTTAGTGGTCCAGCACTTAACCATCTGTGCTGCCCAAAAATTACAGCCAAGAAAACCCTAAGGAGCACAGTTCTACTCTGATACATGGGTCACCATGAGTCAGAATCGACTCGCTAGCAATGGGTTTGGTTTTTGGTTTTTTTAACTTATGCAAACTGTTGGTCAGGCTAGGTTTGGCCAGTGGGGAGCACTGCTGGGAAACTAGAGGGCAGGAGGCAGGGAAAAGCCAGGGCACTTCTTCTCGTGCTCTGCTCGGGGCAGTGTTGCTGGCAGTGGCTGCATTTCTCTGAGGTCCCTGTTCCACACGGCAGCCCAGCTCTTCCTCGTCCCTCTTGTTCTGGAGGAGGTAACCACTTTCTGCTGTTGTTAATCTCTTGGTGGCCTCACTTTCAGCCCTCCCAAATACCTCTGTGATTAGCTCCTTCTATTGAAGTACCTGACATGGACTTTGTCTCCTGACCAGACCCTGACCCTCTTCTGACCTTCGATCTACCTGAGCTTTTGAATGGCCACGATAAACAAGCTTATGAGTTTGAGTGAGTCAAAAAGGAGTCCTTAATTTTTAACGTCAGTAAACTGTCCAATTGACCCAATCAGTTTGGGAGGAGAAATAATCTTTTAATTTTCTAAATATATATTGAGCAGATACAAAAGAATATCTTTATAGGATATATATGTTATAAAGAATAATGCTACAACGAACACCACCTGTCCACCGAGTTTAAGGAAAAGAACATTATTACCACTATCTTTAGCCCTGTAAGCCCCTCCCAATCCACCTCCTTCCTGTCCCTCCCCTCCTCAAAGATCTCCACTCTTCTACATCTATCATCCCCTTGCTCTTCTTTATAGATTTACCACGTGTCTGTATCCCATAAGCAATGTGTTAAGTTTTTATTTTATATAAAAGAAATACTGTTACATGTATTCTCCCGTGACTTGTTTTTTCACTCAGCATTGTTTCTTGAGTTTATTCATGCTGCAAGGAGCCTGGTGGTGTAACGGTTAAGTGCTTGGCTGCTAATCAAAAGGCTAGCTGTTTGAACTCACCCAATGGCTCCGAGGGAGAAAGACCTGGCGATCAACTTCCATAAAGATTACAGCCTAGAAAACCCTCTGGGGCAGTTCTACTTTGTCACATGGGGTCAACTCAATGGCACCCAGCAACAACACCAGCAACAATAATTCACGCTGTAGCATGTAGCCGCAATTCACCTACTTTCACTGTCTTACAGTATGTTATTCTATGACTATACCTCAATTTATTATCCAATCTACGGTTCGTAGACGTGGGCTTTTCCTAATGTTTCAAACCTTAAATCTGCCTCCAGGGGCCCGTGCGTCAATGTTTCTCTAGGGTACAGAGTTAGGAGTGGAACCGCTGGGCCACAGAGCAGGGACTGTCCCATTTAGTTGTTGTGTTGTTGGGACTATCGAGTAGATTTCGACTCATAGTAACCCCACGTGACAGAGTAGAACTGCCCCAGAGGGTTTTCTAGGCTGTAATCTTTACAGAAGCAGATTCGCCAGGTCTTTCTCCCACGGAGCCTCCGCTGGGTGGGTTCCAACTGCCAGTCTTTCAGTTAGGAGAGGCGTGCTTAACCATTTCACCACCAGGCCTCCCTCACCTGTTTAGGTAATGCTGAATTGTTTTCCATAGCGGTTTACCAATTTATACTCCCTCCATTCCTGTACAGGGATGTACACTGTTTCACATCCCTCATGAATCCCTGCTGCCAGAAATTTTAATTTTTTGCAACGTGGAGGGTGTGAAATGATATCTCACTGTGGTTTTAGTACGTATTTTACAGGGCCCTGGTGGCACAGTGGTTAAGTGTTTGGCTGCTAACCAAAAGGTCGGCAGTTTGAACCCACCAGCCGCTCCTTGGAAACCCTATGGGGTAGTTTTACTCCGTGCTATAGGGTCGCTATGAGTTGGAATTGACTCGACGGCAATGGGTTTTTCTGCTTATTAGTGATATGGAACATCTTTCCACATTGGCTGTTGGAAGTTTCTTTTCTGAGAGAAGCCTGCTCAAGAGGAGCTCATTGTATTTTCCTGTTGCCTTGAGGCCATGGCTGACTTGGGGCAGCTGGGGAGGGCGATGAGGGTCCAGGAGGGAGGAAGGTGCTGACCTGAAGTGCAGAGTGAAATGGGGCAGGGAGAGATCGTACTGGCAGAGGTGGGCGGAGAGCACCCCAGCCTGAGGGCCTCACTTAAACCTGTCTTGGTCGGAGACCCCTACTCTGGTTACTTTGAAAACAATGTGCATCTGGGGTCCCACATTCAGAAGCCCAACAGGCAGGAAATGTCAGTGAGGAAGGTGGGAGGGGTCTGTGGCGAACTGGCAGGCGTGCGCCCAGTGCAAAAGGGCAGCTGCTACTGAACTCCAGCCAATTTTTCAACTCTGAGGTGTTGGCAGACCTTCCACGTTATTGAGAAAAGCTCAAAATACAATTTTTTATATGAATTCTCCCAATTTTTAAACATTGGCAGCTAATTAAAAAAAAAAAAAGAAGGAAGAAAAAAACAAGGCAGATTGTGCCAAGCAAACCATGCCTGTGGGTGCTGGAGTTAGCCTTCAAAGCCCGTTTGGGACCCGTGCTTTGATTGTGAGACAGAATTCACCCCGGTCTGGTCAGCAAGCGTCACTGCCTTCTGGGGCCTGTCACCAGGCTTCGTCGGGAACAATGGGGAAGCAGATCCTTGACCTCATAGTAGGGTCTGTCTGGGGGGACCGTTCATTTCTCAACATCTTTACCTGCTTTTTCTAATTAGGAAAGTGTGGTAGATAGTGGGAAAAGCATCATTGTGGGTAGTGATGATCCCCATCTGTTCTAAGCCAACATTTCAAAAGCAAAGTATAACTGCCACCTTCTGGCCTGTATCTGTTTGGCTATTCTTGTCCCATGTCGATGATGATGATGATAACTAAAATATATTGAGGGGGGCTGAGGGCTGGGGACTGTGGTCTCGGGGGACATCTACCTCAATCGGCATAACATAATTTATGAAGAAAATGGTCTACCTCCTACTTTGGTGAGTAGCGTCTGGGGTCTAAAAGCTTGTGAGTGGCCATCTAAGATATGCCACTGGTCTCACCCGCTCTGGACCAAGGGAGAATGAAGAAAACCAAAGACATAAGGGAGAGATTAGTTCAAAGGACTAATCGACCACAGCTACCACAGCCTCCACCAGACTGAGTCCAGCACAACTAGATGGTGCCCGGCTACCACCACTGACTGCTCTGATAGGGATCACAATAGAGGGTCGTGCACAGAGCTGGAGAAAAATGGGGGTCATACTTTCGGGATTTCTCCAGTCTCTGTCAGACCAGTAAGTCTGGTCTTTTTTTGTGAGTTACAATTTTGTTCCACATTTTTCTCCAGCTCTGTGGGGACCCTCTATTGTGATCCCTGTCAGAGCAGTCGGTCGTGGTGGCTGGGCACCATCTAGTTGTGCTGGACTCAGTCTTGGGGAGGCTGTGGTAGTTGTGGTCCATTAGTCCTTTGGACTAATCTTTCCCTTGTGTTTTTGGTTTTCTTCATTCTCCCTTGCTCCAGACAGAGTGGGATCAGTGGAGTATCTTAGATGGCCGCTCACAAGCTTTTAAGACCCCAGATGCTACTCATCAAAGCAGGATGTAGACCGTTTTCTTTATAAACTATGTTATGCCAGTTGAGCTGGATGTCCCCCGAGACCATGGTCCTCACAGCCCTCAGCCCAGTAATTTGGTCCCTCATGGAGTTTGGATGTGTCTATGGAGCTTCCATGACCTTGCCTTGGACAAATTGTGCTGGCTTCAGCAATGGGAATCTTTATGGGAGCCGATTGCCAGGTCTTTCTCCCATGGAGCTGCTGGTGGGAATTTTCAGTTAGCAGTTGAGCACTTAACCATTGTACTACCAGGGCTCCTTACAGAGAATAAGACTGAGACAGACAATATCGTTTGATCCTACCCTGAATTTCACACACAAGGAAACAGAGGCCCAGAGAGGAGATGCCCAGAGTCACAGCATTGTGTTGTGATTGAGCTGGGGTGAACACACAGGCTTCCAGATGCCTGGAATCCCCTGGGCCCAGTGCTCTTTCGCCTCTAACGCAGGATTCCATCCATTTATCTTGTTTATCCTCTTGACCCAGGTGAAACCTCATCCAAGAGGCTGCCGGGCTGCATCAGGATCTACCTGGATACTCCCAGTCCTCCTCAGGATAATTGCTGGGGCAGAACTTCTTTAAAATATGATGAGGGGAGGGGGGAGGATTACGGGTTTGGCTCTAGGATTTTGTGAAAACACATGGAAGTAGCACATTAATATTAGTCAAGAACTGAAAAGACCTCTTTAATAAGGTGAGATAAATTTTGGTGAAATCAGGTTGCCCTGAGAAACATTCAATTAACTGTGAGGCCGTCACTAAAAAATTATGATTTTTTTCCCCCCTTAAGTTTATTTAAAGAGTGAAAACCTGAAGTCTGCATCTCCTACAGACTTGCCCCTCTGAAGTTCTGAGCCTGACTGTATGTACATATGGTGGGCCTGTGTTTTTCATTACGTTCCCTTATTCGTTAGGCTTTGCAGTTAGTCCTTGTTACACGTTTCTCCTGTGTTTTTCTTGAACTTCATGAACTCTGGTGTTTCATTTCGTGGATGTATATCCCAGGGAAAAGTAGCCTTCCTTTGATCTACTTTGGAGCCCCATTATATTTAACCTAAGAAAGATTAGGGGGTTTCCATTCAACACGGAACAAACACAAAACTCAACTGCAAAGATGGTGGTGCTTAATCTATTTACAACATCGCCTCCATTATGAACGAATTCCATATCAAGCCCACTTTGAAAAAAGCATTCTTCTGAATGGAATTCCCATCTGCCTTCAGAGGCTAGACACATATGGTCCAGGGTACTGAATGTATTGCTCTCACAAAGAAATCCATTTAGCGTGAGCTATTTCAACTGTGGAAGAGTTTTAAACTTTAAAATCACTGTTAATGTTGGTTCCCCATATGGTAGTCAAGTTGTAATTTGTGCTAACTCTCTCCGTCTCCTGAACTGAACAGACAGTCTCTCAAAAGCACTCTCGCCTTCCAGTTGTGTTTGTAATAACATCTGCTCTGCTTGATGGTGGTGAAATAAGTCAGCTCCAGTCCTTAGACAAACAGTTCTCTGGCTAGGGTGAACTCGGAGGGGCAAAGAGCTGCCACTCGGTCGGCACCTGAAAAACCAGACCATTCAGCTCCCCTCTTCTCCCTCTCCAAAATGGTTTTCAGAAATCTGTCCATCTTTTAAATACCTCTTTAAAGCAACTGACATGCAGGTCTAATTGTGACATACGTATTTTTTTTTCCTCAGCCTTAAAATGAGAAACAAAGAACAAAACAAAATCAGGTGTTAGCCTGTCAGGGTTTTCAATTCCCTGTCCCACCCATGGCATTGATGGAGATTTATTTTCCTAATAGAAGCTCCATTGCTAATGGTGGCACTTGCTAGAATCAGTTAGGACTAAGTGTTACTTAACTCACAGTGAAGCGACAATCTGACTGGACTGTGATTAGTTCCAGCTTTTAGCTATCATTTATAGGTCACCAGGCGGCTAACAACCTCAAATGAGGCACCATTATCTTTTGACAAGATGAAGTTTTTTCTGGGGGGATGGGAGGAGAGGGAGAGACATATAACCCAGAAAGCCCAGCTCAATACTCTCACTGGGAATTATTTCATTCCTAGTAGAGATTAGCTGCCATTTACTTAAAGGAACTACACTAGTGGATTCCAGTTTGAGATGCTGAAGGCAAAGAAGGCAAAGGCTTTCCTCACAGTCATTCATTTATCCACTCAGCAACAATCCCTTGAGTGAGGTACTATGGGACAGTACACTGGTGGGGTTCCCTGGGATCAGGGCTAATACTCAGCCTATACATACTGGTATGACCGTTCCAGTTTTTTACAGTTGATAACCATTCTGGAGGGTTGCAGCATCTATTCTGATTGGTTGGTGCCAATGCCACACTAATTGTTAAATATTCCAAATAATTCTCTTGCTGGGAACAATACTCTGGTGGAGTCTACTTCATCTTGAAGAAAATGCCATTTTTAAATAAAACAGTCTCATCAGAGTGTTCTTTAAATTAGATGAAAACTGTAGACCTTCAGTGATTTATAAAAGCAAGATGATGCTATGTTGTTAGGGAACAGTAGTTTGAATGTAGGTGTGAAATGACTTGAAAAGATTGGAAGGTTATGTGTGCTTAGGGCCCTAGCCCTTGAATACCTGGCTACTCTTAGTAACAACCATGATGATACTTATTCAGCCTCATAATAGAGAGGGCCTATTGGTCCCCCAGGAGCCTTGGTAGCTCAGTAGTTAAGCATTCAGCTGCTAACCAAAAGGTCAGCAGTTGGAACCCACCAGCTGCTCCACGGGAGAAATATGTGGCACTCTGCTCCTATAAAGATTTACAGTTTTGGAAACCCTATGAGACAGTTCTACTCTGTCCTATAGGGTCGCTATGATTTGGAATTGACTTGATGGCAATGGATTTCGTTTGGGTTTATTGCTCCCCAAACTGGGACAGTCTGAAATAAGAAACAGGACACAAAAACTCCGTTCCATTGGAATAATGCAAGCGTCCCTGCTACTTCCCCACACGTATCAACCTGCCCAACACAGCCTGGAATGGCAAGAGCTCACCGTCTTTCCTTGCCCCTGGGTCTGGGACCCACCTTTCTTCCTTCTGGATCTTGGAAAGGTAGGAGGCAACCTCACATCTTGCTTTTGCTTTCCTCCTATCTAGACGCTGAAGGCAAATAAGGCAGGTGTCTCTGTCTCCTGTGTAAAGGCCCACCTGGTTAGAAGGAAAAGCATCTGTACTTTGCTCTACTTTTAGAACTAGGACGTGAGACTTTGACTAGTCTAATGCAAACACCTAAAGCTACCATCTATTGAACATCTTCAGACATTGTGAAGGTACTTTATATACATGATTCCATTTAGTCCTCACAACAATCCGGGGAAGTTGAATTATTTCTCTCAAAATGAAGGTGAGGAGTTTGAGGCAGAGCTGGTAAGTGATAGACCCAGGACTCAAATTCAGGCCTGCTGCTCCCTATCGCCCTTGGGTGCAGATCTTACAGTTGTGACCTCTGCCCTCAAGGAAATTGGTCAGTTGTGAAGATGACCCATACAGAGCTAGCTACAACGGGAAAGAGTAGAGCAATGTTTGCCAAACTTGAGCTCTTAATTTTACAGGAAAGAATTTCTTATGAACCTCCCATGTTGACTTACATTTTTAAATTATGATTTAAATACACACGAATAAAAAACCTTTGCATAAACTCTTTATAATGCTAACATTTTGGTGCATTTTGTTATAAATACACACATGTAATTGGGTCCTTGCTTTATATAGATTTATTTATTTATTTATTTATTGGTCATTTCTCATGTCACCAGCATTTTCCTATGTCAATAATAAAATCTGAAAATGTGATTTTTTTCATTCTTTCACCAATATATGGGATCTCTCCACATATTCAACCATTGCCCTCTAGTTGGTCATTTAGGTTGTTTCTGATCTGTGCCATTATAAAGCACACTGTAGCCAACGTTTCTGTTCATGAACCTTTGGCTACCTTCCTGATGAATTCCTTGTGGTTAATACTTAGGAGTGGAATTACTGCGTCAAAGGACACAAACATTTTAAAGGTTTTTAATATCTATTTCTCCAGAAAGGTTGTACTGATTTGTCCACTTTTGAGATTGAAGGATCACTGTGGGGCTCAAGAGATGTCAAGGAGAAAGTGGCATTTGAACTAGAACTTCAGAAGTGGGCGGGAGTTCTGCCAGAGAAGGGTGGGTGGAGGCAACGCCTATGGGCACATGACATAAACAGACTCAGAGGCAGAAGCTACAGGGCACATGGTGGAATGAGAAGCGTTCCGGTTTAGTTAGAGCTGTCTCTCTTACCCTTTTTGTGTATTCAGTACACTTTGAACGCTAGAATTTTTGGCAGAACATTTAAGGGAATTAAAATACTCAAAAAATATATTCAAAATATGAAACGAGTCAGCAGTAATGCCAAGACAATCACCACTGCAGTATAACATTCTCTAAATGTCTAGAAGCAGCCTCATTATTGTACCATTTCTTGCTCCCTTCAGTTTCATTGGAAACTCTAGTGGCATACTGGTTAAGAGCTACGGCTGCTAACCAAAAAGTCGGCAGTTTGAATCCACCAGGCGCTCCTTGGAAACCCTATGAGGCAGTTCTACTCTGTCCTATAGAGTTGCTATCAACTCGGTGGCCACAGGCTTGGTTTCTTTTTTGGTTCGTTTCATGTTGTTGTTTGAACAGAACTGTTTATTAATGTCAGCATTGCCTCATGTATTAACAGGACAATGTTCTCACATGTTCTAGGAAACATACCGACGGTCTTTGGTGCCAGCATGCAGTCACACTATGTTGCTACCGTCACTACATCGTTTGACTGTCTATGTTCCTCTTGACAGCCCTCCTACTGGTGCTGTAGTATCATGGTTAAGAGAGGTTCGGACAGTGGGCTCGGGAGCCAGACTACCTGGTTCAAATTTCAGCTCTACTATTTATTGCTTGTGTTGCTTTGGACAAGTTACTTAACCCTCTTTATGCCTCAGCTTCCTCAGGTGTAAAATGGGGTTAATAGTGTTACTTACCTTTATAGACTTATGTGGAGGATTAAATGAGCTAATTCTGTGCATGGAATGAGTCCCTTTAACACACGTTAGCTGTTACTGTTTATTACATTAGCATCGGTTTGACCCACTGGTCAAAATTTGGCCGCACCCTTATAAGGAGTTTACGGCCCAGGGGTATGCTGTGGCATTCCTTCCACTGAGACCCAGGGAACTAGAAACTGCCTCCTTCCCAACTGTGCCCACAACTGCAACAAGCAGCCATGTGTAAAAGGTGGAATATTTTTATTTGGGTTCATTCCAGAGGTTAAATAGAGTCTCATGAAGTTTATCCATACAAAATATCATAACAATGGTTGCGGGCATAAATAAGAATTACTCTCACTATTCTGTTTTTATAATGCACAGTCCATTTCGTTTATTACAAATAAGCATTGTATGAAGTCAAGATATAGAAATTTTCAATTCCGTTTCAGTGATTTCCAAAAATTGAATTATAGAACTAACAACTCACAAAAAGATGATTTTTAAATGGAACCAGCCACCTTTAAAATGTTCTGGAAAATACGGTGAAAACTTTAGAAAATAAAGCTTTTAATGCTTCAAAAGATAATAAGATAGAAATGTTGTTCGTCGGCCTGGCTTTCTGGGACTTGGACCCTTTGGGAACAGACGTGTGTCCTGTGTCTGTGGCCTCAGACACAAACAAAATCACACTTGATTTTGATCCATAAATGAAGGCAGGATTCTCTCACTGGTGGATGACTCTTGAAAAGAAGCCTTTGCTTTCATTATGCATTTGGTCTCACCATCTTCATTGACAAATAGTTCTGAAAAGGAAACAGAAATAGTGATAATAGTATGTATTGAAGTTAGGGTGTCTCAGCCTTGGCACTGCTGACATTTTGGACCAGACAGATCTTTGCTGTAGGGGCTGCCCTGTGCATGGCAGGTTGCTGAGCAGCATCCCTGGTCTCTATCTACTAGATGCCAAGTAGCACCCTCCAGTGTGACAATCAAAAATGTCTCTAGACATTCCCAAATGTCCCTTTTAACATTGCCCCTTTTGACAACCACTGGTTTAAATCAACATAATCTAAATCATGAAAGAAAAAAAAAAAACACAATGAAGAATTTTTTAAACGTTCAGGCCAGATCAGACTGCCTATAACAAGCAAATAACGAGTGTGTATGCAACAATGGGCTCAAACACAGCAATGATTGTAAGGATGGTGCAGGACCCGGAAGTTTCGTTCGTTGTACTTAGGGTCAGTATGAGTTGGAACTGACTCGATGGCACCTAATAACAACAACAATGCATAATTTAAAAAATGAAAGTATTGTACTGGAAAAGAACTAAGACACAAAATGCCCACTATTATGGCTATATGACTATGCTAACCCCATTGCTGTCAAGTCAATTCTGACTCATAGCGACCCTATAGGACAGAGTAGAACTGCCCCCGAGAGTTTCCAAAGAGCAGTTAGTGGATTTGAACTGCCAACCTTTTGGTTAGCAGTCATAGCTCTTAACCACTGTGCAACCAGGGCTCCATATGCTATGACTATGACTATGCTACTAAACGTGAAGTAGTCCGTATTATTACCATGAACTGAAGTGACAGTTTCCGAATGCCTACTGTGGCCTTCAGTGTCACACTCCTTGCTTCTGCCCAAGGTTTCCTCTGCCTGGATGATCCCTTCTCCCCTTGGCAAACTGAGTTTAAATGTCCCCTCCTTGGTAAAACCTTCCTCAGCAGTTGGCTCCCACAGTCATAACTCTGTAACAGCTTGCCTCTCATAGTAATTTACTTGTTCCTATGTCTGTTTGTTCCTAGACTATGAGCCACTCATGGGCAGAAATCACCTTGGTCCTCTCTGTAGCCGCCTGCTCCTTTTTCTAAAATTACCATCAAGTCTATTCTGGCTCATGGCAACCCTATGTGTGTCAGAGTAGAATTGTTCTCCGTAGGGTTTTCAATGGCTGGTTTTTCAGAGGTAGTTTGCCAGTCCTTTCTTCTAAGGTGCCTCCGGGTGGAGTCAAACCCACAGCCTTCCAGTTAGCAGCTGAGTGCATTAACTGTTTGTACCACCTAGAGACTCCTCTGTATCCCTAGCTCCTAGCCTTAGTAAATGCTTAATACATTTCTTGAATGGAGGAATTAAGATATCACTTCTAGGCATACTACCAAATTTCCCATTTGGATTCCCATTTATGTTTGGGGTGATTAAGGGAAATTTAAGGAGGAGATAGTGACTTTGGCCTTAAGGAATGGGTATGGTTTTGATAGACAAAACGTGGGCAAAGGAACAGAATGGCAAAGGCATCCTGGTGAGAAAGGGCCATGAACGTTTAGGAAGAGGAACAATCTAGTTTGGGTGGAGTACATGGTTTGTATAGACTTACAAACGAGCCCAGATTTGGAGGGCCTTGGGTGCTCGGAAAAGGAGTTAGTAGGCAGGAAGGTTTGAAACAGGAAGGTTCACTGAAGGCAGGAAGATCAGTTGGGAAGGCAGGCGAAGGTCCAGGTGTGTTGATAAAGGTCTGAGCTATGTCTCCTAGAATCCCTGACACCAAAGTTCTTTTCAGACGATAAAGTCTGTCTGTAACTCACGAAACGATAAGAATGTAATTCTAATCTCAGGGCGTATTACTTTTATCGTTCCAAAAACTGAAGGGTTGCGACCCCTCAATTGCTAGGGGAGTCACTCTTCTGAATGGCAATAAAGGCAAATACCAAGTTAGATAACCGACCACAATGCACAAGAAAGCCAAGACAAGAGGCTGAGGGGTCCCACCGGTATGGAGTACAGGAGCACAGCCATGAAGAGCAGCAGGACCAGCAGGATCAGCAGGCCGATGATGACCCACTTAAATCGACGCCACACAATGAACTTCATGGTCTTACACGGGTTGCTGAACCAGAGGAAGGAGGTTTCTGGTCGGCTGCATTGCAAAGAAATGGTATTACTTTCCCATCTTGGGAGGGACAAATATTTTATCTCGGAGCATAACACAGTTTAAACAATAATTAATGGCATTCATAAGGTCAAGAAAAGATATTAATTCCCCGTAGTTGGCTGTGAAAGGCACTTGTAACATATTACAGTTTCCTAAAATCCTGAAGACGCACTGCATTTTGGTTTCATGGGAAAGGAGAGTGGTTAAAATGAAGTCAAATCACCAACCTCTCCACCTCCCACCTCCCACTATTAAGTACAAAATTCAACGGACAACAACTAATCCATTCCATTAAGCCAGTTGGAGGGGGAGTTTTCAGACTGCAGGTGTCTGGGATCAGACAAGGTTGAAAACAAAGAAGGCCTCTCACTTTGGTGGGTCCAGCTTGGGGTTCATGTTGGGTTCATCCCGTCCCTTCCCGGCTGGCCTCTCGTCGGCCTCCTTTTCGTTGAGGATTTCCAACGTCATCTCCACTTTCCCCTTCAGTAAAGCAGAACAGGTTAAACACATGACATCACGTTTCACAAATATTTTTATTTCAACCCAAGGAGTATTCCCCAAGCAATGATTTTTACTCTTGTAAACCAATCCTTAGATTGCCTTAAATTTTCCTCAAGAGATTTCACCACATTTCCTCTTCCATGTGTTTCTGAACTGATTCCGTGTGGGACACTGAGAGGACAAATTGCTTTCCCCTCCTCCCTGCTCTCTGCTTTTCGTTCTCTGCATCCCTGCCATTCTATCCTTCTCACATCAATCTCCTTGCCTTCTCACATACCTTCCTTTGTAATTTTACTTGGGCCCAGATTAACCTGAATATTGCTAATAACAATATCTAGCATTTATTGAGAATTAACTGCCAGCTTCAAGAGAGCAGGGCCATGTCTCTTCATGCTGAACATTGTACTTCCACTGCTCAGTGCTGATTCTGGCACATGGTAAGTACCTGATGTACACTAGTTGAAATGAATGAATGAATGAATGCTTCTTCCTTGCTGACAGGTTCCTGAGTGATGTGCTGGGCACTCTTTTAAGACTTCTGTACAGGTAATCTCATGTAATGCTCATGGCAACCCTATAAAGTTGGTACTATTATTATCCTCATGTGCAGATGAGAACATTGACGTTGAAAGAGGTCTAGAAATTTGCCCACTTTTATAACCGGGCTTAACTAAGGCTTTGACAGACTTCCTAGGACCCAGGAAAGCTGACTAGGTCACCAACATTTAAGAAAGCAAGACACTGAATCATTTAGGCGGTGGAGCCCATGATTAGGAGTCAGACAAACCTGGGCAGGTGACTTTGGCAAATTGCTCAGTCTATAAAATGGAAATAATACCTGCTTCATGGCGTTGTCAGCAGGATTAAATGAGATTATGTGCAAGCTAATTGTTATGGATTGAATTTTATGTCCCCCCAAAACATGTGTTGTAAATCCTAACCTGTATGCCTGAGGTTATAATGCCATTTGGGAAGGGGTTGTCTTTGTTATGTTAATGAGGTAGGATTACTGTAGGGTGCATCTTGAGTCAATCTCTTTCTTTTGAGATATAAAAGAGATAAAACAAACAAGCTAGAAAGCAGAGGTGGGAAAAGAGAGATGCAAAGCTGCATGAAGATTGCCCAGAAGCAGAAGCTCAAAGAGACAAGGACCTTCCTCCAGAGTTGACAAAGAGAGAAAGCCTTTCCTTAGAGCTGGCACCTTGACTTTGGACTTCTAGCCTTCTGAACTGTGAGAAAATAAATTTCTGTTGTTAAAGCCATCCACTTGTGGTATTTCTGTTATAGCAGTATTAAATAAATAAGACACTAATCTACTGTGACAGAAAGCAGATCAGTGGTTGCCTGGGATGGGTGGAGGGAAAAATGGACTGCAAAGGGCACAAGGAAATTTTGGAGGTGATAGAAATGTTCTTGGTCTTGATTATGGTGGTGACATTTTGTCAAAACTCATTGAAATGTACACTTTAAATGAGTTCAGTTTATTGCATGCAAAGTATACCACAAAGTTGCTTTAAAAAATGAGATTATGTATGGAAGGCACTTAGTGTGCTGCCTGGTTCATAATTAGTGATCAAGACGTTAGCTATTAATACATACGGAAAGGTAGTCTTTTGTGACATGGTGTGATAACTCATACTATTGCTTCTATATGAAAGTATACCCTGAGTCAGCCAAACTTGCTTGTAAATTATGATCTTCTTGTTCTATGGATGTCAGCACTCACTGCCTAACTCCCTCCTTTTTTTTAATGAGAGCACCTCCAATTTGAAGTTCTTTTTTCTGTACTGAATTGTATTGGAAGCTTAGCATAAATCAAACCTTCTTGGTGAGGAAAGGTCCTAAAGAGATACATTGCAACCATATCAGCTCCTAGTTTCTTGGCTATTCCAACCCTCTTATCTTTCCCTGAACCTAAACACATACAGCATTTCCCAACATCTGTGGTAATCCCAGGTACAAACCATTCCCATAACTTAGTCCCACCAATTTAACACTTCTTTATCTTATCTGGATTTAATCTATCAACAAAGGGCAAAACCTAAATGATAAAAGAAATAAGTGATCCTTAACCAAGAAATACTCACAGCCAGCACGCGGGAGCCATCTTTATCTGCATAGCATGGCCACCATCCTCTCATGGACTTCTGTTCAAAGAGTGAGGCTGTCTTAGCTTTAAGGGGGTCCATTGCTTTGAGGTCTGGAACCATGTCCAAATGGCATTTCTCTGATGATTTTGCTGGAATGATTGTGTGATGCAAATCGAGTTCCAGGAAACCTAGCCAAGGAAACAACATTAAGCCTAAAGAAGCTTCAAATGGATCTGTCATCATTCATAAGTAAACAGAATGTTCTTGTCAGAGGAGAAGCAGACAGTGATTTTGAACAGGTGATGGGTAAGTTAGAGAAGGGGACCCTGGTAGATGTTTAAAGTTCTTTCTAGATAGGATGGAAAATGGCAGAGGAAATATCTGTCTATTGCCCAGCATCTGACAGAGAAGTACATGTTCTCTTTCTCAAAGACATGAGCATAAACAGAGTTGTTCTATAAACTCAGAATAATTAAACATCTATGGACAAAGTTTCCACTGAACTGAGGGCCCTTGGACTTGAAATTTGGTCATTTTGGTTCTGAGCTTCCCTGAACAGAGAGGTCACTTGGCTTTGGGTAAAGACAACTGGTTCTTGGAACATGAGAAGCTCTGCAGAAACATGCATGTTCAAGTATCTCTTAGTGTAATCTCAGGAAAAAGAGCTGGAGAAGGAACATAGCTAACTAAATAGAAAATTCTCACCAGGAACTAGGGAGCCCAGATCAGGGCACCTGCAGAAGGACATTTTGCTTTCCATGATAAGAGGCATAAACTCTTTAGTATCATTTTCGCCTGACTGTCTTTTGGGTGTGGGATCTCATGTGAGTCGTTCCTTAAGAAAATGCTGTTTGTGATGTGGGATCAAGTCTATCGACTACTGGGGCCAGAAACTGGTCTTTGACAGTGACAGCAAAGAACAATGAGGTGGTTTGTGGTAGATTCCCTTTAAGTTGTCAGGCTTAGAAAGTGTCCTTCATCATTTAATTGGATCCATAACTCTGATTTACCTCAGCCTTTCTTGAACCTTCGCATGCTTTTATCCTGTCTCTCTTTTTGTTGACAGCTACCATCACTTGCTCACTAGCCATTTTGAAATATAGTCATTCTCCTGATATGTTGTCAGATGATTTCTTTTACATTTAAATTGACTATTTACATTATTAATTCTCTATTATTCTGGAATTTAGTGTATACATCTTTACTACTCACTCATATGCTCTATAAGTCAGCATACAAGCCAGCACATTTGTTCTTTTGGCTGCTACTGAGTACCAATTAAGTCAAAGCTCCTGCATCAGGTGCTGTTCGGGGTAAAGGGATGAACAAGATAAGCCACTGGCCACCGTGGGCTTTTCCTCTGCCAGGAAAGATCCCTTGGAAGCGAGACTGAGGCAGGGAGACAAGTTAGGGGCTAAAGTTAGCTGTGAGAAAATGAGGTCTGAGCTGGCAAGTGGCAGAGATAATAGAAATAAGAAAATAAATGTGACTGATCAAGCAGATTACATGGTTAGGACTGAGCAGCTGAGTGGGTGTTTCCACCTGCATGGCTGGAGAAATGACAGTGCCTCAAACAGCAAAAGACATTCGTGAGGAGAGCAGCGATGAGGTCGGTCGGGGAAGAAAGGCTGAGTTTGACTGCAGTCGTGGTGAATTGGAGGTGCCAGCCAAATACAATGGTGAAAGGTTCTGGTTGGCAAATGGGAGTAATCATCATAATAGTTTCTTATGATTCCACGACAGGCATCTTGAGAGGTCAGGCTCCACTGGTTTAGAGTCACATGTTGAGAGGGGACAGTGGGAGCTTCACCTTCAACTGAGGCGGGAGTGGTCAAATCACTGTGGGTCCGGAGAAGAGCTAAAGAACTGTAGGGTAGGCCAGTATTTAAAGAGTGGGAGGAAGAGATAGAATCAGCCAGTGAGACAGAGCCAAGGCTGGGAGAGCAAAGTCAAATCAGGCGAGCACAATGCCACAGAGAATAAAGGGGGTAGAGCATGTACCTTTAGCCAAAGAGGAGGACAGCAATGGGTTGGGGATTAGGTAACCTTGGTAACTTTCGGAAGCAGTGTGGAGGAGGATGTGGGAGCCCATTCTAAAGTGTTGAGGTGGGTGGTTTGGAAGTGGATGCAGCGGTGGACATCTCCTTGTGAAAACAAGATTTGAGTCTTCATAGAGAGACAGGTCCTCCACAGGAGCAACTGAGAGTAGTCAGGGCCCATGAAAAGGGTGACATTCACTGTGCCCTCTTCTTAGAGGACTCAAGACAGACAACCAGTGGGCCACACTGCCAGGTAATCCAAGTACTGTCTGTGCCGCCAATAAATTATCAACGTTCATTGGAGACTCAAATAATTGATTCCAAGTTTTAATTGGTCTCACTAATTCTAACTATAATTTCTTAGAGAAAATAATCCAGTGTAAGCCCTACCCAAGTAGTCATCGAGAGAAAACTTGTCATTATCCCATATCTGAATGATCAGTCTGGGTGGGACCCGAAATTCAGTTTGGTCGACGCTCCAGAAATGCTCCTAAAATGACAAGAGAAACAGACAAACCAAATGGTACCAATTACTGGACTCCAAGACCCTTGTCTTCAGCCTCTTGAAACCCTAACATCAAGGCATGGGGCCTTTTCTCTCCTTTGCATCCCCTGGATGACCTCCCCTTGTCCCTACCCCCCAATCCATGTGTATGGAGGGCAGGCAGGCTCCCCAGGAAATCTCGGCCCCATCAGCTGGGTGACAAAAAGGATGTCCTAGGCAATTCCCAAACAGGAGGTTTCCTGCCACGTTCCTATCAGTGTGAATTCCTGCTGCCACCCCTGCACTGGGGAGTGATTTAATCTGGCCCCTGAAGACCACTAGGGCCTGATGAGATTATCTTTCCAAAGCCAAGTTGTTCTATGCCCGCCCACTACATCACCTGCTGGGGTGTCACCTCTGCTCAGGCGACTTCACCCACCTCACAGAAATGTCTGAGTGGAAGAGGACTAGAAATCCTCTCCTAGCGCGTTTTCATTTTACATGGGGTGGGGAGACTACAGCCCAGATTTCTCTCTCTTATCAGTGCAGATTTAAAATGTCCTGGCATTTTTGACTTTCGAAAAATACCACTGACTTTTACATGTGTGGTCAACTAAGACTCCCCAGTCCCCTCACAATAAAGGTTAAGTGGAGGGAGGCCTGAGTAAGAGTCCTCCGAGTTCTCACTTCTGGTCCCTGCCTCTGCCGAGACAATATTAGCCAAAAATAATAAGAGTTCTATAGCCCAATTACACCTAAGTTCCTCTGGCCCCAGCAGAAAGAGAATTTCCCCCAGTGCTCCATGAATTTGGAAGAAATTTGTTGGGTTGTTTATTATGTTTAATCCCTGAAACTTCCCCTCTGCAGGGCTGAGAAAGCCTGGATCTGAGGGGCTGGGAATCCCATTCTACTGTTGGTCTGGCCCCATCTGACTGTCCTGTGGAGGTCATGCTAGAGAAGGTGACCAGGCAGAGCAAGGGAAAGTGTATAGGTTATAGAGGGTAGGAGTGGGATGGGGTGGGGTGGGTGGTGGGGCAGGGAGCTAAAGAAGACTTATTTTTGTGTGCTGAGATTTTAGGCCCCTTTTTTGGATGAAAGGGCCCGGATTCTCCTTGGGGACTGTCCTCTCCTCTTTAGTCCACTCAGTTTGGGAGAAGCTGATTCCACCCTTAATTCTAAGGCCGGCCCAATCACAGCGCTGCATCCCTGGGCAACGATGGATGGTTCAGGGATAAGCAGGTGGCCTCAAACTGGAAGAGACCCTGAGGCCCGACTCCAGAACTCTGATTGGAGCCACGGGGATCCGCTCTTCTTGTTCTGCTGAGGTTGTTGAGAACACAGGATATGAGCTGGGGCTGCTGGCAGCCATCTTGCCTCCATGAGGGAAAAGCCCACGTGGAAATGAGGCACAGAGGAAGGCAGAGAGGAATTTCTCAAGGCATCATTTCAACCTGGGACTAGGCATTCCTAAGGCCAGCTAACCCTGGATTTTTTAGTAACATGAACCAATAAATCAGTTTGAGTTGAGCTCCGAAAAGGACAGTCTTAGTAATCAGGACCACAACGGCCCTGCATTCTCGAGGAAGTGCTTTTGAAGAAGGTAAGGCAGATGTTGAGGTTTAACAAGGAAGGTGAAAGGGAGGTCTCATCTACTTTAATATTTTGCATCTGTCTGGCTAATTAGTCCAATAGTTCTGCCTATTCATGGGAAGAAACTGGTTTCCTCATCACATAAAAAACACACTTGCATTGATAACAAGACCCTACTTCTACCTTTTACCAGATCCTTCACCCTGCTGCCAAGGAAAGTAGCATTCCTTATACTTCCTAATTACACAGATACCTGTCATAGCTGTGTGATCTTGGGTAAGTATCTACACCTCTGTGGGTCTCAAGTTCCCCATCTGCACCAAGAGGGAGCTGCACCCAATGACCCTTGAGTTCCTGAGAAGCGCCGACATTCTATTAGTTTCTGAGTTAAGGAAGGCCTGTGACATCCACTTCCGACCAGCATATTTCAATGCTCACTTTTTTAGCAACAATGCAGAGCTGTTCAGCTGGGAGGTAATCAAATGGGAAAACAAATCTCCAGTTAAAATTCCCTTCGCCATCCAACGACCTGTAATGGACATCTGTTTTCTGTTTGTTTTCTTCATTGCCAGGAATCCAGCTGAAAAGCAGAGGCAAACAGACTTAGCCTAGTGTGATTGACAAGTAATCTAGCCGCAAAATTGTGCAGTGATTAGGGGAGTGAAGGGCAGGAGAATTAATGCACTTTTCTTGGACAGGTTCCAGTTATCTATAGCACTGGGGGTGATTTATGAAGGGGAGGCACTCTGTTGCATCCAACACAAGTTTTAGCCAAATAAAATATAATTCTTCTAAAACCAAAGCAGGAAATCCTTTAGACTCCAGTTAGCAAGGATAAAATGAAATTTTCTGGAAAATATCAACAATTTAGCTTCTATTTTGGGTACATTGAAGTTTGCCGGCTGTGATGTTAGTCTTCATAACCATAACTCATTAGTGTCTGTCATCAACACAGATAAGCTAAATGAATATGTGTTAGCTCAAAATTTTAGCATTTCCTTCTCCGTGTTTTTCTTAAACAAACAAGAAAGGTATGAATCAAGTAATCTTACGGCTTCCTTTTTTTATTATTCTTAAATTCACTATGATTGCATTAAACAGACTAGCAAGGAAGATGTTATTTCCATATGCATATCTATGAGAGTTCATTTCAGTAAAGAACTTAGAAATTAAGATATTAACATTCAAAAAGTTTCCTTTGATTTGTGCCTGGCACATAGCAGACACTAAAATAAATACCAGTTGAAGGAAAGAATGAATGAAGGTGCCTGGAAGGAAGTTGTTGTCATATCTGCCTGCTACTGGGAAGACTCCTGGTTTAGAACCGGGGGTAACATTTGACTTTAGACTGGCAAAGTGGCAGACTGCATGGTTCTCAACCTTGACTGCATATTAGAATCAACTGGAGAGCTTTTAAAGCTATTGATGCCTGGGCCCCACAGATGGAGATTCTTGGTAGGGGGCGGGCCTGGCTGTGAACTTGCTCTGCCACTTGACTCTCTGAGCTTCATCTCCTCATCTATAAAGTGAGGACAATGATATGTGCCCTCTTCACATGGTCAGTATGAGGACAGAACGAGAGACCATGGCTTAGAAGGGGGGAAATACTTGACTCATGCTGATGATCATTTGCTCTGAACCAGGAACTTTGCGTGCATTATTTTATTCTGCCCAACAACTATATAAAACCCATTGCTGCTGAGTTGATTCCGACTGATTTCGACCCTGTAGGACAGAGTAGAACTGCCCCATAGGGCTTCCAGGGAGCAGCTGGTGGAGTCGAACAGCTGACCTTTTAGATTTCCCCCCTTCTAAGCCATGGTCTCTTATTCTGTCCTCATATTGACCATGGGAAAGTGGCACATATCATTGTCCTCACTTAACCACTGCACCACCAGGGCTCCAACAACTATATAGCAATCTCCATTTTACAGATGAGGAAACTAAGGTTTAGAGAGGACGTGTAACTTACGCAAGGTCACACAGTTAGTAACTGACCAATTTAAGTATATACCCCCAGGGCAGTCTGATTCCAAAGTCCAGCTCTGATACCCTGTCTCAAAGGACCACGAAGACTTTAAAGTTGTTTGCTAATACGAGGTCCTATTATTAGTGGTGGCATTAGCATCAATCAAGACTAGGAAACCCTATGGGGCAGTTCTACTCTGTCTTATAGTGTCCCTATGAGTTGGAATTGACTGGACGGCACACAACAACAATAGTTTTATTTTTGGCTAGTCAATTAACTGACTAGCTAAATTAGTTAGACTTCTTTTGACTATTAACTTAAACTAATTCATTGAAGATAGTTGACGCTCTCTTGGCTATGACCTCAGTGGCTTCACCACCTGAACCATCCCCGAAGTGTCACCATCATCCTCTCCTAAACCGCTCACCACCTGTAGCTCTCCCTCTCTGTTGCCATGAGAAACATTTTCATGTTTTAATTTTATGACGAATTAAACAAATACTCAGTTGTTATGTTAGTTGCCGTCAAGTCGACTCTGACTCATGGCGACCCTATAAATAACAGAACAAAACATTGCCCATCCTGCACCATCTTCATGATCATTGGTATGTTTGAGTCTATTATTGTGGCTATTGTATCAATCCAAAACGACTACTCGAGATGTATTAATTTGTATATGTATGTATAGCTTTGTATGTAATACACATATGTGCGTAGTGCTGGGCATGTTGTTTATGCATTATCCATCTTTCCACATATAGTATTTAGATTTTAATTCCAAATATTACATGGTACTTTAAGTTGTGCTTTATTTTTTTATCAGAGGAGTTTTCACAGTCCAGTATTTACTTGAGTTTGTTTCCCTGATTTGAAAAAAAAAAAAAAAAAAAGAGCTCATGATAGTCAAACAAATTTGCATATATATAATTAGCTGAGATTAGTTTTCCCTGGGGAATGGTAATAAGATCCTGAAATGTGAAAGAATGATGAAGACCTTGATGAAACATTCCCCATTTACAGTGAACCTAAATGATAATAATTACGTCTTTAACAAAAGTTTTGATTGAGAGCCACTTGGGATCATGAGTGAAACTTTGTTCTCACTTTGTAAGTATGTCAGTTTCTCAACAAGTCTTATCGTTCACTTATCAAGGAACCAAACTCAGCCAGCCCCTGTGAAACAGTAATAATACTAGCTAATACTCAAATGGTGTTTACTATGTACCAGGCACTGTCCTAAATGCTTTGAGTAATTGAATATTCTGAATACTCCTGGGATTTTGTAGTATCAGGTCCATTTTACAGATGAGAACTCTTAGATAGTGTGAGTTTACTGAAAGTACCAGGATTTGAACCCAGGTAGTTTGGCTCCACAGTCGAGGTTCTCAATCACTATGCTATACTGCATTCAACATCTAGGATCAAGCCATAACACATAACATACACAACATGGATTATCTGGAACTAAATTATGCAAGTAACAGAATAGTGAACAAATACGGCATTTTACATGTTGGGTACAGGCACTCAGTAAGTGTTGGTGGAATTAGTGATTTTTTTTGAAATATGCTAATGTTTCCTCTTTTCTACAGACATTGTTAATAAAATACATATAAAAAGAAATGTTGGAAGCTGTACTTGTGTTCTTAAGGCTTCTTATTCAAGGCATCAAAAAGGAATACAAATAAACTGCAGGACCAAAGGTGTCAGAAATAACAAACCTGCTGAATAAACTGAAGAAAACTCACTTCGTTAAAAGAGAAACAAAGAAATATGTAGCAATTCTTATGGTTATTAGATATCTCTGCTCATAAACAAGATCCATACAGATTTCTCTTTTCTTTCTGTTCCTTTCTCCTCTGTCTCCCAGGAGTTTCCTAAGCAGACTGCACTAAGAAGATAAAATAGCTTCAAATGATCAAGAATCTTATCATGGGCACCTTTGATACTGAAAATGAAACTCAATGAAGGTGTTATGGATTGAATTATGTCCCCCAAAAGACACGCTGAAGTCCTAACCCCATACCTGTGAATGTGGAAATAAGGCCTTGGAAGATGTCATCAGTTAACACGGGGTCATACTGGGATAGGGCAGATCCTACTCCAAAATGATTGGTATCCTTACACAAGAGGAGAAGAGAAACAGAGACACAGACTCAGAGGGAAGATGGCCATGTGAAGACAGAGGCAGCGACTGGAGTGATACCTCTACAAGCCGAGGAACACCAAGAATTGCCAGCAATCGCCAGAAGCTAGGAAGAGGCAAAGGAAGGATATGCTCCTAGAGCCCTCAGAGAAAGCATGGCCCTGCTGACATCTTGATTTTGGACTTCTAGTCTTCAGAACTGTGAGACAATAAATAGTTTTAAGCCACCCTGTTTGTGGTACTTTGTCATAGCAGTCCTATAGAATGAGAGAGTCTGTTTCATTCCCCGAGTTTGTCAAAGTCTCTTGCACGATAATCTTACCCTTTGACATAGATGTCACTCATTTCCTCTCCTGTGATGCTTTTCTCATCTAAGATAATGTCCTTGGTGTTCCAGATGATCACACGCAGGTAGTATCTGAAAGGAGCACATTTTGAAGGTACTTTTTCCTTTAGTCCTGTTACAAGCACCCAGCCCTATATAACAGGGTCTTAAAATTACTTACTTCTTGGCTTTCCGGGGTGTGATGTTAAAAGGAGGGCCTGGTGGCCCCAAACTCTTGGGGAAAACATCCACCCACATCTGAAGTCTTCCCTAAATGATTCAAAAATAAAGAGAATTGAAGTTATATTATAGGAAGCGGAGATTCCAATTTTCTTTTATATTTCTTAGGTGAAACTACTTCTTTGGCCTGCATTACTTCTTACACCATATGGAAGACAATCAAATGGAGTAGAAGAGCAAACCAAGATTAATCTTGTGTCTGCAATGTCCTTTAGCACCCCCTACTCCCTACTCTCACCCCGGGTTTCTGATGGCTTCACATGTGCCCACCTGTATCCTAGTTGGAATCTTCCCTAGTTAATAAAATGAAGGGCTTCCCATCACTAACAAACTCCCTAACACACACACACACACACAC
>NW_004443943.1:20199290-20209585 GCF_000243295.1 Trichechus manatus latirostris
CACACACACACACACACACACACACACACACACACACACACACACACACACCCTCTTACAATGACTTAAAGTTGGGCCCTCTGCCCTTCAGAATGGTTCTCATGCTGTCAACCTATCCATTAACACATTGCCTACTTGTTGTCATTCTCAGTTTTGTGACACCCAAGAGTTTCTCTATGTACCTCAAGATATAAAATCAAAATAATGTAAAAATGTTATTTAATTTTTCAAAATAAAAACTTACAACATGGTACTTTCAAAGGAAACCCACAGGAGGGACTTAAGCAATGACAAGAGCATCACTGGTCCCAAAAGGCCGGGATTCCCTGCCATTGGCTCATTAGTGCCTGCCCTCTGGTAGGAGACTTGCACACAGGGGGAGGATGGACGCCTGGACTGACACTTGTGCAGGCTGTCTTGGTGAGGCACTGCCCAGCTCCTTGACTGCCACAGACCAGGTCAATCCATCGGCTGGAGTGTTCTTCTCGACAGGTTAGGAACGCCATTAAAAAGCTGTATCTACCATATGAACCAATTTACATTCCACAGACTGTTTTTGGATGTTCTGTAGACTGCCTTTATGACAAAAACAGACTGGTATTCAAGAAGGTTGCCAAGGAAACTACTAGATTGGCTTCCTAATGCATAGTGATCAAAACGATTTAACTGGAGCTCCTGAAAAGAGATATATTTTACTGTGCTCCTGACTCTCTTCCAACTAATCTCTAGGGTTCAAGGTTCTATAATACATCAAGCACGCTGAAGAACCTTAGGCATCTAGTGTCTACTAAGACTGAGCCACAGTTTGTGTCCAATGCTATGATAGTGGGTTGGTGGACTCCTAAGAAGAAATCTTTCTCACTTTGCAATTTCTTGAGGCTCTTTACTCAAATGAGGCGTAGCAGGGGAGAGAGAAGGAGGAATAGGCTCTTTGAAAGAAGGAAGAAGAATAAGAAAAGGAGGAAATGAAACAGAATAAAAGCAAGAAGAAAGTGACAAAATAATCTAGTCAACTCAGGGTTCTCGTGGCCACTTCTTGGAGATAAATTTGTCCATGGTTTTGCATGCTTTATTGATAGTGTCAGTATTGTCAGTGTCAACAATATTTATATCCGTTACATCAATATGTTTTAAAGTGTGATCCCCTAGCCACTTCCATCAGAACCACTCAAGGTACTTGTTAAAATTCAGATTCCTGGCCCCACCCCAGACCTATTGAATGTGAAACTCTGCAGGCACGGCCTAGGAATCTTCATGATAACAACCTTTCACACTGATTGTTTTGTCATTTGTCACGTCTCTCCAGGTTCTCTGGAACCTGCTCCCCATTTTCTGGGCTTGACCCTCCCCCATCACTATCCACGTGGTCACAGTGAGCAGCCACCTTGTGCACTATGGCCCTGCTTCCCTGGCTCTTTAGTCTCAGATGGAACCTTTTCACCCAAGCTGGGCCAAGCTCAGTCACTTTGCCAGACCCTGCCTTCCTGGCTACAGCTGAGTGGTCCCATGGAGGACTATTGGGCCAAGTTGGGCCAACCAATCTCTTCCATGTTTGGAGGTAGATGGGGCTACATTATATCATAAAAACCCTCAGGAACTGTCCATTATGTTCTGATGCATAGGAAGGTGACCGAAGCAAGAGAGCAGACTAAAATATACTCAGAGAGAGAAAAAGAGATAAGAGACCCTAATTCAAGTTTGTTCAGCATCATAGCCACTCTCCTGTTTGGATTTTGTGAGTTACTTGAAAATTTTTTCCAAAATTCTCCTTTGTGATGAAGCTAATTTGAGTTTTATTTCTATTTTCTGCAATCAAAAGTATCCAAATGAAATAAAAGAGGCAAATCTGTGTCATTTATTGCTGTTGGCTTTGGGGTTTGGATGATGGGTATTCAAAGATGGAAAGCCGCTTTACCTGGGAAATATTGGGCTGGAAGGTGCTGCGCAAAGTCCTCGTTTCCACATGTTCAGGGACCAGCCCCTGAGTCCTGAGGATGTGAAGGGCAAGCCGCTCATCAGGGGCCCCAAGGTGTTGGTGCAGAATTCTGTTGGCTTCTGGAACGGGAATGGAATGGCATTGACACCGGGTGGGCATCTGGGAAGAGGTCAGCCAGGTTGCTCTGAACTGCCTGCAGCACTTCATTCCAGATTTTGCAAAACAAACTGGCAGTGCCAATGTGCAAACTTTTGACTTAGGAAAGAGTCGTTGATAGAAGTAGTTTCTGACTAGGGGCCCTGCCCCACCCAGGCTCATATCCAACTTCTGGGCTGCCAGAAGCCAAGGGACCAGGACACACCAGAATGTGTAAGTGAGAGCAGCCTGCATTTCCTTCCGTGGCAGAGGCTCCCAGCTAGACGGTTTCCAGCCTCTCCTGTGGTTGGGTGTGGCCATGTGACCAAGATCATCTAGAATGTAAAGTGGGTGGAAGTGATGTGTGTCTTTTCCACACTGGGCCCATAAACACTTCCATGTAGGATAGTCTATGTACCTTTCTCTCTTGCCACCTTCATGCAGATGAGAAGAGCAACCCGGGGAGTCTGAGCTGAAGAATGGCAGAGCTCTAAGATGGAAGGGGCCTAAGTCCAGGAAGCATCGCCTGGAGGAGGGCCACCACCTGCTAGGAATATCTGTTTTGCATTTATGGGAAATAAATGTTTACTGTGTTAAGCCATTGAAACTTGGGCGTTTAATTGTTTCAGCAGCTGGTATCACTGTCGCATTTTTAGAACATAGCCCCCAAATTCTCAGACACTCCTCCCATCAAGAGGTGGGATCTCTCCCTTTGAAGCTGGGGACAAATTCAATCAATAAAATATGGAGAAAAAGACATTGTATAACTTCTAAGGCTAGGCTCTGGCAGAAGTCATCTGCCATGTAAGAAGCCTGACTCCCCAGGGACTGCTTGTTGTAAAGCCCTATGTACATGCTCAGGTCGTCAGCCCCAGTGGAGCTCCCAGACTAGAGCCAGCAACAACTGCCAGCCATGTGCATGAGCACCCTGGCTGTCCAGCCCAGCCAAGCTTTCAGATGATGGCAGCCCCAGCTGATATCTGATTGCAACCCCATGAGACACCTCAAGTGAGAACTGCCCAGCAGAACCCTTCCTGAATCCCTGACCCACAAAATCGTGAGCAAAACAAAATGATTGTTTTAAGATGCTAAGTTTTGGGGTGATTTTCCATGTAACAATCGTAACTGGAACAATCTCTATGACTAATATAGTTTTTTGGGGGGAGTTGCTTGATTATTTTGGGGTACTTTTAACTACTATGACATGGTGCTTCCCATTATTTATTCCTAATAGGCTTTTCAAGTTTACACGTTAACAGCAGCATCAACATTTCTTAAATATCAAATCATCCCTGACTTTGACTAAGTCCTCTTCAAAATGAAAAGACAAGACATGGTTTCTTACAGTGTCAGGAATAAACAGCTCGGGATCAGGAATTACTTTCACTCCCGTGTATCTTTGCTCAGTTTTCTCTGGATAGCCTACATACCCTGCAAGGCCAGCCCCACCACCACTCCCCCTCAGAAGACACCGCTCCCCACCATACGAAATCATGCCATAGCTCTTATGCTCTATTAAGCTTACTTCAGTGTTGTCATCGTGTAGCTAGCTGTCTATGTGTCAAGGCAGGTTGTATTATAAATTGCTGCTTGGGAAAGAGCAAGACCCCAAGCTCTGACGTGAGCCAGATGTGAGCCCAGCAGGCTCTTCAAACCAGCCCCCAACATTCTGGAGCCTTCTCAGAGAAGGGCTGGAATAAATGATGGAATAAATGTGGAAGACAAATCCCTGCATCACCATATGAGCATTTTTGAGTTAATTATGCATTACATAGAAATTAGTTAATTACCAGAACTTTGTGTTCAAAGCTTAAGTGGCTGTAACCCAAACAGGTCAAGTGAAACATAAGAAAGACAAGAAAATGTGTCCACTCTGACACTTGACAAGACAGCTGAACTCCACTATAATGTGGCTTTTGTTAGATAGACTCATGTGTGCAGAGTCTCATATACTATAATTAGTAGTGGGCCTGCCCATCTTCCTCCCCAAAACAAGTCCAGAAATGTAAATGGGTTACTATGCTTTGTAACCAGCTTGCAATCCATAGCAATGTGCTCACCAAATTCATCCAAACTGTAGTCTCTTCCTCCATATCTGATTCTACTTCCATCTTCGGAAAGGATGGGTGGTAGATAGCCTTTGAATCTGGCTACACTGTGAAGCAACTGTGTTGGTTTCAATTGATCTCGCCAGGTATTTACTCCAGAACTGTGAAGAACATCACATGTCCCAGAGTTACTGCCAAATACGCAAGTTCTCCTTGAATTCACACACACATACACACATACTTACAGATGCTTCTTTATAACAAGGGGGCAGGGAATATGATCTACACTTTGACTTTTGCCTAGAAATTCATTTCTGATCCCTAAAATCTACATGCTATTTGGCCTCAGCCAATTGATCAAATTTTTGGCCCTCAGTTTCCCCCTCTGAAAAAATGAGGAATTTGACTGAGATCACTGTAGTCATAAGAGGCAAACTCATAAATTAGAAATTGCAAGCTATGTCTCATTAGATGCTGTAGAAAGATGCTGTATAACACTCCTGGGAGGAGGGACATCACAAAATCGATCTATTTTGGGGTAGGGGGAGGGAGATCCTTGCTTCCCAAGCCCTCAGTTCCTGATATCAAGGACAAGGGCTCAAAAAGGGGGAGGGAAGGGGCTGGTCCTCCAGAGCTGCGGGCTGGGCACTGTGCTACTCCAAGGTCCATCATTTTGCACAGATGATGATGTGAATGGTGTCCCTGGAATTGGGCAATGCAATGGCCCTGAGTCTCCCTAAGATAATCCTACTATTAAAAACAGTAACTTGTCTAACTCAAAGGAGCAGCAGTTCAATGAAGAAAGGCACTGAGGTAGAGAGTCAAAGCTTTCCCTGGTATTAATGTCAAATGAAACAAAATGTCTGATTCATTGCCAAAGCAACTTACATACAATACTGCTCAGGTATGCCGCAGTGGGACCCAAACCGGGAAAGGAACCGGTTTTCCAGATCAATAATTGTCTCTCCCACTTTTTCATCACAGGTAAAGGTGTCATAATCATAGACAGAAATTTTCAGGTCTTTTTCTTGAGGTAAGTAGCAGCTCAGTTCGTACATTCTAAATAAACAAATGGAAGGTTAGAATCTCCATGATCCATCCAGGTACCTCACAAGCCCCAGGGCTCTGTGCAAAGAACCCTAGACAATGGCTCTGGCCATTGGAGGAGAACATGTCAGCTAGGATAACCAGGGTGGGTGGTAGTGGGTGAGGTGCTTTATAAATAGTAAATACTACATTAGTAATAAGAACAATAAGACAACATGAGCTAGAGTGCTCAGGAGAAGAGCAAGGGCTTTAAAAACCTGGGTTCAAATCCCGGCTCTGTTGGTTACTATCTGTGGGACCCTAGGCCTGTTACCTAACCTCTTTGTCCTCAGTTTTCTCATCTGTAAAATGGTGATAATAATACCTACCAAACAGTGTTCTAAGAGTCAAGTGTCAAGTGGAGAAATACATGGAGCCCTGGTGGTGCAGTGGTTAAAGTGCTTGGCTGCTGACAGAAACATCTCTCCATGGGAGAAAGATGTGGCAGTCTGTTTCCGTAAAGATTACAGCCTTGGGAACCCTATGGGACAGTTGTACTCCGTCCTACAGGGTCGCTATGAGTCAGAATCGACTTGATGGCAAGAGGTTATGGAGAAATGTATAGAAAGTATCTGGCATGAGTGCATTGCTAAAAAGCCAGTAGCTATAATAATAAATTATTATTAATTATAATATTATAATTCTATGGGTCTGCCATTGGCTTTGGTTTTTTAAGGCTTTTCCAATTTATAGAATCCATATTAAAATGCAAACACTTGCAACATAAAGGTAAATAATCAAACTGTACTTTTTGTCGTGAGTTAAAAATGTTGTACACGTTCTTGTATAGCATAAGCTCCAGGTGGACGGGGTTTTTGTTCTGTATTTGCTGTGTCCACAGAGATACTGGTCCCATAGTAAGTACTCAGTTAAAATATGCTGAAGGAAAAACTGTAAGAGGCCTCTCCCATCTCTCCGTCTCCCTGTGCTTCCACTTCCCCTTCCCAGTTCACTCTGCTGTGTGAACCCGTTTCTGCCCAAAGAGCCAGAAATGTTAATCCATTTGAGCAGAAGGGTGTGGGTCAATGGGATTCTGGCAAAATGCTTCCAGAATGTCTTCTAGATAAATCTCAGCTACTTCTCCAGACTGTTGCTCCATGGCAGAGGCCTGAGGGAGGCAGGTAGCCACATGAGACAAGGTGCTTGAACCAGGATCACACATGAAGCACTGTATCCACACATACCCATAACACCACATTTCCAGCACTGGATTCCATTGTTACGGAATATATATCCCTTGAGAAAAGGAATTCTTCAGTCAAATAAGGTTGAGAACCACTTCTTTTGGAGCTCCTCTGGACAAATTAAAGGCTCTGAGAAGTCCTGCAATTATTCACCTGTTTTAACCCAGGACTCTCAAAGGTTTGACTAAGGAATACTTTCTTTCCTTTGGAATACCAGTGAATATCTCATGGAAGACACTGATATTCCGTTGAATGTGGTCTAGAGAATGCCATGATGTGGTAGGAATATGCTGAACAATGGACCATCATAAGGGAAACATTAAAAAACAAAAAACCAGTTGCTGTCAAGTTGACTCCAACTCATGGTGACCCCAGGTATGTCAGAGTAGAACTGAGAGCCATAGGGTTTTCAATGGCTGATTTTTTTTTGGAAGTAGATCGCCAGGTGTTTCTTCTGAGGTACCTCTCGGTAGACTCGATCCTGCAACTGTTTGCACCACCCAGGGACTCCAAGGGAGACATCACCCCTGCCTTAATTCCTGTCCCAGAATCCCTGAGACTCTCCACCGAGAAGAAAGTCACCTCTAAGACTGAGGTCAAAGACAAGAGCAGTCTAAGGGGCTACAGAGATGGCATCTTCTTGGCTCCACCCCCGGCTGGATGAGGGGAAGTCTGCGCCCGCGCCAGACGGATTGGCTGAGCAGAGTCTGACAGCATCACTTCCTCCCAGAGTGGCTCCAAGCAAGAATTTTCCTGCCACTTAATTAAGCTTGTGCTTTCCTCCTCGGAGACGGGCGATTCAGACAGGGCCGCCTTTCTCCGTTAAAAGCCGGCGCTCCCTGCTTCCCTGTCTCCCGCGCAGGAGCCCTCCTTCCTGCCCTGCGTGCCTTTTCCTGTCTAGACCTCAGGGCTGGATCAGCGGAAGAAAACGAAAACGATCACATTGCGGTGCCAGGGGATTACTTCCACACGCTGGCCTCGGCACGCGGCCTCGGGGTCTACAGCACAGAGGTGTGCATGCGTGCAGGTGTGTGCGCGTGTGCACGTGTGTCTGCCGGCCCCGGGGGCTGAGTGAGTGTGAGGCCCGTGTGCACGTGTGCTACCGGGTGTGAGAATATGTAGGGGAGAATGGAGTGTGTGGACCTGAGAGACTGAGTGACGAGACTTCTGTATCTTTGTGTGGCACGTGCACACATGAGAGAAAGAAAGCGCAAGGTCAAAACCAACAAACTTGAGTAGGAAAGAAAGGGAAGGGCAAGATGTTAAAGCCAAAAATAAAAATACAGGCCACAAGGCAAACAAGAACACAGTGTTCTCCCACTAGGCAAGGTTCTGGGAAAATAACACTGTTTTCACAAGTGTTTTGTACAAAGAACATTTTTCTACAGGTAATGGCTTTGCCATGAATATGAAGCATTACCAACGGCACTGGAAAAGCGTGGGGCTCGGAGCTGGGAAATTCTACCCGAATCTTGACTCTGCTACTTATAAGCTCTGTTGGCAGAGCTGTCAGCCTGTTTCCCTCCCCTGTGAACGAGGCTGCTAATTCCTGCCCTGCCTGGGTAATAGGTCGACACAGAGATGAAAATAAGACCCTGGCAGCAGCATTGAAGCCACACAGACACTGGAGGCACACGGCCTGTGTTTGAATCCTTCCTCTGGCTCTTACTGGCTGGGTGCATTTTGGTCCTTTACCTCTCTGTGCCTTAGTTTCCTCAGTTGTAAAATGAGGATAGTAATAGCACCTCTGAGTTGTAGGTGCTTTATATAAAGAGCTCAGCATAGCACCCGGCACATAGTAAATGCTCAGCAAATGTTAGCTATTATTAAATGTGGAAGCAGTTTACAGCTAAAAAATGCTGGTCCCATTTAGAGGTTACTTAGATTTGCCTTACTCTTGTGATGGCTCTGACAAGGTAAAAATAACAGGCCAGAAAAAAGCCCAGACTTACAATGATAAAGAAAATAGTGCTATTTAAGAATCATTGGGACAATTATTTAAGGCTTATAAATATCTAAACTAAAAAAAAAAAAAAAAAAAGTGAAACATTTTTGAGCCTGGGAACTTTGACAGATTGATGTGTCCCTTTGTTTTCTCTTTCTATAATATAAAAAAAAAAAAAAAGAATCATTGGGAACAGATGACAGATGAAGCAGAACATTTTGACTCCATCACTTTCAGCCCCTCCTCAATTTTGAAAACTGGGTCAATATATTCACTATATCATACTGTCCCAGAAAACAGAGCCCAAACTGGATCCAGGAAGTGAGAGCCAGCATTTCACTACAGTTGAGTCACTCTGCCTTTCCTTCTTGTCTAGAAGCCACCAAGTCCTTATGTTGACTCCTAGGCCTGTACTGGAGTCCCAGGGTGGTGCAAACAGTTAACATGCTCAGCTGCTAATTGAAAGGTTGGAGCTTCAAGTCCACCCAGAGGCACCTTGGAAGAAAGTCCTGGCGATCTACTTCTGAAAAACTAGCCACTGAAAACCCTATGGAGCACATTTCTACTCTGACACGTAGGATCGCCAAAAGTTGGAATCAATTCAATCGCAACTGGTTAGGCCTGTACTGCCCCCACCCACCCCCCCTTGATGGCTGGCTCAGGACAAATCTCTCGTCAGAAAAGCCTCTACCATGACTTGGTTTTGTTTTCTTCATGACATATTCACTTCCATGAAAACTTTTATTTGTGTGTTTACATGCTGACCCGCTGCGCCCCTGACTGGAAGGTCTCTCATTCATGGCCACAGCTTCAGGGCCTAGAACAGAGCTCGTCACACAAGACGTCCTTAGTACACTTTCAGAGAAGAAATGAGTGAGAGAAAAACCTTAAAAAATGTACATTACCTGCCAAAAACTGGGTTGAGAGTATTGGGAATGTAGTGGTCTCGATCTTCAATGACTTTTTTGCCCAGTGTTATTTTTATATAAGGGTCACACTGTGGGGAAAAACAGATGGGATGTTATGTCATCATGGGGTTCGAATTTAAGTCAGTTTCTGGGACAGACTCAGAGGCCCCCACACCCATCCTGGGGTGGCTGCCGTGGCACCGTGTGTCTTTCGAGAGGCAGTGTTGGGGTGAAGGGCTGTGGGAGGGAGGAGCTGCGGCTTTACCCATGACTGGCTGTGTGACTTGGGCAAATCTCCAAAGTCACATCTGTAAAATGAGAAGGATGAAGCAGAGGATCTAAAGCCCCTTCAAGCACTTAGATAAATCCCCACAGGGACAATCCTTCTGAAGACAGTGTTTTGACAGAGAGTCTTTCCCTGAGTGAGATAACAAACGCCCAGAAAGAACATGACAATTATTGTGGCTGATGACTGTAATTATCTTGCTACAGGAGAAGGCCCCACACCCAAACTCTTACCAGGCCATTGTTGTCCTGGGGCTGGAACTCTAAGCCTCGAACAATGTAAATCCTAACCGTGCATTCCTGTGGGACGCTGTCAGGTAATTCCCGAAACTTCCTGGGCGGGGCTGGCACGCTGGGGTCATCAGACAGCGGGTAGATTCTAAAGGAGCCCTAAGAGAGAGACACACATATGTACCCACAGGGTCCCTGCTGAGCTGGGCAGAGGGCTCCTGGGCAGTCCCCTCCTTCCCCAGGACACTCAGGGACAGCCACAAGGGTTGTGGGATTGGGTGATGAAGCGCTACCTTTTGTGAAAAAAACAACCAACATACACTGTACTTTGCATATTTGCAACAGGGAAAGTGCAATGATTATAAGGGAGCCATTTAATAGATTATAGGAGAGAAAGGGCAGGGCGGAAGCAGCGAAGCCAGGTGATAAACCAGGCCAGAGGTGGAGGTGGCCTGGACCAGTCTGGTGGCAGAGGTGGTGAGAAGGAGTTTGATTCTGCGTATATTCTGAAGGTAGGAAGCAAGTAATTTTTTTAAA